>NW_025533734.1:165000-474237 GCF_020615455.1 Coregonus clupeaformis | reverse complement strand
AATGGAGGCGTCCGCTGAGATATTGATTTCATCGTTCTTGGTTCCTTTTCTGGACTCGCGAGTTGACTACTGCCCAAGCCGGCTGTAAAGGTGAGATTACTCACAAAATTTGGGCATTGGTTATCCCGCTGATTCATGAGAGGGCTTTGAAGGTGTACAGTTAAAAGTACTTGGGTCGTTGTTGATGTAGGGTGTTGCTGTCGATTAGGAGTCTGGTAATAATTATTCTAAAATTGTACAGCAATTGAAGGCAGATATTAATGGCAGATATTGGCAGAATAAAGTAAGGTAGATACGTATATGCAATATTAGAGCATTGTGAATCTGTTAAAGACCTCGAAACGAGGCGACTCTTTAGGAGTGGGCCATAAAATCCTGGCAACGCACTAGGTGTGGGGTCAGGTTGGTTCTGGGAACCATAAGATGGACGATTATGTGTATGTTATGCTCATCTTATAGTCGACGGATTATTCGTTTGGGGTAACCGCTCATATGATTATCCAGAACTTACGGCAGCATAAAGTTAGCAGGTGATATATGGACAATGATTTAGGCACAATGCAAGGTTACTTAGGGCGTGGTAGGCCGCAGTTAGCTAAAGGCTAAGGCTAATGTTAATGCTAAATGCTGAATTGGGTTTCATGCTACATGGTACATAGCGGCTAATGCTAAATGCTAATGCTAATGGTGTTGTGTGCTACATGCTAACGTAACCTTAGAGGGCCATTGCGATGGATTAAAGCCTCTTAAATTTGTTTGTATGTGGGTGGAACTCAAAGTTCTACGCAAATGTGAGTTCTGTTATGTGTAATTTTCTGACTATAAGTGTAAAATAGAGAACTGAGGTAGAACGCTGGCGTTCTATTTTGTGGCAGTCATAGGGTTAAATGGATTTGCGCATGCGCTTGATTTTACGGCGCTAAAACTACGACATGCGGTTATGTGCTAAAACTACAAACACGGCATTGTGGGTAAGGGTCATAGGTCTGGGGGGTTACCCTGCAGGGGGAAAATAGCCACAGATAAGGGGAAGTTGGACACGAATCTTCTAAATCGTTAAAGTGACTGTTATTCGAACATGAAACTATTTGTTGGGATGTAGTGAATTTATAAATTAAATATATGTTGACGGAGTATAATGAATTGAATTAAATGACGGATTAAAATAAAATAAAAATGTTTTGAGCGATCTATTTAGTGCCTGGGTTCAGTCTTATAGCAAATATGAGTGGGGGAATATTGAATGTGGATAACCTGGTTAAGTGTATACTTTAAATGCTTGTCTGTACCGTTTTTGTTCCCTTGTCATATGAGGCTATAGGACGAGAGCAAAGGAGAGAGAGGAGGGGCTAACGTGTGCGTGACGTGACAAGGTGTGACGCAGGCAGAGGATCATTCAAAATCAGGCTAGTGCTTTTTTGTCTACAAATCTTTCCTATAGGATGTTGGATGCAATGACACTTTCTCAGACGCGGCAACCGGACTGATCATTTGAATAAAATTTGCATTTTGGTGTCTCTGTGCATTACTGGGCTTGATTGGGGGTTCGGTTGGAAAGCAGGTACTGACATTATTCTGTGATATTAAAATACTTGGGTGCATATTAAACTATGGAATTTATTGGTGTGGTAGTGTTGTAGATTGGAAGTCCTTGTTTTTGTGATTGCTGTGAAGTTGACTACTGGTATTCACTTTCCGGATGGGTTAAGGTAAGTGGGCCACTAATTTATAAATTGGTAAAATAGGTGTAGAAATAAAAGATTGGTGTTAATTATTCATAATTTTTAATTGATTTTTAATTGATTTTTAATTGATTTTTTAATTGATATATTTTATTTTTTAATAAAAAAATAATTTTTGAATAACATTTTTAATTGAATTTTTTTTGTTGGGTTTTTATTTAAATTTTTAAAAAAAAATTTGAATACATTTTTTTGATTACATTTTTAATATTCATATTTTTATTGATTTGTTTAAAACAATTATAATAATATAATAATTAAAGGGGGGGAAGCCATAGGCTATATAGGCTAAAATAAAATAGGTCACAATAAAGGAATATAAAAGAGTAGTTACAATGGGGAGAAAGGATAGCAAGGCTATGAAAGTTATTACACCGGTTGATATAGTGGAACATAGTAATCCTTTAGTTAAGGGTATTGCGAGATTATCCGGCAAATGGAACAAACGTTGGCCTGACATTGAACAACCATGGCCAGTGGAAGGGACTCTTAACCCTGACGTCATCAACATCATGAAAGTGCTTCTGTCAATTTACAAGGCAGATCAGAAGAAGGGAAAACAAAAGGAACGACGTAAAGAGAAGAGACAAAGGGAGCTGGGTGTTCTTAAACTGTTTGAAGATGAAGGACAAAAACTGATGAAAGATACCAACGATAAGGGAAGCAAAGGTATGGAGAAAAGGCTAAAGGAAGAGAAGTCGACAGAGAAACTAGGAGTAGAAGTCGGTATACCTTTCTCACATACGGATTCGGCGAAAAGACCCCCACCTTATGAGAAGGAAGTAGAGCTTAGGGATGCTTATCCTCAGCTTCCGGTGATCCTCCAGCAGGGTGATTATTACATCAGAGATGAAGATGAACAAATAATAGAGAGAGGACAAGCAGAAACGACCATAAAAATGCATCCAAGCTCCAAAGGTAAAAAGAAAACGAGAAGTCTGAAAACTAAGGTTGGAATGAGGTTAAGTAGGATGGAACTGGATGAGGACGATGATGATCAGAGTGATTTAGAGGGGATCATGGGTGGATATGATCCTGTCATCAAACGGAGGTTGGCCAGAACGGAGAGAAGGGGTGAGGAAGGTTGGAAGAAGAAGGATACAAGATATTCCAGGGCTGAGGAAGGTTTGAAGAAGAAGGATACAATATATTCGAGTTCTGAGGAAAGCAAAGATGAAGACAGCAATAAAGACGAGACTAAAGGTGCTGTGCATTCGAAAGGAGTTTATCCTGCAAAGACTGACACAGAAGAAATAGAAGGAGATATAGAACGATGCTTATCAGAACTGGAGAATGCAAGGACTGCAGGAGAGGTAAAAGAGCTAGAGGAAGAACTCCAGACGCTGACCATACAGAAGGAGAAACAGCTGAAAAAAGAATCCAAAAAAGGTGAGACAAAATATGCATTAAGGTCAAGGAAAGAGACCCCGAGCAAAAATGATACCAGTTATCATTCGAGGTCAAAACTTTGAATATAAGCGTTGCAAAATACCGATATGTCAAATATACTTGAGAAGCTGCCTATTCTTCAAAATGGGGCCTATCCTTGGATTTCGAAATTGGAAGAAATTACGGTGGGAACACAGTCCGCCATAGGAGACGTTAAGAGACTGTTGGCTAATCTCATTGGGGATTCCAGATATGGAAGAAGTCTTTCAGAGAGCTGGACTCATTAGATATGTAGGGACTGCAGTGAACGATCCTGAATTGTTGGCTGCAAGTAGGAATCGTCTGGGAGAGCATTGAAAGATACATTTCCAACAAATGTGCATCCTGGATAATATTCTGATTGACCCGCTAGGACAACAAGAAAATCCGAGAGCCTATGTGTCAAGAGTTCATCAAGTGTGGAGAAATATTACTGGAAATGATCCAGATGTGAGTCAAATTGAGCAGTCAATTTTGAGAGCTAAACTGCAAATGGGACTGCCCTCACCAGTAAGGAGCAAACTGGCAGAAGTGGTTGGACTTGGAAGCATGACAAAAGGTGTCTATACAGATCACATAGCTCATCAAGTGGATCTGTACAGGAAAAAGGAACTCAACCAGAAAGAGCAGGACGAAGAAATTCTCAGAAAACTCAATCAAATACAACTGGGGGAGATTAAAGGGATAAGAAACAAGCTTTGGTTATGCAGAGTCAGTGTGCACCAAACCAACAATCACTGCCACAGCTTCAACCAGAACAGTTCCAACCGCAAGTGTACCAGCCACCAATGGCGGCACCAGTTGGTTCATATCCACAGCCAATTTCTGGACAGACACAGAATTGGAGAGGAAGAGGACGAGAAGGATTGGAAAGGGGAGGAAGGTTTAAGCCATACTTCCCGCAGTCTCCAGAGGTGTGTTTTAATTGTGGACAGGTTGGTCACTTTGCCCGTGAGTGCAATTGGTCAGGAGGAAACAGAGGGAATTTTAGAGGAGGATACAGGGGCCAGTCAAGATCATCTGGAGGACCGGTGAACCCCTACAGGGGTCCGGAGCAAGGATTCTAGAGGTGCCTAGATGATCCGAAAGGGGGGTGTCAGCTGGTAGCATCAGGACCGGAAAAAGATCCAACAATTGAGGTGAAAATAAACAACCGACCATTGGAAGTGATGGCGGATAGGCGGAGCTGCGTTCACCTGTGTTCGACCTGAAGATGCTACACATCTCCCTATGTCCAATCAACCGTTAGGACAATCGGATTTGAGGGAGTAAAACAGCTGATTCGTCTTACGGAACCAATTGAGCTCTGCTATAAAGATCAGAAAATTACAATACCCATACTGGTATCAGAACATACACCTGTTGCATTATTGGGAAGAGATGCATTGTGTAAGTTGAACTGTACAATAACATGTACACCAGACGGCTGTCTGATAGAAATGCCAAAGGAAAAGGTTTACCAATTATCGATGATGACGGAGATGGATTCGTCTTCAGTATTCTGGATTGGAAATCTCAGTGAAGATTTTATGAAGCAGGCTAAGATATGGGAAAGATTTATTGTTGTAAATATGCCGGATGCGAAGCTTCCGGAATATCCATTCCATTGTACGCTTAAGTATTTCAAGAAGGCTGCCCAACCACACTCAGAGGAATGGTTGAGTCATCAACCGAAGAATGTTCAACTTAGCTCAAGTTGCATTATTTTAGGACCACAAGGAGCAGCTATGAAGATAAACACAGACGATTATCTGAATAGAGAATTTGATATTGAGAAGAGTGTGCCACATGTTACCTTGTTGGTTTCGGAAGGCTATGAGCAAAAGCAAATAGGAGAAATGATGACAGAAGCAGAGAAACTTAGTTTCAGACCAATGAAAGAGAATTTGGCGATCTGGAAAAGTGAAGATCAACGATTTCTTAAAATAATGATTTCGGCTCAAGGACATGGAGAGCCACAGGCTGTAGGAATGACACATGAATCTATTTGCAATATGAAGATGGATTCAGACCCTATGAAAGAGGAGATGTTGCAACAAGTTCCAGAAGGGTTGTGGTCTCAACATAGTACTGATATTGGACTTGTGAAATCAGCCCAGCCTGTGAAAGTTGAACTTCGACCAGGAGCCAGACCTCCATGGAAAAATCAGTATCCATTGAAAGATGAAGCAATCCAAGGGATTGAACCACAAATTGAAGGACTTTCGAAAGCAGGTGTTTTAAGGACAACAAAAAACCCTCGGAGTAACACGCCTTTGTGGCCTGTGGAAAAACCAGATGGAACTTATCGTGTAGTTCATGATTTGAGAGCAGTAAATGAGGTAGTGACTAACTTTCCAGCAGAAGTGCCAGACCCTCATACCTTGTTAGCCCAAGTTCCTCCGGATGCGACACATTTTACAGTACTAGACTTATGTGGAGCATTTTTCAGTGTTCCACTTAGTGTAGAGAGTCAGAATTTATTTGGGTTCACATATAAGGGACAGTTCTATGAGTACAGTAGAATGCCACAGGGGTACCGGCATTCGCCGCATATCTTCAATAAAGTACTGAAGGAAGATTTGGTAGGGATAGATCAGATATTGCAGAGCACTGTCATTCAGTACGTGGATGATATAATGGTTTGCTCACAAAATAAGGAAACATGTCATAGGGACTCAATTAAATTACTACAGGTATTGGCAGAAAAGGGGCATAAGGTTTCACAGAAAAAGCTGCAATATTGTCAGAAAAAAGTTGTATATTTAGGTCAAAACATAACTCATGGCCACAGAAACATTTCGGACAGGCAAGTGGAAACTATTCGTAAGGCTCCAAAGCCTAGAACAGTCAGAGAAATGATGACATTTCTGGGTATTGCTGGTTATTCCTCAGCTTGGGTAGAGGATTATACTAGTTTGATGGCACCTTTGAGAGCCATGGTTAGGGGTACTGAGAGTGGTCAACTCCATAGCAATCTTTCCTGGACACAGGAAGGCCATGTGGCATTTGAAACGATCAAACAGAGGTTGCAGGAGGCACCTGCACTTGCACTACCAGATTACTCGAAGAACTTTTTGCTATATGTGTCTACTTCTACTGGAGGTAGATATGCGTGTGCAGTTCTTTGTCAACCGACAGGCACGGGGACGAATCCTCAGCCTATTTCCTACTACTCTACTGCTTATTCAGAGGTAGAACTAGGGTTACCACTATGCTACAGAGCAATGGTGGGAGTATACTCAATGTATGACAAAGCATCATCGGTCACGATGGGCTCCCAGTGACAATTCTTACCCATCATAGTCTCAGAAATCTTCTGAACTATGGGAAATATACATTGACTATGCCTAGGCTCAGAGACTATCATAGGCTCTTAGAGCAGGAGGATGTCACCCTAGTGAGATGTGATACAGTAAATCCAGCCGAGAGTTTACCAACTTCAGAGGATGGTGAGCCACATGATTGTGTCCAAGAAGCAGAGAGATATTCGAGGCTTAGATCAGATTTACAAGCCTTTCCATTACGTAAGGCAGACCTGGAGTATTGGACTGATGGGTCTTGCTATCGGGTGGGAGATAAATTATGTGCTGGTTATGCAGTAGTTAGAGGCAGAGGGACGGGATTTGTTGTGGAAAAGGCTGAAGTAATACCACAGCCTGCGTCTGCACAACTTGCTGAACTTGTGGGGCTAACAGAAGCATGTTTCTTAGCAGAAGGAAAGCGAGTAACCATATACACTGATTCAGCATATGCACATAGTGTATGTCATTTGTTTGGGGCAGTATGGAAAGGTCGAGGGTTTAAGAAAACGGATGGTTCTCCGATACAACATCATGCACAAATAATGAAACTGTTACAGGCTATGATGAAGCCTACAGAGATAGCGATAGCTAAGTGTGCAGCTCACAAGACAGATATGTCAAGAGTGACACAAGGGAACAAAGCTGCTGATGAAGCTGCAAAAGCCGTCGCAGGAGCGGATAAATTGGGAAAAGTTTTGCTGGTCACTCATGTAGTGGACTTGGAAGACAAAATTACGCTCGGGATGTAATTTTGATGCAAGAAGCCGCTTCTATGATCGACAAACAGCTATGGCTAGACCGAGGAGCGGTCAAAGATGCTACTGGTCTGTGGAGAAACCATGAGGGGTTGATAGTAGCGCCTCTAGACCTCTTAGGTCTGATGATTCAAGAAGCACATGGGTTAGCTCATGTTGCGAGAGGGGGAGGTTAACAGAAAGATCACAAAGGAATATGGTTTTTGGGCTCCATATTTGTTTGAACAAATTGATTATATGATAGGAAGGTGCACTATCTGTCTTAAAAATAATGTTCGAAGAGGAATACCTGTTCATCCAGGTTACATTCCCACACCAAGGGGTCCTATGCGTGAGTTGGTCATTGACTTTGTTGATATGATACAACCAGTTGATGGGAAAAGATACATGTTGGTGGTTGTAGATAGATTTTCACGATGGACGGAAGCTTGTCCAACCAAGCGTAAGGATGCTCAGTCGGTTGCCAAGTTCTTGTGTAAAGAAGTCATAAGCAGGTGGGGATTACCCAATCGAATATCCTCAGACAATGGAAGGGAATTTGTGGATAAATCAGTTAAATTGATGTTGCAAAAATTGGGAATTAAGCAACATCTTGGAGCAGTTTATCACCCACAAAGTCAAGGGATGTGTGAAAGAATGAACGGTGTCTTGAAAAATCGCATTGTGAAAATTTGTCAACATACAGGTCTGAACTGGATAGCGGCGCTTCCTTTAGCACTAATGGTGTGTCGGCTCAAGTGAGTTACGTGATCTACGTATGACGCCCCCATGAGTTGGTAACAGGAAGAAGGATGCCCTACGCCTTGTTTGCGAACAAGCGGAAAGGGTCCAAGCTTGGCCCTGTTGGAAGATGAAATGAGAGCGTACGTTACATATATGGCCAATTTTCATAAAAAGTTGTCCACATATGTCTTCTGACAGGCAAAGACAAGAAGAGGTGCAGAAGGCGCTTGAGGAGGATAAGAGGAATACAGTACAACCGGGAGACAAAGTATTCGTAAAGGTATTCAGAAGGAAGTGGTATAACGAACGTCGTGAAGGACCATTTGAAGTGGTTCGTAGTACTGGAACAGCTGTCCAGGTTAAGGGATCTCCTACGTGGTATCATTTGTCACATTGTGTTAAAGCACCTACAGAAGAGGTGCCACGCAGCAGAGAGAGAGGATGGAGATAGGGGAGAACAGGAAGAGGGAGAGATTGTCAATGTTGGGGTTAACGTTGATAATGGTGACACTTCTGATGATGCCAGAGATTACTATGCAGGGGATGGAAAGGAAAGGGGATTTGGGGAAATTGATTTTCAATACGTCCCAGAAGCAACAGGGAATATTTCAGTGGGATGTGAAGCAGCAAAGACCACCAAGGGCAACTCTGTTACAGGAGAAGCTAGTGATTCAGTTGGACAAAGTAGGCCTAGACCAGTTAGGAGAAAAGTCAGACCAAAACGTTACGAAAACTAGGGATGAAGTTACAACGATAACACCAACACTTCAGTCTGTTATAACAACAGTGGGAAGCAATTTACTCTTTCAACATTGATAGTTATTAAAGCCATAAATATATCGCATTTGATTACAAGGGAACCAATAGCTCCAACACCAATTTTAGAACAAAAGACTGTTATTAAGGTTAGGAGGGGGGAGACAGCTCATCTTCCGTGTAGATGTGAGAGATGGAGTGGGGGAGGGGACGTTCCTCCCACATGGAGAGATAATTATGGAGAAGAAGTATTGTTATCAGGACCAGATGTAGAAGCGGTGCCCCCTAGTGAACGAAAGTATATTTTGTACAACAATATGGAAGGGAAGACAGTTGTAAATGATTGTTCACTTATGTTGCGTAATGTTACAGAGAAAGATCAGGGAGAATATATGTGTACTTATCTAGTGCAAGCGTTAAAATTTGTTCCGGTTAAGAATTATTGGTTAAAAGGCTATGTAATTCGTGAAGTGACGATTATAATGGAAGAGTTGAGGTCTGTTGTAGCCTCCACGGTCACCAAAGGAGTTCAGGATAAGTTTATCACAGTAGTCACTCCAACAATGAATAATACACAGAGAAAATCGGTAACTTTCCCACTAGATATAATTAAGGTTAATACATCAACTAAATCAACTACTTTAATGGTAACTTTGGAAGGATTTAATGGTACGACGGCAATAACAAATGTAGGAGGTATGATACCGACACCGACAACAACTTTTCTAAAAGTAAACGATGTAACAGGAATGACTCAGCAAATAGTGGTAGAGAACAATATAGGTTCATCTGAAATAGTACAGGATAATATAATGGAAGTACAGGATGAGTTCTTTGGGTTCAACCTAACATCAGAAGATACATCTGATCAATACCGCTCGTTAGGGAAAAGAGACGCTAAATGGAAAGCATATGGATTTGATTCGTCTGTTTTGAAAATTAAAGATCAATGGGCAGGGAGAAATCTTTGGTTCCAGCAGTTAACTCATTCTGTAAGATCAGTGAGGAATCTTGAGGGTCCATGTCTGTTGAGAATTCCAGCACCAGAAACGTGGGGTTCGATTTTAGAAACGGTCGCTCAACCGTTATCAAGTGGGTGTCAGTCCTATGCGTTGAGATGGTTGTTGTATCATCAACGAGCATTGACAGATAAAGTAATGTCATTGTCACAACATTTGTTTAAGCCTAGGTATAAGTGTTCTTGGTTAAATGAATTACCCTATGTGAATATGTTGGATGGTAAAGAAAGTCAGGTAACAGCGATCCCTGAAGCATTTGAGGTGAAAGCAGTGAGGGCTAAAAGTTGTTTTTGTTCTAATAAAACAGATGATGTAAATGGTATGTTCATGGGAATATCAGATTGTGATGATTATATGATGCCTTTGGATAAGCACGGACAAAATGTTAGAGAGGACAAATATAATGTAACTTTTTATGTACCAGGTAGTAAGAAGAGCAGGACTTTGATGGTGAGAGATCACCTTTTGCATGTCAATGTAACTATTGGGAATTTTAGAGATATTTGGTGGGTTTGTGGAGATAAAGCATATATATTCTTACCCTATGGATGGAAAGGATGTTGTTATATGTCAACGTTGAAGCTTCCATATGAGGTTTTTACCATTAGAAGAGGAGTAGCACCGAACACAGATCAATCTGAAACTACTGTTGAAAATAGGGTGAAAAGAGACATGGCTACATTTAATAATCTTGAAGCCTACTGTAGTATATTAAAATTATGTCTTTGTTAACGGTTTTTCATGAAGAAATGGAAGGTTGATTATTGCTATCAAGAGGGAAGGTTTTAGCGTGACGTCACATATGACAGACCGGAAGTGGGTGGTAAGATACGGGGATCGAACAGTAGAGGGAGCTATTCAACTCTTGGAAGGCTATATAAAGGGGGGAGCAGCGACGAAGAGTTAGAATACAGCAAGATTTATTTGGGTCTGGTTCTCCGGATCTCCGCGGGTCCGTACTTACGCTGTAACTCGTGGTATTAATAAAAGTCTCTAGAACACGATACAGCCTAAGGGATTCTTTGATCGACAGCAATACCCACCAGCATTCGACACGATACCACAAATGGAGGTCCTACCGAGATTCTGATTGCATTGTGCTGTTTCCTGCCTGAGACGCGAGGTGACTACTGTCCAAGCCGGCTAAAGGTGAGATTACTCACAAAATTTGGGCATTAGTGATTTCGTTGATTGGGGAGAGGGCAGTGAAGGTGTACAGATTAAAAATGCTTGGATCGTTGTTGATGGGGTGTTGCGGTCGATTACGGGTCTTTAAAAATATTCTAAAATATAATTCCATTGGTAAACGGCAGGTAATTGGAAATTTAGAGCATTAAACGGTAGGATTTAAGTATTTAAAGTGTATCTTTCATTGGTAACGGGTGACAATGAGGATTTAGAGAAGGCCGATATGCATTTATATTTAGGGCACTGGACCGCTTTAAGACCCCGAGGGGGCCATTTTAGATAATGGGCTGGCAAACCCGTGTGTACGATAGAAGGTATACTCGGTGAGTTTTTGAAGAGAACTCGGGTTAGTGGAATTTATCTGATTGTGATCCGGATTTGACTCTCGTCCGACGGGGTGTTTGATTAGGTCTGATTTCTCGGTGTAATTGTCATTAATTCTCGGCAACAAAAACGGTAGGAGAAATAGGTTCAAAATAATTAGGCCAGTGCGGGGTGTGGGATTGTGTAGTAGGCCGCAGTTAGCTAGAGGCTAGGGCGAAGGCTGGATTGGTTTGGGCCACGTGGTGCCTCGTTGCTAAGGCTAATTGTTGAATGTTAAAGTGTGAATCATGCTACATTCTACATAGTGGCTAAGGTAAATGCTAATGCTAATTGTGTTGTGTGCTACATGCTAACGTATCCTTGGAGGTCCATTGCGATGGATTCAAGCCTCTTAAATTTGTTTGCATTTGGGTGGAATTCAGAGTTCTACGCAAATGTAAGGTCTGTTGTGTAATTGTCTGATTCTAAGTGTAAAATAGAGAAACTGAGGTAGGATGCTGGCGTTCTATTGGGGCGTTCTATTGTGTAGTAAGCATGGGCTTGATTTAGATGTGCGCATGCGTGATTTTACAGGGCTAGAGCTACGACATGCGGTCGTGCTGAGTCGACGAAACAAAATGGTGGCGTAAGGTCATATGTTGTTTGGGGTTTCCTTTTAGGGTTTAATAGCTACCGAGAAGGACAGGTGGACCGAATCTTTTAAAAATCGTTAAAGTAACTGTTATTTGAACGTTAAACTATTTGTTGAGATGTAGTACATTTATAAATTAAATATATGTTGACGAAGTATAATGCATTGAATTGAATGATTGGATTAAAATGAAATTAAAATGTTTTGGGCGATCTGTTTATTCTTGGGTTCAGGTTTTAAAATATTTTGAGCGATCTATTTGTTCCTGGGTTCAGTTTTTGTAGCAAATATGAGTGGGGAATATTGAATGTAATAACTTGGTTAAGTGTATAAACTTTAAATGCTGGTCTGTACCGTTTTCTTCCCTTGTTATATGAGGCTATAGAACGGAGCAAAGGAGAGAGAGGGGGGCTAACGTGTGCGTGACGTGACGTGACAAGGTGTGACGCAGGCAGAGGATCATTCAAAATCAGGCTAGTGCTTTTTTGTCTACAAAATCTTTCCCTAGGATGTTGGATGTAATGACACTCTCTTAGACGCTTGGCAACGGACTGATCAGTGAATAAAAGTTGCAGTTTTGGGTCTCTGTGCATTACTGGGCCTGACTGGGGGATTCGGTTGGAAAGCAGGTACTGACATTATTCTGTGATATTGAAATATTTGGGTTCATATTAAACAATGGTTTATATTGGTGTGGTATTGTTGTAGATTGGAAGTCTTTTATTCTGTGATATTAAAATACTTGGGTGCATATTGTTTTATTCTGTGATAGTAAAATACTTGGGTGCATATTAAACAATGGAATTTATTGGGGTGATGGTGTTGTAGATTAGAATTTCATGTTGTTTGGATTGCTGTGGAAGTTGACTACTGGTATTCACTTTCCGGAGGGGTTAAGGTAAGTGGGTCCTAAATTGGTAAAATAGGTGTAGAAATAAAAATTGGTCTTAATTATTCATAATTATTCATAGTTGTTAATTAAAATTTTAATTGAATAATTTGATGGATTTTTTTTAGGGGGGTTATTTTTAATTAACATTTTAATATTCATATTTTAATTTGTTTAATTATTCATATTTTTTGAAACATTTTAAATTCAGATTTTGGATTTTTTTTTTATATTCATATTTTTTAATTTTTAATATTCATATTTTTAAAAAAAAAATGTATTATTCATATTTTCATTTTTTTTTTTACTATTCATATTAAAAAAAAAAAAAAAAAAAATCTTTTTTTCTCTCGGGTTGTTTAGGTTATATTAATAATTAAAGGGGGGAAGCCATAGGCTATATAGGCTAAAATAAATAGTTCACAATAAAGGAAGATAAAAGAGGACTTACAATGGGGAGAAAGGATAGCAAGGCTATGAAAGTTATTACACCAGTTAATATAGTCGAACATAGTAATCCTTTAGTTAAGGGTATTGCAAGATTATCCGGCAAATGGAACAAACGTTGGCCTGACATTGAACAACCCTGGCCAGAGGAAGGGACTCTTAATCCGGATGTTATCAACATCATGAAAGTACTTCTGTCAATTTACAAGGCAGATCAGAAGAAGGGAAAACAAAAGGAACGACGTAAAGAGAAGAGACAAAGGGAGCTGGGTGTTCTTAAATTGTTTGAAGATGAAGGACAAAAACTGATGAAAGATATCAAAGACAAGGGAAGCAAAGGTATGGAGAAAAAGCTAAAGGAAGAGACGTCGACAGAGAAACTGAGGGTAGAGGTCGGTATACCTTTCTCACATACAGATTCGGCGAGAAGACCCCCACCGTATGAGAAGGAAGTTGAGCTTAGGGATGCTTATCCTCAGCTTCCAGTAATCCTCCAGCAGGGGGATTATTACATCAGAGATGAAGATGAACAAATTATAGAGAGAGGACAAGCAGAAACGACCGTAAAAATGCATCCAAGCACCAAAGGTGGAAAGAAAACGAGAAGTCTGAAAACTAAGGGTGGTATGAGGTTAAGTAGGATGGAATTGGAGAAGGACGATGATGATCAGAGTGATTTAGAGGGGATCATGGGTGGATATGATCCGGTCATCAAACGGAGGTTGGCCAGAACGGAGAGAAGGGGTAAGGAAGGTTTGAAGAAGAAGGATACAAGATATTACAGTGCTGAGGAAGGTTTGAAGAAGAAGGATACAAGATATTACAGTGCTGAGGAAGATTCAAAGAAGAAGGATACAATATATTTGAGTGCTGAGGGAAGCAAAGATGAAGACAGCGATAAAGAGAAGACTGAAGGTGCTGCGTATTCGAAAGGAGTTTCTCCGGCAAAGACTGATGCAGAAGAAATAGACGGAGATATAGACCAATGCTTATCAGAACTGAAGAGTGCAAGGACTGCAGGAGAAGTAAGAGAGTTACAGGAAGAACTTCAGACGCTGACCATACGGAAGGAGAGACAGCTGAGAAGAGAGTCTGAAAAAGATGAGACAAAATATGCATTAAGGTCAAGGAAAGATACCCCGAGCAAAATGGTACCAGTTATCATTCGAGGTCAAAACTTTGAATATAAGCCGTTGCAAAATACCGATATGTCGAACATACTTGAGAAGCTGCCTATTCTTCAGAATGGGGCCTATCCTTGGATTTCGAAATTGGAGGAAATTACGGTGGGAACACAGTCTGCCATAGGAGACGTTAAGAGACTGTTGGCTAATCTCATTGGGATTCCAGATATGGAAGAAGTCTTCCAGAGGGCTGGACTCATGAGATATGTTGGGACGGCAGTGAATGATCCTGAATTGTTGGCTGCAAGTAGGAATCGTCTGTGGAGAGCATTGAAAGATACATTTCCAACAAATGTGCATCCTGATAATATTCTAATTGACCCACTAGGACAACAAGAAAATCCGAGAGCCTATGTGTCAAGAGTTCATCAAGTGTGGAGAAATATTACTGGAAATGATCCAGATGTGAGTCAAATTGAGCAGTCAATTTTGAGAGCTAAACTGCAAATGGGACTGCCCACTCCAGTAAGAAACAAACTGGCAGAAGTGGTTGGACTTGGAAGCATGACAAAGGTGTCTATACAGATCACATAGCTCATCAAGTGGATCTGTACAGGAAGAAGGAACTCAACCAGAAAGAGCAGGACGAAGAAACTCTCAGGAAACTCAATCAACTACAACTGGGGGAGAATAAAAAGGATAAGAAACAAGCTGTGGTGATGCAGAGTCAGTATGCACCAAACCAACAATCACTGCCACAGCTTCAACCAGAACAGTTCCAACCGCAAGTGTATCAGCCACCAAGGACGGCACCAGTTGATTCATATTCACAGCCAATTTCTGGACAGACACAAAATTGGAGAGGAAGAGGACGAGAAGCCTTCGAAGAAAGAGGAAGGGTTCAGCAACCCTTCCAGCAATTTCAAGATGTGTGTTATAATTGTGGACAGGATGGTCACTATGCCAGGGACTGCAAGTGGTCAGGAGGAAACATCAGAGGGAATTTCAGAGGAAGATACAGGGGCCAGTCAAAATCATCTGGAGGACCGGTGAACCCCTACAGGGGTCCGGAGCCAGGATTCTAGAGGTGCCTAGATGATTCGAAAGGGGGGTGTCAGCTGGTAGCGTCAGGATCGGAAAGAGATTCAACAATTGAGGTGAAAATAAACAACCGACCATTGGAAGTGATGGCGGATAGCGGAGCTGCGTTCACCTGTGTTCGACCTGAAGATGCTACACATCTCCCTATGTCCAATCAACTCGTTAGGACAATCGGATTTGAGGGAGTAAAACAGCTGATTCGTCTTACGGAACCAATTGAGCTCTGCTATAAAGATCAGAAAATTACAATACCCATACTGGTATCAGAACATACACCTGTTGCATTATTGGGAAGAAATGCCTTGTGTAAGTTGAACTGTACAATCAGATGTACACCAGACGGCTGTCTGATAGAAATGCCAAAGGAAAGGGTTTATCAATTGTCGATGATGACGGAGATGGATTCGTCTTCAGTATTCTGGATTGGAAATCTCAGTGAAGATTTTATGAAGCAGGCTAAGATATGGGAAAGATTTATTGTTGCAAATATGCCGGATGCGAAGCTTCCGGAATATCCATTCCATTGTACGCTTAAGTATTTCAAGAAGGCTGCTCAACCACAATCAGAGGAATGGTTGAGTCATCAACCGAAGAATGTTCAACTTAGCTCAAGTTGCATTATTTTAGGACCACAAGGAGCAGCTATGAAGATAAACACAGATGATTATCTGAATAGAGAATTTGAGATTGAGAAGAGTGTGCCACATGTTACCTTGTTGGTTTCAGAAGGCTATGAGCAAAAGCAAATAGGAGAAATGATGACAGAAGCAGAGAAACTTACTTTCAGACCAACGAAAGAAAATTTGGCGATCTGGAGAAGTGAAGATCAACGATTTCTTAAAATAATGATTTCGGCTCAAGGACAAGGAGAGCCACAGGCTGTAGGAATGACACATGAATCTATTTGCAATATGAAGATTGATTCAGATCCTATGAAAGAGGAGATGTTGCAACAAGTTCCAGAAGGGTTGTGGTCTCAACATAGTACTGATATTGGACTTGTAAAATCAGCTCAACCTGTGAAGGTTGAACTTCGACCAGGAGCCAAACCTCCATGGAAAAATCAATATCCATTGACAGAGGAAGCAATCAAAGGGATTGAACCACAAATTGATGGACTTTCGACAGTAGGGGTTTTAAGGACAACAAAACACCCTCGGAGTAACACGCCTTTGTGGCCTGTAAAAACCAGATGGAAGTTATCGGGTAGCTCATGACTTGAGAGCAGTAAATGAGATAGTGATTGACTTTCCAGCAGAAGTGCCAGATCCTCATACCTTGTTAGCTCAAGTTCCTCCAGATGCGACACATTTTACAGTACTGGACTTATGTGGAGCATTTTTCAGTGTTCCACTTAGTGTAGAGAGTCAGGATTTATTTGGGTTCACCTATAAGGGACAGTTCTATGAGTACAATAGAATGCCACAGGGGTACCGGCATTCGCCGCATATCTTCAATAAAGTATTGAAGGAAGATTTGGTAGGGATAGATCAGATATTGCAAAGCACTGTCATTCAGTACGTGGATGATATAATGGTTTGCTCACAAAATAAGGAAACATGTCATAGGGACTCAATTAAATTACTACAGGTATTGGCAGAAAAGGGACACAAGGTGTCACAAAAAAAGTTGCAATATTGTCAGGAGAAAGTTGTATATTTAGGTCAAAACATAACTCATGGCCACAGAAACATTTCGGACAAGCAGGTGGAAACTATTCGTAAGGCTCCAAAACCTAGAACAGTCAGAGAAATGATGACATTTCTGGGTATTGCTGGGTATTCCTCCGCTTGGGTAGAGGATTATACTAGTTTGATGGCCCCATTGAGGGCTATGGTGAGGGGTACTGAGAGTGGTCAACTCCATAGCAATCTTTCCTGGACACAGGAAGGCCATGTGGCATTTGAAACTATCAAACAGAGGTTGCAGGAGGCACCTGCACTTGCACTACCAGATTACTCAAAGAACTTTTTGCTATATGTGTCTACTTCTACTGGAGGTAGATATGCATGTGCGGTTCTTTGTCAACCGACAGGCATGGGGACGAATCCTCAGCCTATTTCCTACTACTCTACTGCTTATTCAGAGGTAGAACTAGGGTTACCACTGTGCTACAGAGCAATGGTGGGGGTGTATTCCATGTATGACAAAGCATCATCGGTCACGATGGGCTACCCCGTGACAATTCTTACTCATCATAGTCTTAGAAATCTTCTGAACTATGGGAAGTATACATTGACTATGCCTAGGCTCAGAGACTATCATAGACTCTTAGAGCAGGAGGATGTCACCCTTGTGAGATGTGATACAGTAAATCCAGCCGAGAGTTTACCAACTTCCGAGGATGGTGATCCACATGATTGTGTCCAAGAGGCAGAGAGATATTCGAGGCTTCGATCAGATTTGCAAGCCTTTCCGTTACGTGAGGCAGACCTGGAGTATTGGACTGATGGGTCTTGCTATCGGGTGGGAGATAAGTTATGTGCTGGTTATGCAGTAGTTAGAGGCAGAGGGACGGGATTTGTTGTTGAAAAGGCTGAAGTAATACCACAGCCTGCGTCTCACAACTTGCTGAACTTGTGGGGCTAACAGAAGCATGTTTGTTAGCAGAAGGTAAGCGAGTAACCATATACACTGATTCAGCATATGCACATAGTGTATGTCATTTGTTTGGGGCGGTATGGAAAGGTCGAGGGTTCAAGAAATCGGATGGTTCTCCGATACAACATCATGCACAAATAATGAAATTGTTGCATGCTATGATGAAATCTACAGAGATAGCGATAGCTAAGTGTGCAGCTCACAAGACAGATATGTCAAGAGTGACACAAGGGAACAAAGCTGCTGATGAAGCTGCAAAGCCGTCGCAGGAGCGGATAAATTGGGGAAAGTTTTCTGGTCACTCATGTAGTGGACTTGGAAGACAAAATTACGCTTCGAGATGTAATTTTGATGCAAGAAGCCGCTTCTATGATCGACAAACAGCTATGGCTAGACCGAGGAGCGGTCAAAGATGCTACTGGTCTGTGGAGAAACCATGAGGGGTTGATAGTAGCGCCTCTAGACCTTTTAGGTCTAATGATTCAAGAAGCACATGGCTTAGCTCATGTTGCGAGGGGGGAGGTTCACAGAAAGATCACAAAGGAATATGGTTTTTGGGCTCCATATTTGTTGGAACAAATTGATTATTTGATAGGAAGATGCACCATCTGTCTTAAAAATAATGTTCGAAGAGGGATAACTGTTCATCCAGGTTACATTCCTACACCCAGGGGTCCTATGCGTGAGTTGGTCATTGACTTTGTTGATATGATACAACCAGTTGATGGGAAAAGATACATGTTGGTGGTTGTAGATAGATTTTCACGATGGACGGAAGCTTGTCCAACCAAGCGTAAGGATGCTCAGTCGGTTGCCAAGTTCTTATGTAAAGAGGTCATAAGCAGGTGGGGATTACCCGATCGAATATCCTCAGACAATGGAAGAGAATTTGTGGATAAATCAGTAAAATTGATGTTGCAAAAATTGGGAATTAAGCAACGTCTTGGAGCAGTTTATCACCCACAAAGTCAGGGGATGTGAAAGAATGAACGGTGTCTTGAAGAATCGCATTGTGAAGATTTGTCAACATACAGGTCTAAACTGGATAGCGGCGCTTCCTTTAGCACTAATGGTGTGTCGCTCAAGTGAGTTACGTGATCTACGTATGACACCCCATGAGTTGGTAACAGGAAGAAGGATGCCAACGCCTTGTTTGCGAACAAGCGGAAAGGGTCCAAGCTTGGCCCTGTTGGAAGATGAAATGAGAGCGTACGTTACATATATGGCCAATTTTCATAAAAAGTTGTCCACATATGTTTCTGACAGGCAAAGACAAGAAGAGGTGCAGAAGGCGCCTGAGGAGGATAAGAGGAATACAGTACAACCGGGAGACAAAGTATTTGTAAAGGTATTCAGAAGGAAGTGGTATAACGAACGTCGTGAAGGACCATTTGAAGTGGTTCGTAGTACTGGAACAGCTGTCCAGGTTAAGGGGTCTCCTACGTGGTATCATTTGTCACATTGTGTTAAAGCACCTACAGAAGAGGTACCACGTGCAGAGAGAGAGGATGGAGATAGGGGAGAACAGGAAGAGGGAGAGATTGTCAGTGTTGGGGTTAACATTGATAATGGTGACATTTCTGATGATGCCAGAGATGACTATGCAGGGGATGGAAAGGAAGGAGGATTTGGAGAAATTGATTTCCAATACGTCCCAGAAGCAACAGGGAATATTTCAGTGGGATGTGAAGCAGCAGAGGCCACCAAGGGCAACTCTGTTAAAGGAGAAGCTAGTGATTCGGTTGGACAAAATAGGCCTAGACCAGTTAGGAGAAAAGTCAGACCAAACGTTACGAAAACTAGGAATGAAGTAACAACCATAACACCAACACGTCAGTCTGTTAGAACAACAGTGGGAAGCAATTTAACTCTTTCAACATTGACAGTTGGTAAAGCCATAAATATATCGCATTCGATTACAAGGGAACCGATAGTGCCAGCACCAATTTTAGAACAAAAAACATCAACTAAATCAACTACTTTAATGTTAACTTTGAAAAGATTTAAGGGTATGACGGCAATAACAAATGTAGGAGGTATGATACCGACACCAACAACAACTTTTCTAAAAGTAAACGATGTAACTGAAATGACTCAGCAAGTAGTCATTGAAAACAATATAGGTTCATCTGAAATAGTATATGATAATATCATGGAAGAACAGGATGGGTTTTTTGGGTTAAACTTAACATCAGAAGATACATCTGATCAATCCCGCTCGGTAGGGAAAAGAGACGCTAAATGGAAAGCATATGGATTTGATTCGGCGGTTTTGAAAATTAAAGATCAATGGGCAGGGAGAAATCTTTGGTTCCAGCAATTAACTCATGCTGTAAGATCAGTGAGGAATCTTGAGGGTCCATGTCTGTTGAGAATTCCAGCACCAGAGACGTGGGGTTCAATTTTACAGACAGTCGCTCAACCATTGGCGGGTGGGTGTCAGGCCTATGCGTTGAGATGGCTGTTGTATCATCAACGAGTATTGACAGATAAAGACATGTCGTTGTCACACCATTTGTATAAGCCTAGTTATAAGTGTTCTTGGTTAAATGAATTTCCCTATGTGAATATGGTGGGTGGTAAAGAAAGTCAGGTGACAGTGATCCCTGAAGCATTTGAGGTGAGAGCAGTGAGAGCTAAAACTTGTATTTGTTCTAATAATACAGATGAGGTAGATGGTATGTTCATGGGAATATCAGATTGTGATGGGTATATGTTGACTTTGGGTAAACACGGACGAAAGGGTAAAGGTGACAAATATAATGTAACTTTTTATGAACCAGGTAGTGAGAAGGGCAGGACTTTGATGGTGATGGATCAATTTTTCCCTATCAATGCAACTATTGGGAATTTTAGAGATATTTGGTGGGTTTGTGGTGATAAAGCATATATATTTTTACCCTATGGATGGAAAGGGTGTTGTTACATGTCAACGTTGAAGTTGCCATATGAGGTTTTTACAATTAGAAGAGGAGTAGCACCGACCCCAGATCAATCTGAAACTACTGTTGAAAATAGGGTTAAACGAGACATGGCTAAATTTACTAATCTTGAAGCCTACCATTGGAGAATAAGTCTGGGAGAGAAGTGGGGACTTGGTCTTTTTCCATGGTATGGTGTAACATTCTTAGCAGATCATATTGATAATATTACATATACGTTGCAGGGCTTTGCAAATGAAACAATAAGAGGGTTTCACCTTCTGTCAAATGCTCAAAGAAGTCACAGACTGACGTTGTTGAAACATGACATGGCTCTTGATTATATTTTGGCAAGACAAGGTGGCTTATGTTTGGCTATGAATCTGACGGGGGATGATTGTTATACTTTGATCCCAGATAGTACCGATAATATCACAAGTGTTATAGATGCTTTGAAGAATATCAGGGATGCATTTGGAAGATCTGAGAAAGCTGGATGGTCGTGAAGTCTTGGTTGCAAGATCAGTTAGGCCCAATAGGAGCAGTGATGGTTCAGATTTTAATCGCAGCTCTGATAGCGCTGTGTGTGATGTTTTGCTTTTTGTACTTTGTTACTGACCTTTGCAAAAGCTATGATATTAAGATGGGTTGGTGTTGTGATGCCTGGAGACAACACTCAGATGCCGTTGTTGATTGTTCCTGATCTGGACGAAGATGGACGAGGGGGTCTAGATGGACTACTGATGGATAAATATCCTTTTTGATTATTTGATCATTTTTCAATTTTTTTTCAATATTAGTGTGATTTTTAGTATGATTTATGAATCAAGGGGGGAATGGGTTTATGTGATTCATGCATCATTTATATATCAGTTTTATAGTCTTAGTGGATATTGATGTTTAATTTGAAAGTGTTTTTTGGAAAAGATACTGTTTGGTCTTTTTCTTTTTCTTCCAGAAGCATTTGGATGACATGTGGAGATTGAAATACTCAAACAAAGACAATATGAAACGACAATATGACTGGAGGAGATGAAACAAGGAGGGTGTGGCTGATTCCATCATTAACAAGTCCATTGGAAGTCGAGACTACGGAGGAGATGAAGTGTAGTGGACTATATTCCAGTGTCTGCAATGAAATATAGACATATTTGATGTGTAATACATAATTGTGTCATATTCTTAGGTATTGATTTTAGTAGAATGATGTTTGATGTTATTGAATGCAGATGAGGATCTTAGATGCTTTTGTTTATTTCGATGGGGTTTAGGGAAAGGACGTTTAGGCAGGGAGAGATTCCCTTTCAGGTCCTATGGGTTGACCAGCCTGAGAGTGGATGTTTCTGGATAGGATTTTGTTTACAGGGGCTTACATGTGTAGTTAATTGTATTATAGTTTCAAATGTATTTACATGGTTTATGAGGTTATCTGGAGTACCGAGGTGGTTGCCTGGGGCAGAGGGACCGTAAGAGAATTTTACTGTCTTGATTGATGGATGGATATCTGAAAAGATGGCTGCCAGACAGTTTTTCGCTCTTACACTCCATAGAGATTTCTTCATATGTCATAGTAATGTATTCATACTTCACAAACAGTTGTTCATATTTCATAGTAATGTATTTACACTTCATAAACAGTTATTTCATAGAAAGGTATTTACACTCTAGAGAAGAATGTTTTTGGTTTAAGGTTAAAGATACTCAATAAGATAAATTGTTACTGGTCATAATCCTATTGTTGTCGAGACTTTTTAGTTTTGTCTCGAAGGGGGGAATATGTAGTATATTAAAATTATGTCTTTGTTAACGGTTTTTCATGAAGAAATGGAAGGTTGATTATTGCTATCAAGAGGGAAGGTTTTAGCGTGACGTCACATATGACAGACCGGAAGTGGGTGGTAAGATACGGGGATCGAACAGTAGAGGGAGCTATTCAACTCTTGGAAGGCTATATAAAGGGGGGAGCAGCGACGAAGAGTTAGAATACAGCAAGATTTATTTGGGTCTGGTTCTCCGGATCTCCGTGGGTCCGTACTTACGCTGTAACTCGTGGTATTAATAAAAGTCTCTAGAACACGATACAGCCTAAGGGATTCTTTGATCGACAGCAATACCCACCAGCATTCGACACGATACCACACTACCATTGGAGAATAAGTCTGGGAGAGAAGTGGGGACTTGGTCTTTTTCCATGGTATGGTGTAACATTTTTAGCAGATCATATTGATAATATTACATATACGTTGCAGGGGTTTGCGAATGAAACAATAAGAGGGTTTCACCTTCTGTCAAATACTCAAAGAAGTCACAGACTGACGCTGTTGAAACATGACATGGCTCTTGATTATATTTTGGCAAAACAAGGTGGCTTATGTTTGGCTATGAATCTGACGGGGGATGATTGTTATACTTTGATCCCAGATAGTTCCGATAATATCACGAGTGTTATAGATGCGTTGAAGAATATAAGGGATGCATTTGGGAGATCTGAGAAAGCTGGATGGTCAGCGAAGTCTTGGTTGCAAGATCAGTTAGGCCCAATAGGAGCAGTGATGGTTCAGATTTTAGTTGCAGCTCTAATAGCGTTGTGTGTCATGTTTTGCTTTTGTACTTTTTTACTGACCTTTGCAAAAGCTATGATATTAAGATGGGTTGGTGTTGTGATGCCTGGAGACAACACTCAGATGCCGTTGTTGATTGTTCCTGATCTGGATGAAGATGGACAAGGGGGTCTGGATGGACTACTGATGGATAAATATCCTTTTTGATTATTTGATTATGTTTCAATTTTTTCAATATTAGTGTGATTTTTAGTATGATTTTATGAATCAAGGGGGGGAAGAGGATAATGTGATTCATACATCATTTATATATCATTTTTATATTCTTAGTTGATATCATTTATATATCATTTTTATATTCTTAGTTGATATTGATGTTTAATTTGAAAGTGTTGTTTTGCAAAAGATACTGTTTGGTTTTTCCTTTTCTTCCAGAAGCATTTGGGGAACATATGGAGATTGAAATACTCAAACAACGACAATATGAAGGGACAATATGACTGGAGGAGATGAAACAAGGAGGGTGTGGCCGATTCCATCATCAACAAATCCATTGGAAGTCGAGACTACGGGGAGATGAAGTGTAGTGGACTATATTCCAGTGTCTGCAATGAAATATAGACATATTTGATGTATAATACATAATTGTGTCATATTCTTAGGTATTACGTTTTGTAGAGTGATGTTTGATGTTATTGGATACATGTGAGGAACTTAGATGTTTTTGTTTATTTCGTGAATACTTAGGGAGAGGGAGTCTAGGCAGGGAAGAGGTTCACTGTAGGGTCCAATGGGTTGACCAGCCTTACAGTGGATATTTTTTGGATAGGATTTTGTTTGCAGGGGCTTACATGTGTATTTAATTGCATCATAGTTTCAAATGCATTTACATGGTTTATGAGTTTATCAGGAGTACCGAGGTGGTTGCCTGGGGCAGAGGGACCGTGAGAGAATTTTACTGTCTTGATTGATGGATGGATATCTGAAAAGATGGCTGCCGGACAGTTTTTTCACTCTTACACTCCATAAAGATTTGTTCATATTTCATAGTAATGTATTCACACTTCATAAACAGTTGTTCATATTTCATAGAAAGGTATTTACACTCTAGAGGAGAATGTTTTTTGGTTTAATGTTAAAGATACTCAATAAGATAAATTGTTACTTGTCATAATCCTATTCTGTTTGTTTTCGAGACTTTTAGTTCGTCTCGAAGGGGGGAATGTAGTGTATTGAGATTATGACGTTGTTAAATGTTTTTAAGTGGAACTGAAAGAATGTTGATTTTAGTATCAAGAGGGAATGTTTTAGTGTAACGCCACATACAACAGACAGGAAGTGTGTGGTAGACAGGGGGATTGGACAGTAGATGTCACGAGTTGCTAAGCCAGAACCCAGAAGCAGACCAGGACAAGGTAAGTTGAAACGAAGGTGAGTGTTTATTACAAATTCAAGAGTGATGCTGAATAATCCAGGGAACAGAGCGGGCGGCGTTGATTAGTTGTTGGGGGTGCAGTGGTTGATCCCATCCTGGGTCGGCAGCCGCCGACCACCAGGCAGAGGTTGGATGAAGGTTCCGGACGGTTGACTGCAGATGGAACAAAACGGGGGTGAGTAAGCAACAAACCAACAAGGTGCAAAAACAACAAAACTAACGCTAGGCTCTAAGACTGATACTCTGGTAAACCTACTGTTCATGGCTAACGATCCGGCAGGGAATGGATGTTAGGCCAAAGCCTAAGAAGGGTGATGATCAGGACCAGGTGTGCAGATTGCTGATGGGATGCAGGTGCGGAAATCAAGAGAGCTCCCCGGGAGCGTTCCAGAACCCTCGGGAAACTGGAGATCACGAACATAAAAACTAGTCCACAGACAGGACCCGACTCAGACTGCCGGGATCGTTACAGTACCCCCTCCGACGAACGCCACCGGGCGGACTCCCCGGAGCGCCAGGATGGAGGCGGTAGAAGTCACTGATGAGGTCAGCATCTAGGACCTGTCGCCGCGGAATCCAACTCCTCTCTTCAGGACCATACCCCTCCCAGTCCACGAGATACTGGAAACCCCGGCCCCGCCGTCTGGAATCCATGATGCGACGCACCGTATAGGCAGGACCACCTCCGATCATCCGAGGAGGAGGAGGAGGAGGCGGAGGAGGCAACAGAGGACTGAGGAAAACAGGCTTGAGGCAGGAGACATGAAAGGTGGGATGGACTCTGAGCGTCCTCGGGAGTTTGAGTCGAACTGCCACCGGATTGATCACCTTCTCCACCACAAACGGACCAATGAACTTCGGTAACAACTTCCTAGACTCAGTCCGTAAAGGAAGATCCCGTGTGGCCAACCAAACCCTATCTCCGATGGTATAGGTGGGAGCGGGGATCCGAGCGACGATTCGCCTGGAGCTGATACCGGTCCGAAACTCTAAGGAGTGCCTTTCTGGCCCGATGCCAGGTCCGGTGGCAACGACGAATATGGGCCTGAACAGAAGGCACTGAGAGCTCCTTCTCCTGAGAAGGGAACAGGGGAGGTTGGTAGCCATACAGGCACTGGAAGGGAGACATCCCAGTGGCAGATGTAGGGAGAGTATTGTGGGCATACTCAACCCAAGGCAACTGAGAGACCCAGGAGGTGGGGTTGGAAGAGACCAGACAGCGTAGCGTGGATTCCATCTTCTGGTTGGCTCTCTCCGCCCTGACCATTGGATTGGGGGTGAAAACCAGATGTGAGACTGACTGTAGCTCCAATGGCCAAACAGAAGGACTTCCAGACAGCAGAGGGTAAACTGAGGGCCACGGTCGGAAACGATATCACTGGGCAAACCGTGGACCCTGAAAACCTCCCTAACCAGGATCTCGGACGTCTCCGAGGCAGAGGGAAGCTTGGCAATAGGCACAAAGTGGGCGAACTTGCTGAATCTGTCCACGATAGTCAGAACGACCGTGTTCCCCTCAGAAGCGGGCAACCCAGTGACGAAGTCCAGGGCCAGATGCGACCATGGTCGCCGGGGAATAGGAAGGGGGTGAAGTAGTCCAGAGCTGGGCCGATTGGTACTCTTATTCTGCGCACACACTGGACAGGCAGCAACAAAACCCCGAGTATCCTCGGCCATGGCAGGCCACCAAAAAGCGTCTGCGAAGAAACGCCATTGTCCGAGCCACGCCAGGGTGACAAGCCATCTTGCTGGCGTGGGACCATTTGAGGACAGCAGGACGAACCGACTCAGGCACAAACAACCGACCGGGTGGACCGTTACCGGGACCGGGCTGAGTCCGAAGGGCCGCCAGCACCTCCTCCTCAATCCTCCACATAACTGCTCCCACGACGCAGTTCCGGGGAGAATTGTCTCGGTCTTGGACCCACTCTCCTCCGTCTTGGAGAACATCCGGGACAAAGGCGTCCGCCCTGCCGTTCTTAGATCCCGGTCGGAACGTCAGGGAAAACTTGAATCGTCCGAAAAACAACGCCCACCTGGCCTGACGGGAGTTGAGACGTTTAGCCGATTGCACGTAAGCAAGATTCTTGTGGTCAGTCCAGACAATAAACGGTTGCTCCGCCTCCAACCAGTGGCGCCACTCCTCCAAGGCAAGTTTCACCGCGAGAAGCTCCCGGTTACCCACATCGTAATTCCTCTCCGCGCAGGCGAAAGGCGACGAGAGTAGTAGGCGCAGGGATGGAGTTTACTGTCCGTGGAGCATCGCTGCGACAGGATGGCGCCAACTCCCACATCAGACGCGTCCACTTCAACGACGTAACTGACGGGCCGTGTCCGGTTGAGAGAGAATCGGGCGTTGGTGAATCGCCTCTTCAAATCCAGAAACGCTCGATCCGCCTCCGGATTCCACTTGAAGGTCCTGATACCGGAAGTCAAGGCAGTTAACGGAGCGGCCACACGGCTGTAATCCCGGATGAATCTGCGGTAGAAATTCGCGAAACCCCAAAAATCTCTGGAGCTGCAATCTCGTACCGGGCTGGGCCCATTCCAGAACCGCTCTAACCTTCTCCTGGTCCATCCTAATCTCTCCCCCTGGAGATGATGTACCCGAGAAAGGATGTCGTGTAGGCGTGAAACTCGCACTTCTCGGCCTTCACGAACAGGCGATTCTCCAACAATCGCTGCAGAACCTGGCCGGACATGCTGGACGTGGTCGGAAGGTTCCTTCGAGAAGATCAGAATGTCATCCAGGTAAACAAACACAAAGAGACCGATCATATCTCTCAGGACGTCGTTCACCATACTCTGGAATACCGCTGGAGCATTGGTCAGTCCAAACGGCATCACCTGATACTCGAAGTGACCCATCGGTGTATTGAAACCCGTCAACCACTCGTCCCCCTCTCTGATCCGGACCATGTGATACGCATTGCGTAGGTCTAGCTTGGTGAACACCGTAGCACCCTGTAAGGAGTCGAAGGCAGAACTCATCAAGGGCAGGGGATACTTGTTCTTGACCGTGATGTCATTCAACCCCCGATAATCAATACACGGTCGAAGAGAGCCATCCTTCTTACCCACAAAGAAGAATCCTGCCCCCAGGGGTGATGACGAGGGACGAACGAGACCAGCAGCTAGGGACTCCTTGATGTAGGTCTCCAAAGCCTCACGTTCAGGTCGGGAGATACTGTATAACCTTCCCTTGGGGTAGACAGCTCCAGGGAACAGGTTGATGGCACAATCATATGGTCGGTGGGGAGGGAGTGACAGAGCCTTCTGCTTACTGAAAACTTCCCCAAATCGTGATATGTCTCGGGAACCAGGGACAAATCTGGGGGTTTAGCCTCAATCACCTGACTGGGAACCGAATGGGGGCAGGCCGTCTTGAGACAGTTAGCATGACAATCAAGGCTCCAACTCGTTACCTTGCCCGTCACCCAATCGAACGTGGGATTGTGTTCCTTCAGCCAGGGGTATCCAAGGACCAGAGGAACATGGGAAGACGGCAGAATGAAGAATGAAATCATCTCAGAATGATTCCCCGACAACCGCATCTTAACCGGTTCAGTCCTCATCGTGATACGTGCCAGACTACTGCCGTTCAGAGTGGTCGCTTCAATGGCTTCCGGCAATTGCTCCTTGGAAAGCCCCAGCTGTTCCACCAACTCGGCATCAAGAAAGCTTCCATCGGCACCTGAATCGATAAAAGCGTTAATCGCTAAGCTCTGATTCCTGTTCACAAGGGTAGCCGGGAAAACGGGGTCTGACAGAGGTACTGAGAGGTTGAAACTGGCTCGCTAAAAGTCCTCCCAACTTTAGCGAGCCGGGCAGTTTGACGACCGCCGGGAACAAGTGGAGATGTAATGTCCCGAGCTACCACAGTAGAGGCAGCAGTTGGTCTTACGTCTATGTTGACGCTCCTCCTTGGTTAACCCGTGCCGCCCACTTGCATGGGTTCAGAATCGGGAGAGAGGACCTCTCCACTAATCCTTTGTGGTGGAGAATGATCGACGTGTTCTGGTCCACCACCCGACCCGACTGGGAACTGAGAAGCTGATCGATTGGACGGACCCCATTGCTTCTCCCTCCTTCGCTCTCGGACTCGATTATCCACCCGAATAGACAAGGCTACCAAGCTGTCCAGGTCACTAGGCTCCGGATAGGAGATCAACTCATCCTTGAGCTGCTCCGACAGACCCTGGTAAAAGGCCGCTTGCAGAGACTCCTCGTTCCACCCACTCTCCACAGCCAACGTCTTGAACTCGATCACGAAGTCGGCCACGCTACGAGTTCCTTGGTGAAGCGAAAACAGGCGCCTAGCTGCGTCCCTCCCTCGGACGGAATGGTCGAAGAGCTTCCTCATCTCGGCCGTGAACCCCTGGTATGAAGCCATGCAGGGTCTTGTCGTTCCCAAACGGCTGAAGCCCACTCCAGCGCTCGACCACGCAGCAACGCAATCACAAAGGCTATCCTAGCCTTGTCTGTGGCATAAGAGTAGGGCTGTAGATCGAACACTAATCCACACTGCATAAGGAAGGAACGGCATCTTCCCAGCTCCCCCTCATATTTATCCGGCGTCGGAACCTTGGGCTCACGGAAGGACACAGCTCCAGAAGCGGCAGGCGAGATGGGTGAAACCGGTAGTGGATCCTCCACCGGAAACTTGCGTTGGTTCTGGACCTCCGTCAGACCGGTAGAAAGGTTCCGAACTGACAACGCGATCTCCTGTAGTACCGTGCTATGATGGCCCAACATCTTCTCCTGATGGGTAATGGCATGGCGAACAGAGTCCAGGTCCGCTGGGTTCATTACTGGCCGGATCGTTCTGTCACGAGTTGCTAAGCCGGAACCCAGAAGCAGACCAGGACAAGGTAAGTTGAAACGAAGGTGAGTGTTTATTACAAATTCAAGAGTGATGCTGAATAATCCAGGGAACAGAGCGGGCGGCGTTGATTAGTTGTTGGGGGTGCAGTGGTTGATCCCATCCTGGGTCGGCAGCCGCCGACCACCAGGCAGAGGTTGGATGAAGGTTCCGGACGGTTGACTGCAGATGGAACAAAACGGGGTGAGTAAGCAACAAACCAACAAGGTGCAAAAACAACAAAACTAACGCTAGGCTCTAAGACTGATACTCTGGTAAACCTACTGTTCATGGCTAACGATCCGGCAGGGAATGGATGTTAGGCCAGAGCCTAAGAAGGGTGATGATCAGGACCAGGTGTGCAGATTGCTGATGGGATGCAGGTGCGGAAATCAAGAGAGCTCCCCGGAGCGTTCCAGAACCCTCGGGAAACTGGAGATCACGAACATAAAAACTAGTCCACAGACAGGACCCGACTCAGACTGCCGGGATCGTTACAGTAGAGGGAGCCACCCACATCTTGGGAGTTTATATATACTGGGGGAAAAACGAAGAGGGGTCAGAAGCATTCAAGATTAAATTGGGACGGGGCTTCTCCAGACTTCGCGGGTCTGTAACTTATGCTGTAACCTCGTGATTTTAATAAAAGCCTTTGAACACGGTGCAGCTTAAGCAGACTCCTTGATTGACGGCAACAACCATGAATAACCGACACTACACTAGCAAATCTCTCTGAACCAAACATTTTGGCGTCAACCCTTTCCATAATCCATTACTGTATTCTACGGTTGGTGTGCTAGCACCTGTTGCTGCTAATGACAATATAAGTATGAAGACTTCCTCTCCTTCACCCGATTCATATTCAACCTTAACCCTTGTCAATTCCTCACTTAAAACCACAAAAGTAACGTTATTAACATAAAAAGGCTTACTCCCTGTAGCTCTGAGAGGATAATATAAACAATGCATGTCATTCTCAGATACAGGAACGTGTTCCATCACCTCCATTTCTATGTAGATGTCAGTCTCACTAACCTGTCTCTGTGTACGCTTAGAGTGCTGTTCATTGTCGCTAAGTTCATATAGTCATGATTTAAACTTCCATTCTCATTGTCAGATTTGCTGAAGTCGGTATTGTCAATAACCTTCTTCTCCCTCATCTTAGAATTGTCAATCACTATCCCCCCAGAGATAACTTCTGTCAGAGTAATAAGGACTATGATAAATGTCACTGATGCAATATCTCCATTCATCCTTCCCAGGAGTTTGCATCTCGTCATGGTTTTCTCCATGATTCCTCCAGAAACTCCCACTTTTCTCTACACCACCACCTAGGTCAGATAAAAGAAAAACAAATACACAAAAAAACAAACAAAGAAATGTTAATGAATATAAGAATAACACAACACTATAATAATAATCGAAGTCTATACAAATGTCCCCTTAAGTTCTTCCCCAACTCCTCCGAAGTTGGTGTCTGTGTCCTAGGTGCCCCTTTAAGCCTGGATGCATGTATCCACTGCGGTTGACCTTTAACCTTAACCACTGTACGTGTCACCAGAAGAACCTGTGTTGGACATCCATAACGTGGCTCTCCTTGAATAACCACAGGTTTTAAACTTCGTACCAGAACATAATCACCTGGTTGAAAATTGTGTATCGGTTTCTCCCCTGGTGAGGGAAGGGAATCGATTACCTGCTGAGAATATTTGGAAACAAAAGAAAACACATGTTTAATATAATTTTGTTGCAATTCCTGTAGCTGTGTCATATCCCCCACTGGATTCTCCTTCATCAGAGCACCTAGAGGAAAAGGTCTAGCCATCAACACTTCATGAGGAGACAATCCCGTACACGCATTAGGCATTGCTCTTATTGATAAGAGTACTAAAGGTAATGCCTCCAACCAATTAATCCTCCTCTCTAGATGTACTTTCATCAGTTTATCCTTAATCGTTTTATTAGTGCTTTCAACCTGAGCCGAACTCTTTGGACAATAAGGAATATGAAACGTCCACTTAATCCCTAATACTGCTGATAACTGTCTAGTTATTCTGGACGTAAAAGGTGTGCCATTATCGGAATCAATACCAATAGGTATTCCAAACCTAGGAATGATTTGTTCCATCAAACACTTCACTACTGTTTGAGCATTCTCTTCTCTTGTCGCAAAAGCTTCTGTCCATTTAGAAAACCTATCGACAATTACCAAAAGATATGAATACCCCCTATATTTCGGCATATGTGTAAAATCTATTTGTAATTGCTGAAATGGACCCTCAGGTTTTGGTAAATGTTCCCTTTTAGGTGGATTGATGCATGGATTACAGTGGGGGGGAAAAAAGACAACATTCCAGTCTTATTCCTTGGCCTTTCAATGTCGTTGATCGCTTGCACCCTCTCTGGTGACAAAAATCTACATCCATTGCGTAGTATACAGTGGGGGAAAAAAGTATTTAGTCAGCCACCAATTGTGCAAGTTCTCCTACTTAAAATATGAGAGAGGCCTGTAATTTTCATCATAGGTACACGTCAACTATGACAGACAAATTGAGAGAAAAAAAAATCCAGAAAATCACATTGTAGGATTTTTTATGAATTTATTTGCAAATTATGGTGGAAAATAAGTATTTGGTCACCTACAAACAAGCAAGATTTCTGGTTCTCACAGACCTGTAACTTCTTCTTTAAGAGGCTCCTCTGTCCTCCACTCGTTACCTGTATTAATGGCACCTGTTTGAACTTGTTATCAGTATAAAAGACACCTGTCCACAACCTCAAACAGTCACACTCCAAACTCCACTATGGCCAAGACCAAAGAGCTGTCAAAGGACACCAGAAACAAAATTGTAGACCTGCACCAGGCTGGGAAGACTGAATCTGCAATAGGTAAGCAGCTTGGTTTGAAGAAATCAACTGTGGGAGCAATTATTAGGAAATGGAAGACATACAAGACCACTGATAATCTCCCTCGATCTGGGGCTCCACGCAAGATCTCACCCCGTGGGGTCAAAATGATCACAAGAACGGTGAGCAAAAATCCCAGAACCACATGGGGGACCTAGTGAATGACCTGCAGAGAGCTGGGACCAAAGTAACAAAGCCTACCATCAGTAACACACTACGCCGCCAGGGACTCAAATCCTGCAGTGCCAGACGTGTCCCCCTGCTTAAGCCAGTACATGTCCAGGCCCGTCTGAAGATTGCTAGAGTGCATTTGGATGATCCAGAAGAGGATTGGGAGAATGTCATATGGTCAGATGAAACCAAAATAGAACTTTTTGGTAAAAACTCAACTCGTCGTGTTTGGAGGACAAAGAATGCTGAGTTGCATCCAAAGAACACCATACCTACTGTGAAGCATGGGGGTGGGAAACATCATGCTTTGGGGCTGTTTTTCTGCAAAGGGACCAGGACGACTGATCCGTGTAAAGGAAAGAATGAATGGGGCCATGTATCGTGAGATTTTGAGTGAAAACCTCCTTCCATCAGCAAGGGCATTGAAGATGAAACGTGGCTGGGTCTTTCAGCATGACAATGATCCCAAACACACCGCCCGGCAACGAAGGAGTGGCTTCGTAAGAAGCATTTCAAGGTCCTGGAGTGGCCTAGCCAGTCTCCAGATCTCAACCCCATAGAAAATCTTTGGAGGGAGTTGAAAGTCTGTGTTGCCTAGCGACAGCCCCAAAACATCACTGCTCTAGAGGAGATCTGCATGGAGGAATGGGCCAAAATACCAGCAACAGTGTGTGAAAACCTTGTGAAGACTTACAGAAAACGTTTGACCTGTGTCATTGCCAACAAAAGGTATATATCAAAGTATTGAGAAACTTTTGTTATTGACCAAATACTTATTTTCCACCATAATTTGCAAATAAATTCATTAAAAATCCTACAATGTGATTTTCTGGAATTTTTTTTCTCATTTTGTCTGTCATAGTTGACGTGTACCTATGATGAAAATTACAGGCCTCTCTCATCTTTTTAAGTGGGAGAACTTGCACAATTGGTGGCTGACTAAATACTTTTTTTCCCCACTGTATATCTAGCACAAATTAAACATCTTTGTATGAATTGTCTAACTTGTTTCTCCAAACCTATCGTAAAAAATACCTTATTTATATAAGCTGTCACACCCTTGTACCCTACATGTGTTACTCCATGAACATAGGCAATAACAGAATCACAAGCCAACTTTGGTAACGCAATTCTATCATCGATAAATTTCCACAAACCTTTTTCATCCTTCTTACAACCCTTCATGTCCCATAATCTTAATTCATAATCAGTTGCTTGGTTCTGAAAAGACCTTAAATTATCACATGTGAACGGAGGATTCTCTTGACTAATTATTTGTACGGCTATTAGTTCCTTTTCCATCCATGGTGGAAAAGATCCAAACATAGCTGCATCATGAGCATATTTATCTGCTAAATTATTCCCTCTTGCTATCTCTGAATCTTCCTTTGAATGACCTTTACATTTGACAATAGCAATGTTAGCAGGTAACATCATAGCCTTAATTCAACTTTTAACTGAATCAGCATGCTGAATATGTTTCCCTGCATTAGTCAAAAAACCCATTTTTTCCCATATTTTGCTAAAATCATGTGCCACTGAAAAAGCATATTTTGAATCAGTGTAGAGTGGGGAAAAAAGTATTTAGTCAGTCACCAAACGTTTTCTGTAAGTCTTCACAAGGTTTTCACACACTGTTGCTGGTATTTTGGCCCATTCCTCCATGCAGATCTCCTCTAGAGCAGTGATGTTTTGGGGCTGTCGCTGGGCAACACAGACTTTCAACTCCCTCCAAAGATTTTCTATGGGGTTGAGATCTGGAGACTGGCTAGGCCACTCCAGGACCTTGAAATGCTTCTTACGAAGCCACTCCTTCGTTGCCCGGGCGGTGTGTTTGGGATCATTGTCATGCTGAAAGACCCAGCCACGTTTCATCTTCAATGCCCTTGCTGATGGAAGGAGGTTTTCACTCAAAAATCTCACGATACATGGCCCCATTCATTCTTTCCTTTACACGGATCAGTCGTCCTGGTCCCTTTGCAGAAAAACAGCCCCAAAGCATGATGTTTCCACCCCCATGCTTCACAGTAGGTATGGTGTTCTTTGGATGCAACTCAGCATTCTTTATCCTCCAAACACGACGAGTTGAGTTTTTACCAAAAGTTCTATTTTGGTTTCATCTGACCATATGACATTCTCCCAATCCTCTTCTGGATCATCCAAATGCACTCTAGCAAACTTCAGACGGGCCTGGACATGTACTGGCTTAAGCAGGGGGACACGTCTGGCACTGCAGGATTTGAGTCCCTGGCGGCGTAGTGTGTTACTGATGGTAGGCTTTGTTACTTTGGTCCCAGCTCTCTGCAGGTCATTCACTAGGTCCCCCCGTGTGGTTCTGGGATTTTTGCTCACCGTTCTTGTGATCATTTTGACCCCACGGGGTGAGATCTTGCGTGGAGCCCCAGATCAAGGGGAGATTATCAGTGGTCTTGTATGTCTTCCATTTCCTAATAATTGCTCCCACAGTTGATTTCTTCAAACCAAGCTGCTTACCTATTGCAGATTCAGTCTTCCCAGCCTGGTGCAGGTTTACAATTTTGTTTCTGGTGTCCTTTGACAGCTCTTTGGTCTTTGGCCATAGTGGAGTTTGGAGTGTGACTGTTTGAGGTTGTGGACAGGTGTCTTTTATACTGATAACAAGTTCAAACAGGTGCCATTAATACAGGTAACGAGTGGAGGACAGAGGAGCCTCTTAAAGAAGAAGTTACAGGTCTGTGAGAGCCAGAAATCGTGCTTGTTTGTAGGTGACCAAATACTTATTTTCCACCATAATTTGCAAATAAATTCATAAAAAATCCTACAATGTGATTTTCTGGATTTTTTTTCTTCTCATATTGTCTGTCATAGTTGACGTGTACCTATGATGAAAATTACAGGCCTCTCTCATCTTTTTAAGTGGGAGAACTTGCACAATTGGTGGCTGACTAAATACTTTTTTTCCCCACTGTATCCCAGATAATTGACAGCCTCCTTACAAAACTGTAGCTTGGCGAGTGACGCCCTGTGACCCCCATTAGCCAGATGCATTAGTAGTGCAATTGAATCCTTTACACACTCTTCCTCACATGAAGAAGCAATCAATATGTCATCCACGTACTGTAAAAGCGTTGAATTGCACGGGAGAGACAATTGAGCAAAGTGCCTATTTACCGCTGAACTATAGACTGCTGCTGAATCAATAAATCCCATTGGTAGATGATGCCAAATATATTGTTCCCCTTTGAATGTTTTCGTGTACAGGAATGGAGAAGTATGCCGAGAATAAATCAACAACAGTATACCATTTAGAATTAGCAGGTAATGCCGTTAATATTGAATTAACATCAGACACAATCGGAGTTATCGGTATTATTGCCTCGTTAATTTTCCTGAAATCCTGCGTAAATCGATATTTCTTACTGCCTGGTTTTAAAATTGGGTTTATAGGTGTATTATTCGGTGACATGACTTTATAAACCACCCCTTGTTTTAACAAACTGTAAATGATTGGAGTAATACCCTCTTCTTTTTCCTTAGATAAAGGATATTGTTTGATAAAAACTGGATACTTATTTGGATCAATCTGTGCCTCATAAGGTGTAAAATCAATTAACCCCACATGATTAGCATGTAAGGCCCATAACGAAGATGGTGCCCCACTTAACATGCATGGAGGACATAAAGTTATGACATTATCCTTATCTGTACTAATCAATGGTTTAATGCCAATCTATAAAATCATTTCTTACTGCACATACAAAAGTAACAATACTATTAGAAGTATCTTTCCATAATAATAACAGCCCGTGTGGTGATATGAAAAGATTTTGTGGAATTTCCTTCATTGTATCCACTTCAATTGCTTTATCCGAAAAAAGCATATTTACAATCTTCATTGAAATTATCATTGCAGCCGCTGCTGCATGGCAAGAAGCGAATATTTTTATCCCTTCCATAGTAAATAATTTGGACACAAACTCTGCCGTAATCAATGTAGTTTTCGCCAAGTATGTACGTTGAGTGCTATTAGAAAAGAATTGATATGCAGAACTCGGCGGAATGTGTACCTCCATGCCCTCTGGTGAGCAAAAAATGGTCACCTTAAGTTTACTAAGAAGGTCTCTAACCATTAACGCCATCGGAGTTGTAGCGCTGACTATAAATGAATGTTGAAAATTACTATCATCCAAATCAATTTGCAATGGTAAAGATATAGGATCAATTTGCGTAGTTCCACTAATTCCGATAGACTGGACAGTCTGAGTACTTAAAGGACACTTTAAATCTTGTTGCTGTTGTAGTGTCGAGAACGATGCTGAGATGCTGTGATGACAAGAAATCTGCTGACACTGTCCTCGATTATAATAGTTTATTACATCTTTACTTTCAGCGTCAATTTACAGATTTTTGCAGAAAATCCGGGGGAACATCCAGCCCAATCTCTAATATGTTGTTTCTCCCCGTCCTTTGTTCCAACCAAGGTATATATATCCTATGTAACCTGATATGAGTGGTTTTCCCTACAGGCCAATCCCAGGACGCCACATAACAGACTTCCTCTGTTTTAGGGTGCCCCTATAGTAATGCTCTCCAGATGCTTCCTCAAGCTGAGTCAACTTCCTCTAACACACCATTTGCAAACGTCAGCAAAGTCATAAATTGTCTAGATACTACACCGCAAACATGACATAGTGGCCCCTGTATCAATTAGAAATGGGATGATTTTACCAGATACACATAAACTTAACTGTGGTATTTCTATTGGGTTGTCCGAAATATGCAACTGTGGTGCATTTATCATGTATTTAACTTCCTTCCTGTCTATCAGAGTTCTATGTCATTGTCCCCACAATAAATTCCCCGGCATCTCATCTCTAGGTTTATTCTGGGAATTAGGTTGCGGTTTGTCCGGAGTCCAATTCCCCCTCTCTCTATCACCATATCTCCGTCTCTCCTCATCCTGTAATCTCACATTACAATCTCGAGCCCAATGTTCCCATTGTTGACAATAATTGCAAGTATTGATGTCCCTGTTAAACTTCCTTCTTCCACCTCTTGAATTACCATTAGACCTGCTTCTACCTCGATTAGTATTATAGGGCACGAATTGTCCATTCGCCTGCTGCTGATATGGTACTTGTTTATCCTGTGGTTTGTATTGGGGAAATTGCATTGCCTGAATTGTAGGTTTATGCTCATTGAATAATCCTACTGCCTCTAATTCCCTAATCTTTTTTAATAACTGCAATGGTCTTACTGTATATATTTCAGGTGTTGATAACTGCAGACCCTTGGTCCAAGCCATTCAAAAACATGCTTACGAAAAAAGTGTCCTCCGCATCATTTATTTCCAATTTAGCGTCCTCTCACTATGTTTTTTGAAAACGTGTCGTGTATTCAGACATTGTTTCATTTGGTTTACGCTTACAATTTAACAATTGGGAAACATCTCTTTCCTGACTAGCATGTTCTTTTAAGAATACTTTAAGTTCCTCAATGTGTGTTTCCTTATGATCCCTACTTAACCACGGAAACCTATTTTCTGGGGTATTGCCATCTCCCGGTCCATCATTATCATATGATAAAGTCTCACATGAAGTTATCAATGCTTCCATGTTAACATTTGGCATTAGAGTATTTAGAATGTATCTTACGTCTTTACCACTCATCCACCCATGCATTAAGACTGTTAGGCACCAATTCATAAATCCTAATTAATTAATGGCTTCGGCGCATCTTTTATAATTTGAGAAATTTCAGCTAACGTAAGTGGCTTATCCAAAAACCTATCTTCCATTACTAAAAGTGGTGCCATCATTTCTTCCTGAATATTATCCTCTTCTTCCTGTCTATACCTATCTCTACTTGCCAAATCATCCACCATCAATTCAACTCTTTGACAAATATTTTCCAGCTCTCTTTCTAAAATACAAGACAAAACTCCTTTTATATATTTTGGTTGGACGGCTGAGTTTGGGTTAAGTGTACTATTTTTCTCTATTTGGTACCGTTCTATTGCTTCAATGAGGAATTCCATAATTTTATTTGCTAAACTATCGCTGCAATCAACCTTACGGTTTTGTTTGAGTATTTTAAATATCATTTTATATTCACTTTCTACACACTCTATGTGGACCACACTCTGTGGTCCTCTGTAGCTCAGCTGATAGAGCACGGCGCTTGTAATGCCAAGGTAGTGGGTTCGATCCCTGGGACCACCCTTACACAAAAAAAAAAAATGTATGCACGCATGACTGTAAGTCGCTTTGGATAAAAGCATCTGCTAAATGGCTTATTAATTAATTAGTATATCTAATTTGTTCAATGTTTATCCGTCCTGTTTGACCTTTAAACCTTATTTTTGCTGTTTCACAAGCTTTACCAAATCGTTTTAACCACAACTCTCGCCACCGTTTGATTCCAAAATTATCTATTTTGACTATGGGAAACATGTAGATTGACCTTATTTTAGGAATACCTTTTTTTGTAGCCTGACTTCCATAAGATTCTATAAATAACCAATCATATATATATATCACTATCCTCCTCTACATCCATACTATAAGCTGGAGGCTGAATAGAGGTTGCTAATTGTGGATACATTTCTTTAATACTTTTATACTTCTTTCTCCCCTCTCTCTCCAGATAAAATCCTGCGACTTGTGACTGCAGGCCGCCCAACAACCTGCCCGCTTGACCCCATCCCCTCCTCCCTTCTCCAGACCATCTCCGGTGACCTTCTCCCCTACCTCACCTCGCTGATCAACTCATCCTTGACCGCTGGCCATGTCCCTTCCGTCTTCAAGAGAGCGAGAGTTGCTCCCCTTCTCAAAAAACCAACACTCGACCCCACTGATGTCAACAACTACAGACCAGTATCCCTTCTTTCTTTTCTTTCCAAAACTATTGAGCGTGCCGTCTTTAGCCAACTCTCTTGCTATCTCTCTCAGAATGACCTTCTTGATCCAAACCAATCAGGTTTCAGGACTGGTCATTCAACTGAGACTGCTCTTCTCTGTGTCACGGAGACTCTCCGCACTGCTAAAAGCTAACTCTCTCTCCTCTGCTCTTGTCCTTCTAGACCTGTCTGCTGCCTTTGATACTGTGAACCATCAGATCCTCCTCTCCACCCTCTCCGAGCTGGGCATCTCCGGCGCGGCTCACTCCCTGGATTGCGTCCTACCTGACCGGTCGCTCCTACCAAGTGGCGTGGCGAGAAGCTGTCTCCGCACCCACGTGCTCTCACCACTGGTGTCCCCAGGGCTCAGTTCTAGGCCCTCTCCTTTTCTCCCTATACACCAAGTCACTTGGCTCTGTCATATCCTCACATGGCCTTTCCTATCATTGCTACGCTGACGATACACAACTAATCTTCTCCTTTCCCCCTTCTGATAACCAGGTGGCGAATCGCATCTCTGCATGTCTGGCAGACATATCAGTATGGATGACGGATCACCACCTCAAGCTGAACCCTGGCAAGACGGAGCTGCTCTTCCTCCCGGGGAAGGACTGCCCGTTCCGTGATCTCGCCATCACGGTTGACAACTCCGCTGTGTCCTCCTCCCAGAGTGCGAAGAGCCTAGGCGTGACCCTGGACAACACCCTGTCGTTCTCCGCCAACATCAAGGCGGTGACCCGCTCCTGCAGGTTCATGCTCTACAACATTCGGAGAGTACGACCCTGCCTTACACAGGAAGCGGCACAGGTCCTAATCCAGGCACTTGTCATCTCCCGTCTGGACTACTGCAACTCGCTGTTGGCTGGCCTCCCTGCCTGTGCCATTAAACCCCTACAACTCATCCAGAATGCCGCAGCCCGTCTGGTGTTCAACCTTCCCAAGTTCTCTCCACGTCACCCCCCTCCTCCGCACACTCCACTGGCTTCCAGTTGAAGCTCGCATCCGCTACAAGACCATGGTGCTTGCCTATGGAGCAGTGAGGGGAACGGCACCTCTGTACCTACAGGCTCTGATCAGTCCCTACACCCAAACGAGGGCATTGCGTTCATCCACCTCTGGCCTGCTGGCTCCTTCCTCTGCGGAAGCATAGCTCCCGCTCAGCCCAGTCAAAACTGTTCGCTGCTCTGGCACCCCAATGGTGGAACAAGCTCCCTCACGACGCCAGGACAGCGGAGTCACTCACTACCTTCCGGAGACATTTGAAACCCCACCTCTTTAAGGAATACCTGGGATAAAGTAATCCTTCTAACCCCCCCCCCCAAATTGTAAAGTGGTTATCCCACTGGCTATAGGGTGAACGCACCAATTTGTGAGTCGCTCTGGCTAAGAGCGTCTGCTAAATGACGTTAATGTGCCCTTGAGCAAGGCACTTAACCCTAATTGCTCCTGTAAGTCGCTCTGGATAAGAGCATCTGCTAAATGACTAAAATGTAAATGTAAATGTTTAGACCCTTTAATAGCCTCTGTGGACTGAGCCTTTTCATAAGTTAAATAATGTTGCTCCATCGCCAAATTACGTAACTTCCTAACAGATTTTTCCTCCTTCCTCATTATATTTACCGGCCATTGTGCACTCATTAACTCCCATGCTGTGTATACTTCTTTCATGTAATCTAAATCCCATTTCGGGTTGCTTATCTCTGTATTATCAACTATATATTTCCGTGCTACTTGTAATTTATCCCTTTTAAAACTACCATCAAGAGGATAGTCATTTATGCTGTCCACATAAAAAACTAATTTAATTAACATCCAATCACGCGGTGTTTGATTCTCTATATTTTTAAAAGAGATCTGTTTGAGAAGCGGATTTGTCTGTAACAATTTCGTCATAGCCTTTCTTTCCCTTCTAGGCAAATCTAGCTCTGATTTATTCTTTATTGTCACTGTCTTGCCCGTATCCGGTATACTGAATTGACTCCCCATCCTCGTGTATATTAGTTTATACAATATTAGTAATTAAATGTTTTGCATCAAATTTCTACCTTGATCTTATCAAAATTACGTTTCCTTATTTGGTGTTTGGTGTTATGATATAATTTTAATGTTACATGTCATTGGCTCCCTCTCATGGCTGTTTTGAGTATTTCACCATATATTTATTATCTCTTCATTTTATGATGTTCTCCTACAGTATTCTTAAACATTCATGGCCTCAAACCATATCCTTGATCAGATTCTTAAACATTCATGGCCTCAAACCATATCCTTGATCAGATTCTTAAACATTCATGGCCTCGAACAATATCCTTGATCAAATTCTTAAACGTTTATGGCCTCAAACCATATCCTATATCCTTCTTCTACTAATTTATCTAAACACGCCCTATTTTTGAATCATAGCACCATGTAATAGTCAAATGTGATATTCTCCTTACATCCCTTACATAACTCAACACCACTCATCGTCCCCCTTTAAAATATAGAATTTTAAATGTAAATGTAAATGTAATTATTGTAGGTTAGTATTGTATAGTATTGTAGTATTGTATTCGGCTGAGCCCGGTGAAGCACGAAGCTAGCTAACCCTACCTGGACTAGCTAGCGGGTAGCTACTGGTAACTATTAGCAACTGTGGATAGTTGTTTCACGCCTGAGAGTGCCTGTAATTACGCCAGCTAGCTGCCTACAATAATTACATACAATAATGCCTACCATTCAGCTGTTTTTCTAACCTCATTGTCTGAAGTGTTAACGTTAGGTAGTAAGTAGCTACTGTGCTTGAAATGTAGCTAGCTTGTTGCTACCTGGATAGCTACCAAACAATAGCTGGAATGACCTAGCGAACAGACGCGAATTGGCTGAGTCAATTCAGTGGCTAGCTTTGTTATAACTTACATTTGTGTTTTGTTTTTACATACTGGTAGCCAGAGTCGTCCAAGGCAATTCGGGACATGGGTGACTAGTTAACGTTAGCTTGGCTCTCTCTGTGTGTTTGTGCCGTGGGAGGAGGGGTTTCTTCGTTGTCTGAAAGCAATGGCTAGCTAGTATGCTAACTATTCTAGCTAACTAACTGGCTGAATAAGTTGACGACGGACTCGCTCAAGCTGTTGGGACTAACCCACAACGTTAGACACGGACACAAATGATCTGCTTGGCGTGTTGACACACTGGTGGTTTATTGTGGTCGAGTATTGGTGCTAAACCGTGTTGTTGGAGTCCGGCATGCTAGTTGGCTGTGGCGTCATATGACTAGATGCCCTGGACGATTTTCACGGAAAAATACTGTACCAAGTTAGCTAGCTGAATAAACTAAGTTAGTCTATTCCTAGAAAACATTGAACCGCTGTAGTATACAACAATTATAGTTTCTGAGGTGGAAGTTGGGAGAGTTATATTTGGGTGTTTCAGTGAAACGTAAGTGAGGGAGGCCCCGCTCTCTCGCTTTCCCAGATGTTTAGTTAATTTCATTCCGATTTCCTTTGCATTATTGTAGCCATTTTCTGTAGCCTGTCAACTATGCATCTGTCTATCCCTGTTCTCTCCTCTCCGCACAGGCTATACAAACGCCTCACACCGCGTGGCTGCTACCACTCTAACCTGGTGGTCCCTGCACGCACAACCCACGTGGAGTTCCAGGTCTCCGGCAGCCTCTGGAACTGCCGTTCTGCGGCCAACAAGGCAGAGTTCATCTCAGCCTATGCTACCCTCCAGTCCCTCGACTTCTTGGCGCTGACGGAAACATGGATTACCACTGAAAACACTGCTACTCCTACTGCTCTCTCTCGTCTGACCATGTGTTCCGCATACCCCCGAGAGCATCTGGTCAGCGGGGTGGTGGCACAGGAATCGTCATCTCTCCCAAGTGGACATTCTCTCTTTTTCCCCTGACCCATCTGTCTATCTCCTCATTTGAATTCCATGCTGTCACAGTCACTAGCCCATTCAAGCTTAACATCCTTGTCATTTATCGCCCTCCAGGTTCCCTTGGAGAGTTCATCAATGAGCATGACGCCTTGATAAGTTCCTTTCCTGAGGATGGCTCACCACTCACAGTTCTGAGTGACTTCAACCTCCCTACGTCTACCTTTGACTCATTTCTCTCTGCCTCCTTCTTTCCACTCCTCTCCTCTTCTGACCTCACCCTCTCACTGTCCCCCCCTACTCACAAGGCAGGCAATACGCTTGACCTCATCTTTACTAGATGCTGTTCTTCTACTAATCTCACTGCAACTCCTCCATGTCTCCGACCACTACTTTGTATCCTTTTTCTCTCGCTCTCCTCCAACACTACTCACTCTGCCCCTACTCAGATGGTAATGCGCCGTCGCAACCTTCGCTCTCTCTCTCCCGCTACTCTCTCCTCCTCCATCCTATCATCTCTTCCCTCTACTCAATCCTTCTCCCTCCAATCTCCTGATTCTGCCTCCTCAACCCTCCTCTCCTCCCTTTCTGCATCCTTTGACTCTCTATGTCCCCTATCCTCCCGGCCGGCTCGGTCCTCCCCTCCTGCTCCGTGACTTGATGACTCATTGCGAGCTCACAGAACAGGGCTCCGGGCAGCTGAGCGGAAATGGAGGAAAACTAGACTCCCTGCGGACCTGGCATCTTTTCACTCCCTCCTCTCTACATTTTCTTCATCTGTTTCTGCTGCTAAAGCCACTTTCTACCATTCTAAATTCCAAGCATCTGCCTCTAACCCTAGGAAGCTCTTTGCCACCTTCTCCTCCCTGCTGAATCACCCCCCCCCTCCTCCCTCTCTGTGGATGACTTCGTTAACCATTTTGAAAAGAAGGTTGACGACATCCGATCCTCGTTTGTTAAGTCAAATGACACTGCTGGTCCTGCTCACACTGCCCTACCCTATGCTTTGACTTCGTTCTCCCCTCTCACTCCAGATAAAATCTTGCGACTTGTGACGGCCGGCCGCCCAACAACCTGCCCGCTTGACCCTATCCCCTCCTCTCTTCTTCAGACTATCTCCGGTGACCTTCTCCCTTACCTCACCTCGCTCATCAACTCATCCTTGACCACTGGCTATGTCCCTTCCGTCTTCAAGAGAGCGAGAGTTGTCCCCTTCTCAAAAAACCTACACTCGATCCCTCCGATGTCAACAACTACAGACCAGTATCCCTTCTTTCTTTTCTCTCCAAAACTCTTGAGCGTGTCGTCTTTAGCCAACTCTCTTGCTACCTCTCTCAGAATAACCTTCTTGATCCAAACCAGTCAGGTTTCAAGACTGGTCATTCAACTGAGACTGCTCTTCTCTGTGTCACGGAGGCTCTCCGCACTGCTAAAGCTAACTCTTTCTCCTCTGCTCTTGTCCTTCTAGACCTGTCTGCTGCCTTTGATACTGTGAACCATCAGATCCTCCTCTCCACCCTCTCCAAGTTGGGCATCTCCGGCGCGGCTCACTCTTGGATTGCGTCCTACCTGACCGGTTGCTCCTACCAAGTGGTGTGGCGAGAACCTGTCTCCGCACCACGTGCTCTCACCACTGGTGTCCCCCAGGGCTCAGTTCTAGGGCCTCTCCTATTCTCACTATACACCAAGTCACTTGGCTCTGTCATGTCCTCACATGGCCTCTCCTATCATTGCTATGCAGACGACACAACTAATCTTCTCCTTTCCCCCTTCTGATAAGCAGGTGGCGAATCGCATCTCTGCATGTCTGGCAGACATATCAGTGTGGATGACGGATCACCACCTCAAGCTGAACCTCGGAAAGACGGAGCTGCTCTTCCTCCCGGGGAAGGACTGCCCGTTCCATGATCTCGCCATCACGGTTGACAACTCCGTTGTGCCCTCCTCCCAGAGTGCGAAGAGCCTTGGCGTGACTCTGGACAACACCCTGTCGTTCTCCGCTAACATCAAGGCGGTGACCCGATCCTGTAGGTTCATGCTCTACAACATTCGGAGAGTACGACCCTGCCTTACACAGGAAGCGGCACAGGTCCTAATCCAGGCACTTGTCATCTCCCGTCTGGATTACTGCAACTCGCTGTTGGCTGGGCTCCCTGCCTGTGCCATTAAACCCCTACAACTCATCCAGAATGCCGCAGCCCATCTGGTGTTCAACCTTCCCAAGTTCTCTCACGTCACCCCGCTCCACCGCACACTCCACTGGCTTCCAGTTGAAGCTCGCATCTGCTACAAGACCATGGTGCTTGCCTACGGAGCTGTGAGGGGAACGGCACCTCCGTACCTTCGGGCTCTGATCAGTCCCTACACCCAAACGAGGGCATTGTGTTCATCCACCTCTGGCCTGCTGGCCCCCCTTCCTCTGCGGAAGCACAGTTCCTGCTCAGCCCAGTCAAAACTGTTCGCTGCTCTGGCACCCCAATGGTGGAACAAGCTCCCTCACGACGCCAGGACAGCGGAGTCATTCACCACCTTCTGGAGACACTTGAACCCCCACCTCTTTAAGGAATACCTGGGATAGGATAAAGTAATCCTTCTACCCCCCCTTACCCCACCCAAAAAATAAATAAAAAAATACATATTGTAAAGTGGTTATCCCACTGGCTATAAGGTGAATGCACCAATTTGTGAGTCGCTCTGGATAAGAGTGTCTGCTAAATGACGTAAACGTAAATGTAAATACCACTCGCATTTTATATCTATCTAGAATACTGGCACGTTGGGTTTTCTCTAGATAAATGTCCTAAAACATGATGGCCAAGACTTACTCGATTTTGGTAATCATTCTCTGCCCTTTACAAGAATTACAGATTATTATTGCAAGTTCAGATCACTTTCCACCAAAATCCAATGAATGAAGATTACTGACCTTATTTTTGCAGCTCAATTTTGGTTGGATATCGTCACCGTTTCTGTCGTTTCCAGGTTGTCACAGGCCTGTATTTGAACCCCCAATCTCAGAGGGCAGGTCTTTGTCTATACGGATGTATCATCCACCTGTGCACGGTTTTCGGTGTCCCCCGGAACAACAGAAGAAGGATATTGATATCCGGCTCAAAGGACCAAGCTGTCACGAGAATTTTGTTATCTCAATGGTTGAAGTCAACTACTTCTTAAATTTTTGAATAATTCCCAAAAGGTTTTAAATCTCTTAGTTTGAATAAATTAAACAAATAACCAATTCTGCAATGGTCAGCATGTTTATTCATGAGAGTGCTCTGCAACAAAATGGTTGTACAATATTTTTATACGCACACGTCAGAGGAAAAATCCTACCTCGCTGTAGGCGGGCTGTATTTTTCCACTGTACGCATCTTGTAAACTCACACCTGGGTTTAGCTCATGTGATTTTCCTCTGCTCTCCTGACCATCAGGTCACACACACACACACATACACACACACATACGTTCTTATCATAGTCAGGCTGCATTTTTAGTTATCGCCGTCCTCATAATATCCTGCAACATGTTTCATACTCTCTTCCAAGCCTAACGGTTTCCTCCCCTCCCTAAATTGGGAGGCCTATTTCCTTATCTTGGTTTCACAGTTTGTCACAAGTTGTCTAGCCTAACAGTTCTCCTTCTTCTTTGTTGTCTGGCCTAACTCCTACTCACATTGCTAAATAGTAACACAATGTCATGATCTTTACTTGTCTTACGCACACACATTATTAGATTATAGTCTCATGATTCTAACACATTTCATAAAGTGGAGTGTAATAATTAGTCATTACCAAATTCTTCTTTCACCTTGCATCCGTGATTCTTTGATACCCGAGAAACTCATCATAACAATTATACTAGAATTTCTGTACTATCATTCCCTATTGTATTATACTAGTACTTCAGGACTATCAATCCTAATTGTATTATACTAGTACATCAGTACTATCAGTCCCTATTGTATTATACTACTTCTTCAGTACTATCAGTTCCTGTTGTATTATACTAGAACTTCAGAACCATCAGTCCCTATTGTATTATACTAGTACTTCAGTACTATCAGGCCCTATTATATTATACTAGTACTTCAGTATTATAAGTCCCTATTGTACTATACTAGTTCTGCAGTACTATCAATCCCTACAATATAATACTAGTTCTTCATTACTCTCAGTCCCTAGTGTATTATAATAGTACTTCATTACTATTTGTCCCTATTGTATTATACTAGTACTTCAGAACTATCTGCCCCTGCTGTATTATAATAGTACTTCAGAACTGTCAATCAATATTTTAATATACTAGTACTTCAGTACTATCAGTCCATATTGATTTATGCTAGTAATTCAGAACTTTCAGTCCCTATTGTATTATACTAGAACTTCAGAACCATCAGTCCCTATTGTATTTTACTAGTAATTCAGTACAGTCAGTCCCTATTGTATTATACTAGCACTTCGGTACTGTCAGTCCCTATTGTATTATACTAGTACCTCAGTACTATAAATCCATATTGTATTATACTAGTACTTCAGAACTATCAATCCCTATTGTATTATACTAGTACTTCAGAACTATCAATCCCTATTGTATTAGACTAGTACTTCAGTACTGTCAGTCCCTATTGTATTTTACTAGTACTTCAGTACTACCAGTCCCTATTATATTATACTAGTACTTCAGTATTATAAGTCCCTATTGTACTATACTAGTTCTGCAGTACTATCAATCCCTACAATATAATACTAGTTCTTAATTACTTTCAGTCCCTAGTGTATTATAAATGTACTTAATTACTATTTGTCCCTATTGTATTATACTAGTACTTCAGAACTTTCCGCCCCTGCTGTATTATACTAGTACTTCAGTACTATCAGTCACTATTGTATTATACTAGTACTTCAGTACTATCAGTCCCAATTGTATTATGGTAGTTTTTCAGTACTATCAGTCCCTATTATATTATAGTAGTTTTTCAGTACTATCAGTCCCTATTATTTTATACCGGTGCTTCAGTACTATCAGTACCTATTGTATTATACTAGTATTTCAGTACTATCATTCCCTATTGTATTATACTAGTACTTCAGAACTATCAGGGTGGTACTGAGAGTGTTCTGTGTGTGAAGGTGCTCACTCTTGTGTGAAGGAGGTTTTTGTACAGAGACACCAGAATGAATCACTGTGGAGGACTTTTGGAAGCGGCACAAAACTGGTGCTGAAAAATAAGTCCATTTTTCTATTGTCTCATAAAACTAAATTTAATCATGATATTGAACAAAGTTATGAGATGTTATCATCTTCTCCAGAGGAAAGATTTGAAGTCTATATAAGTATTCTATAATGCAATTTAAAAGAACACATTTTGATATACAGTTTTGCATGTCAGCTCGTTGTTCTGTTGATATGTATCAACTACTATGTATCATCTAAATCATCTATAGTTTTGAGTAGTATTTTGAGTTTATTTTGGTTTAAGTCTCAGAGTAGATTTGACAAAATTGATGGAAATGTATACTGTGAATAGTAAATCTGATTATTATATATGAATATGTGATATCTGTTTACTGCATGTCTTTGAAGACTTAGGGGTGGTTTGCCAGACACATTAAGGCTAGTCCTGGACTAAAAAGCTAAATGGATCATCTTCATTCATAGTGTTTTTTAGTCTACGACAAGTATTAATTTGTTTCCGGGAAGCCCACTTTTAGTGTTTTGTTGCTCTTGGTGGGCTAAACTGTGGAGCATGAATGTAACATACATTTATATGATGTATTGTTTTGTCTAAAATATTTTCAGAGTTTATTGTTGCATACATCTTTATAGATTAAGTGTTTTTTTGTTGTCTGTTGTTCTCAGTACGGTAGCTAGTTGTTTATCCTGTGTGTATTACCTCTCCTCTCCTCTCCTCTCCTCTCCTCTCCTCTCCTCTCCTCTCCTCTCCTCTCCTCTCCTCTCCTCTCCTCTCCTCTCCTCTCCTCTCCTCTCCTAATATATTCCATTATACAATAGTAGTAGTAGCTGACTCTCCTCTATCATCTCTCCTCTTCTCCAGCTCTTCCCTCTGTCAGGCACACAGTGTCTCTGCTCCCTCCGTCCTCTGAGCAGCTCTCTGGGTGCTCGGCCACACTTGCCTGCCTGCTGAGTGTCTACTCCCCCCAGGGGGCGATGGTGAGCTGGGAGGTGGACGGGCGGAGGTCAAGGATGGGGTCCTGACCACCACAGAAGAAGAGAAGGGCGGCCGATTCAGCCGCAGGAGCACCCTGACCCCGATCAAGGCACTCTGGGAAGAGGGAGAGGTGTACACCTGCAGGGTCACCCACGACGACACCAGTGATTTAGCTGCCTTCCAGAAAAGTCACTGTAGTGTCTAGAGACCAGAGAAGCCATTGTAGGGGTCTAGAGAGTCCCCACATGGTGGTAGTTTTGTAAACATAAGTGTTTTAGAGCTGAATGTTACAGTATAATAGTGGATAATATAATTAGTGCTGTATGCTAAATTAACTATTTTGCGATGAAGTTGTGCATGCCATCTTGCTTTTGAGTTCAAATAAAGCTTGTTTTAGTTTAAATATATCCACAAGAGTTACTTTAATCATGATTCCAGTGATCACTATCGGATGAACAGGCAGCACATGTCATACTAATTTAGATCAATCAGGTTCTTTCATTATTTCATTATTGTAGCATATAGCTACTCTCATGTTTTCAAACATACTTAAAAGGGCATCTGATACAACAAATACTCTGTAATCATTTCTACAACTGAATGATCCTGTTATACTGTAGCATCAATACCAGTTATAATAATTAGTGATATTTTATAATAAACCTCTAAGATCTGTTCTCAGAACTCACACTACTAAACAGTTATTTTCCATAACATATTTATTTGAAATGTTTAATTCCTAATATGACTTTATTCAATCATATGTTTTTGCTATGGTTTTTAGCAATGAGTAGTCTACACTTCTCCATTATCTTTCCTCAGGTCTTCTCTACCTCCAATCCCCTGGGGACAGAGTGAACATCTGTTGACAGTGCTGCTCTATTCTGGGACAAGCAGAACCACCCAGCCCTGTCTATGTAAATCCCAGTTTCACTCCCACAACTCAAAGTATAGTTTCACAGTTTCATGGTTTCCACTTGATAACACAGTCACAAAGTCAGCTTCCACAACCACAAAGTCAAAATTGCCTAGACAAATTTAAGGTTGAGTTAGGTGGGGTTAAGCCAGAATGATGACTTTGTGGCTGTGTTAACTAGTGATGACTCAGTTTTAACTTCTATGGTGGATTGGATTCCAAGAGAGGGGTGTGTTCTTACAACGAATAAGCCACCATGTAATAGATCAACGCCTTTCTCAAACTTTTTTGTGCCAGTGACACATGGCCTTTTTCTTTTGGGGACACATATTTTTCAGTGCGTTTATGACGTATTTTACCCTAACTCATATAATTGTTTTAAAATAGTAATAACATTGTCCATTAAGCAATTTCATTCTCTATTTTAGGAAACCTGGGGTCTCAGAAACAATGTGTAAAAATTGTGTGGCGCATTCAGTGGATGAAGACAAATCGATTGCAACCAGTAGGACTTTTTTCTAATGTCTGAGCCCCACATCCAGTTCCTCATTGACAGATCCAGCAGTCAGTAACCTGCTCATGTGAATTAATAATGCTAAATGATCACATTCATTTTCATCACACACTTGGATGCTTGGTCCATATGAGGACTTTTAGGGGGCTGAAATGTTTATAACTTTGATTGCAAATTGGATCATGTAATATTTGGTTTCTGTGACTCAGTGGGGTTACTTACTGTATATAGGTGCACTTGGGTGTCAGAACAAATATAACAATAACCATAAGTGAATTCAGGCCAGGATGATGGTCATCATCCTCATAATGATGATGATGGAGAACATCTCTTTCTAATCATATTGTCACTTGCCAGAGTTAATTTATTCTTGCCAGAGTTAATTTCTTCTACTGATCAGTTTTCCATGTCACGTCTCCTCCCCCTCAGCACCTGCAGTAGATCCCAGCTGTAGCAGTACAGTCACTGTGCAGTCTGACTGAGGGAGGTTTTTGTACGGCTCTGTATCACTGTGTGAACACATATTTACTATTGGGGTAGTGTAAACTCTGACAGTAGTAATCTCCTGCATCTTCAGCCTGGACTCCACTGATGGTCAGAGTGAAGTCACTCCCAGATCCACTGCCACTGAATCTAGATGGAGTCCCAGACTGAAGGGTGCTTGTATAGTAAATGAGGAGTTTAGGAGCTCCTCCAGGTTTCTGTTGGTACCAGGATAGATGGTTATTTCCATGCACATTACTGCTGGTTTTACAGTTCATAGAGACTGTCTGTCCTGGGAGAACAGCTTTCACTGTAGGATTCTGTGTTACAGTGTACTGTCCACTGGATTCTGAAAAATAGAACATAAAAACATAATTACATTTTAAATACATATTGTAATGAACAGTTCTGTATATACATAGTAAAGGCATATATATTCATCCTTTGTGTATCTTGACTATTTTTTTTCTACAAAATGAAAAAAAAATGTAACCTTGAAAGCAGAAAGCAAGTGTCCAGATGAAGATGGTGATAAAAGTCATGGTTGTTGTGGGTTCTGTTGTCATGAAGGACAGCTCTCAGTCATGAAGTGTTAAACTCACAGGGCTATAAACACTCCCAGACCACTGAAGCATGTGCTGCCAATGCAAAGTGTTCTTTCTATGCAAATTGCCTCCTAGAGCAAGGCACTAGACAGGACAAGGATTTATGGAGAAAATATGATAAAGTGTGACTGTTTTCAGTTCAAGGTGTTGGTCATTCAAAAAAAAAGGGAACTTAGTCTTGTCCCTAGCACTATCACTGGTCTAGTTCTCCCCATCGGCACCTGCAGTAGGTCCCTGTGCAGTCTGGCTGAGGAACGTTTTTGTACGGCACTATTACTGTGTGAACACGTCTACTATTAGGATAGTGTAAACTCAGACAGTAGTCATCTATAGATGGTATCCTATAGGTGTGAGTTCTAACACATTGGATCAGGAGTTTGGGTTTTACTCTGGATTTATGTTGATGCAACGAAAAACACTGATGTCCATGTGTCACTCTCCATTCCAAAAAGAAATTAGTGGATTACTACTGGTTTTACAGTAGAGAGTCACTATGTGATCTGAGAGGACAGTTTCAAATCTATTTCTGTTTCCAAGTAGGCTCCCATCATTAAGAGTACATTTTGTCCTGCACATGTTTGTTTTTATAAGAACAAACAGCAATTTTTTACTCTAATAGAGTATATTGTATAGAACAGCTTTTATGCCACACCATTTTTAACATGACTCAGGATAAGACCCAGATGCAGACATAGGAGGCAGACAGTTCGAATCTCAGATGTTTATTACCAAACAGGGGGCAGGCAAACGGCAGGTCAATGGCAGGCAGAGGTCAGTAATCCAAGGCAGCGTGAACAAGGGACAGAACGGCAGGCAGGCTCAGGGTCAGGGCAGGCAGAATGGTCAGAACCGGGAGGACTAGAAAACAGAATCTAGAGATACTGGAAACACGCTGGTAAGACTTGGTAAGACAAGACGAACTGGCGACAGACAAACAGAAAACGCAGGTATAAATACACAGGGGATAATGGGGAAAATGGGAGACACCTGGCGGGGTGGAGACAACCACAAGACAGATGAAACAGGTCAGGGTGTGACAATTTTAACTTTTAGTCAACCTTTATATCAGATGAAGGGCTCTATTCAATCCGTATTGCTGAAGTTCAGTGCTAAAGCCTAATTGAAATTTAAAGGCAATGTTCCTGTGTTGGCTGAGACTGCATTCACGATAAAACGCAGCATATGTCGGCTCATTCGGAAATTACCTTTACATTTCTATTGCGCATATCTGTAATACTTCAGCGATACAGATTGAATGCAGCTCTAACTGTCAGTTCACTCATGCTTGGACTCTTATGTACGTTCCTCAAATCAGTTAGTGAACCCTTCTCTAAACTAAAGCTGGTATGATTCCTCTGGTAGTGGTGTCTGTTCTCTATGACTTTACCACCAGAGATATATCTGAGATAAACAAGGAATATACACAACATGAATCAATATTACTGCTGCTGCGTTTGCTCCTCTCTTTCCCATGGACAAAATGGAGGAACACAAATGCTGGATTTAATGTTGAACACTGACTGTTCTGTCCCTAAGAGGATATCTGATACACAGAAAAAAGACACAAGACAAATATCTAGATTTCAGATACAATTTATATTTTTTATAAATTGTATAAACAGCTCATATTAATAGTTTGTTCTACCTTGGAAGATGTTAAATGGTTTTTGTGTTGAATGTGATTCTGTATGAGTGATCTTCACTGTAACAGCTGCAGCATCACAACACAGAGAGGTTTTTGTACCAGCAGTAATAGAGATTGTATCACTGTGGTGGACTTTTGGTAGCGGCACCAGACTAGATGTTGGAAGTAAGTAAACAATAAAATTAACCACTTTAATTTCTCTGTCAACTGTATGACTTTATGTTGAGCAATTTTTGGGTTTGTTTTATGCCTTTCTATTTTATAATAAAACTATAGTGTTTTTCATTTAATCAAAAACCTATTTCAAATGAAGAATATAACATTATATTAGGCCAGTATTCATAAGTGTTCATGATTTAAACCACAGTCTAAAAAATGTAAGTATTCAGCTTGCCCAATGGTCAGGAGGTTTTTGTACGAGCAGTAATAGGGATTGTATCACTGTGGTACACTTTTGGTAGCGGCACCAGACTAGATGTTGGAAGTAAGTTTCTTGATGTTTGTCTGATTCCATTTATTTTCTTAAACTCTTTCATCTCTATTAAAACATTTAGGATTTGAGATACTTTACTTTCCAAAAATATTGTTATATATTGATTTTGAAAGAGCCTTCTTTAACAGTTTATTTAATAAAAATGTTAAATTGCAGGCATTTATTTGTATGTTTTATTTGTATGATTGTAGACTATATAACTCTTATTCTGGTATGATAACTATAATAGTTGTTATTGTAGTCATCACTGCATTGTGTTCATGATAGCCACAAAGGGTCTCGGTTATGTTTGTATCTAACCTCTTGGATTCTTCAAAATACTACAAATATGAGTATTCTGATCAGAAATGATCCTAAAAATATATATGTATGACAAAGTAATGCTAAAGTTAAACACGTCATACTTGTAATCTGCTTTCCTATCAAACTAATGTTTGTGTTTTCTTCATGTCTTTTGGCAATCTAATATATATTCATATAACGTTTTAGAAGTCAATTCCAAAGTACTTTGTTTTGATGTAGTTGATGTGTTGTGTTTCTTCCAGGTAACAGTTCCCCCACCCTCACCGTCCTGCCCCCCTCTAGTGAGGAGCTGTCCAGTTCGTCAACAGCCACGCTGATGTGTCTGGCCAACAAGGGCTTCCCCTCAGACTGGACCATGAGCTGGAAAGTGGATGGGACCAGCAAGAAGCAGGAGGCCAGTCCCGGGGTCCAGGAGAAGGACGGCCTGTACAGCTGGAGCAGCACACTGACTCTCACTGCCCAGGAGTGGACCAAGGCAGGAGAGGTGACCTGTGAAGCCCAGCAGAAATCCCAGACTCCAGTCACCAAGACCCTGAGGAGGGCTGACTGTTCTGGGTAGGACCCCTCAGTCACACCTCTGTGGAGAGAGGATGCTGGTTCCTCTGCTTTGACTTGCTTTGTTCTAAAATCAGTCGCTCTTCAATATAGTGATCACTCTGGTGTGGACTAACAGGGGCTTGGCTTGAGTTCATGTGTCAATCCATTCTGTAGATTGAGATTTGGTTAGTTTTAGATTTGATGTGATCTGCTTTTATTCACTATCATGTTTGCTTTGATGCTTCGATTATGTGATAATAGATTAAAATAAATATTTCTTTTTTGAATGCATATTTTTGTTGTTTTTATTAATAAACTGGATCATAGATACTGTATATTTGTAATATTCTGAAAAAAATGTATTCAGTAAGGCTGATTAATGGTGTCTTTAAAAACTGTCAAGTCTAAAACTCACTCTAACATCATAATGGACCAGTAAGTAATACTATCACAATATACTATGATATAATAGAAGAGGTTCTGCCATGGTAGTGGTTGACTGTCTTCATTCATCAGGATACTGAGTCTGGGTCAGACGTGTTTGACTTGACAGACTTTACAGTAATAAAAGAAGAACTATCAAACAGTCAACCGATATCTTGGACTCTCACGTGTGTTATAGGCTGTGATTTGAAGCTAAAAAATAAATTACAAAATTACAAATGGCACTACTTCAAGATATAGCAGCGTTTCCCAAACTCGGTCCTCGGGACCTCAAAGGGTGCACATTTAGTTATTTGTCCTAACACTACACAGCTGATTCAAATTATCATAACTTGATGATTAGTTGATTATTTGAATCAGCTGTGTAAAGCTAGGGCAAAAACCTAAACGTGCACCCCTTGGTGTCCCGAAGACCGAGTTTGGGAAACGCTGCTATATAGTGTAGTGACAGTCTTCTCTACCTCCAACCCCCTGGGGACAGAGTGAACATCTGGTGACAGTGCTGCTCTATTCTGGGACAAGCAGAACCACCCAACCTTGTCAATGTAAATATAAGTTTCACTCCCACAGATACCAGTGTAGTAGTTGAACAGTTTCACTGCCTGAAATACCCTGGACTGGGCCAGATGTGAGGGAGTGGACTGGTTTTAACCTCTATGGTGGATTCAGGGAGGGACACATAACAGATATGCCACCATGTAATTACTGACAGATAAAATTGATATTATACTTTACATAGATAGTGTATGTAGTGTACATGGGACTCATGTTTGAACCCAGCATCATGTCTCATTCACAGATCTAACAGTCAGTAACCTGCTCATGAAAACAGTTAATATAACGGTAGAAGATCACAATATAGCTACCAATCTAGCAGTTGAACAGTTTCACTGCCTGTAATACCCTGGACTGGGCCAGATGTGAGGGAGTGGACTGGTTTTACTGTAACCTCTACGGTGGATTCAAGGAGGGGGACTTTCTTACAATGAATAAACCACTATTAGATGACAAATAAGACATATAAGACATATAAGATGGGTATTACTAAATATAGGCATTGATAGTTACTGACATCACATTCTAATTCCTAATTCTATGGTTACGGATATGTGTGTAATGTCTGAGCTCAAAATATTTTTCCTCAAAGCAGAGGGCAAGTGTCCAGATGAAGATGGTGATAAAAGTCATGGTTGTTGTGGGTTCTGTTGTCATGAAGGACAGTTCTCAGTCATGAAGTATTCAACTCACAGAGATATAAACACTCCCAGAGCACTGAAGCATTTGCTGCCAATGCAAAGTGTCTTATATGTAAATAGTCTTCCTGGACAGTCAGACTTTATTAGTAAATGTTGTGTCATGTGATGTAGAAACATGATAGCTATGTAATCACTGATATGGTTTGTGATATAAGTGCTGAATGGGGACTGATATATTGATTATAGACATCGACGAATGGAGCAAATTGTTATTATTGTGTTATTAGACCAGAAAGTATCTGTTTTCTGTCTCCCTCAAGAGGTCAGAGTTAGTAACTGCAGTTATGCTGCTGACTGACAGATCTAAAGGGGAGCTCTCCAGAGCTCTGACGTCTCCAGTCTCCTGCTTCAACTGCTGCTCTCTGGAACTACCGCAGTGGTTCGAGGGAGGATGTATTGGTAATGTTTGGGGGCTTTATAGTATGTGTTTGAATCACGTTGATTAAATTTGAGCTATTTACACCTTTACATTTACATTTTAGTCATTTAGCAGACGCTCTTATCCAGAGTGACTTACAGTTAGACCTTTAGGGGTTTGGATCATTGCACATCATCTATTTTCAGATTGGTTGATGGTTTTCCTTGAGTTACTCAACAGAGTCAACATGTAGTTAATGGTCAGGAGAAACATTTAGTGATCAGTTATGATCTAAGGTCTTCTAGACATAGCTCTAGTTTGACTCTATTGTTGTTAAGCTCTACTACACACTGTGTCATTGTACTGGATCATCTCCTCCCCTCAGCACCTGCAGTAGGTCCCAGCTGTAGCAGTACAGTCACTGTGCAGTCTGACTGAGGGAGGTTTTTGTACGGCTCTGTATCATTGTGTGAACACATCTTTACTATTGATGTAGTGCCAACTCTGACAGTAGTAATCTCCTGCATCTTCAGCATGGACTCCACTGATGGTCAGAGTGAAGTCCCTCCCAGATCCACTGCCACTGAATCTAGATGGAGTCCCAGACTGAAGGGTGCTTGTATAGTAAATTAGGAGTTTAGGAGCTCCTCCAGGTTTCTGCTGGTACCAGGCCAATCTCTGTCCATTGCTGTCACTGTCTACAGCACTGCTGGTCTTACAGCTGAGACTGACTGAGTGACCCACTGAAACAGTTTTCACTGCAGGAGTCTGAGTCACAGTGACCTGGCCTCTGGACTCTGAAACAGAGATGGCAAGTAGAATTAGCAATAAATTGTTCATTCATTTGTCCATATAGCATATTCACCAAACCTGTAATGAGGTTTTATATTTATTGCTATGATCCGGGTCATTTTCTGTAAAATATATTACCTTGGAGACAGAGGGCAAATATCCAGATGAAGATGGTGATAAAAAGTCATGGTTGTTGTGGGTTCTGTTGTCATGAAGGACAGCTCTCAGTCATGAAGTGTTAAACTCACAGAGCTATAAACACACCCATAGCACTGAATGCTAAGTGTCCTCATTATGCAAACATACCTCTTTGGTCCCACAGGACAGTGTAGTTGAAGGGTTCTTCTTCGTCTTTGGGATTTGGTTGGCGTATCACATCCAACTTTTAGGTGCATACACCGCCACCTACTGTACTGGTGTGTGAGGCTATTCACGGCCTACCTACCTTATATTCTTTGATACAATAATACAACATTGGGAAAAAGGAAAATACCCAACCACCTATTCACCCTCTCTAAAAACCAACCACCCATTCCAATATTTAACCCTACTTAGTCCTACACCAGACCCTCTCTAAAAAAAACACCACCCATTCCATTATTTAACTCTACCTGTAAAGGTTGGTGTGAGGTGTGTCCCATGTGCGGTGCAGGTTAGACAATTGGCAGTAGGCAAGGATGGTGAAACAAGGATCTTTACTGGTGGTTCCAAAAGCCAGGATACTAAACAACGGACTATTCACGAAAACAAATAAGGAGCAAATAGGTCTCCCAAAACAGGCTGACAGCAACCAATACGAAAAACTAACAGAAAACCACAAAAACAAAGGGAGAACACTTCTCGAGTACCTGTACTACCGTCTCGTGATCAGACACTGATATGCACTGCTTGACATAAAGGAACTAGCAGAGAAAACTGAGCAAGGGAACACAGGGAAGTGAGGGCATAAATACACAGGTGAAACAGATAGCCACAGGTGACACCAATAGGCAGATAATTAGTCCCGACTGTGAGTGAGGAGGTGCCTGTGGTTGTCGGAGGATGACACCTAGTGGGTCGCTCCGAAACTGCGACCCACTCCTGTGACACCTACCAAGTCCTACTCATGACCCTCTCTAAAAAACCCACCACCCATTCCACTATTTAAATCTATCTAGTCCTACTCCTGACCCTCTCTAAAAAACCACGACCCATTCTACTATTTAACCCTATCTAGTCCTACTCCAGAAACTCTCTACAAACCCACCACCCATTCCACTATTTAACCCTACCTAGTCCTATTCCAGACCCTCTCTAAAAAAACACCACCTATTCCAATATTTAACCCTACCTAGTCCTACTCCAGACTCTCTATAAAAAAACACCACCTATTCCAATATTTAACCCTACCTAGACCTACTCTAAAAATCCAACACCCATGCCACTATTTAACCCTTTCTAGTCCTACTCCAGACCCTCGCTAAAAAACCTACCACCCATTCCACTATTTAACCCTACCTAATCCTATTCCAGACCAACGGTCTGAGAGACATATCACTAACACACAAGACCCCCTGCAGCTGTTCAGCATTAAATGCAAATGCCACAAAAACCTCTATTTCTGTGACTTTCGATCCATTTCTGCAGTACAATTAACAACCATTGCTATAAATGCTGAAAAGCCCACCTTACTGAAGCACATATTCCTCCAATCACTCTCTCTTGATCTCTGCCTACTCACAGGAATCCTCTCAGGATCCCTCACCCTGTACCCATCTTCCTCTACCACTCTCTTCACTTTTTCAGCATATGACACTTTCTGTACTACTCTGACCCTGGCAACCTCAATCTGTCTTTCTCTCACCAGACACCTCCGATCTCCAGCCCCATGATCACCCCCTCAACTAACACACACAAATCTCTCCACCGATACCACACATTCCTTTGTCTCATGCCCTCCTGCACACTTCTCACATCTAGAAATCTCCCTACTATACACTGCTACAATATTCCCATAACCTTGACATCTAAAACACTGTAATATTTTCGGAACATAAGCTCTCACAGGATAACTGACACTTCCTACCTTGACCTTATCTGTTAACGACTCTGCATCAAAACTCAGCATGACAGATAATGTCTTCTCTGTTTCCCCACCGGATCTACGTCTCACCAAACGGAGGGCGTCACAGACACCGGGAATCTTCAATTTCAACTGCTCCTCCTCAACACTTAATGCCACCTCCATTATCACTCTTTTCAATGAGGCCCTGCTCTGGAGAGCAAAGCACGTCACAACTCTTGTCCCTAATCTCGAAATCCGGAGCGCCCTCTCCCTCTGGGTGGAGGAAACACAATAAATCATCAGTAGTCCACTCCGTGTTACATTCACCAACTCAACATTCCCCAACCTCTCCTCGACCCAACCTGACACCACATATGGATCAACCAAAAAGCAAGGATCCATTCTCTCTACAAATATCACTCCCACTGGGCTAAAATCATCCTTATAATAATTGGGATGAGACCCAAACTCTGCGATCCTCGTTGCAGGTACTTCACCCTCACTCTCAACAACTTCCATCTCTGAACTACTGAGTATCCCTGTTCTTGCACTTAACGTCCCACCTTCCTCACCTCACTACTTCCCTCTAAACTCAACTTCTTCTCAGCAGTCATCACTGCACCTGCCACCTCATTTAATTCATCATCACTCTCGTCATGTTCCATTTCCTCCTCAAGCTCTTCCAAAAGTTCTGTGCGATCCTCCATTGCATATTTACTCAAAACATATTCCGTCTCTTTTTTCTAGTCCATCATCTTCTCCTTCACCAGATCTTCCAGAAGACTAGTATAATCCCTCACTATATATTTATTCAGAATTTGTTTCCCTTTCTTCCTTTTTCTCTTGTCCTCCATCTTCCCGTCAAACAGAATGTCAACCCCTCGTCCTCCTCCACACTCGTTCAAAACAACTGGGCGTTGTAGGGATCTGTGTGAACATTTTAAAAGTTGAGGCTGATTGTCCAGTCAATCATGGCCTTGATTGGTTACCAAGTGTCATCTGGGCTCAAACAAATGCTGGGAAAGTTCTGTAAGGTTCTAGCTGGGCGTGGCAGGAGAGAGGTTTTGCCTTGACAGAACCTTAGGTCCATTAAGTAGTTTATAATCATGTTATATAATCTCAAAGCAAAGTGTTTTATATGTCATTATAAAATGTGTGGTTCGAGCCCTGAATGCTGATTGGCTGACATATGTGGTATTTGAGACCGTATACCACAGGTATTACAACACATAGCTTATAATAGCAATAAAGCTTCTCAGGGGTTTTTGATAGATGGCCAATATACCACAGCTAAGGGCTGTGTCTAGACACTCCGCGTTGCGTCATGCATAAGAAGAGCCCTTAACGTGATATATAGGCCATATACCACACCCCCTCAGGCCTTATTGCTTAAATAGTCTTCCTGAAAATCAGACTTATTAATACATTTTGTGTGATGTGATGTAGATTCATGATAGCTATGTAATCACTGACATGGTTTCTGACATAAGTGCTGAAAGGGGACTGATATATTGATTATAGGCATCTACAAATGGAGCATATTGCTATTACTGTGTCATTGGACCAGAAAGTATCTGCTTTCTGTCTCTCTCCTGTGGTCAGTGTCAGTAACTGCAGTCTGTGTATGGCCTGTGTGATGCTACTGACTGACTGATCTAAAGGGGAGATCTCCAGAGCTCTGACGTCTCCAGTCTCCTGTAAGTTCATTTCCTGAGCATGGCTCACCCCTCACAGTTCTGGGTGACTTTAACCTCCCTACGTCTGCCTTTGACTCATTTCTCTCTGCCTCCTTCTTTCCACTCATTTCCTCTTTTGACCTCACTCTCTCACCGTCCCCCCCTACTCACAAGGCAGGCAATACACTTTACCTCATCGTTACTAGATGCTGTTCTTCTACGTTGCAACCTTCGCTCTCTCTCACCCTATCTCTCTCCTCTTCCATCCTATCATCCTTCCCTCTGCTAAATCCTTCTCCTCCGATCTCCTGATTCTGCCTTCTCAACCCTCTCCCCTCTTTCTGCATCTTTTGACTCTCTATGTCCCCTATCCTCCCGGCCGTCTCTGTCCTCCCCTCCTGCTCCGTGGCTTGACGACTCATTGCGAGCTCACAGAACAGGGCTCCGGACAGCCGAGCGGAAATGGAGGAAAACTAGACTCCCTGCAGACCTGGCATCTTTTCACTCCCTCCTCTCTACATTCTCTTCCTCTGTTTCTGCTGCTAAAGCCACTTTCTACCACTTTAAATTTCAAGCCACTGCCTCTAACCCTAGGAAACTCTTTGCCACCTTCTCCTCCCTGCTGAATCCTCCTCCTCCTCCCCCCTCCTCCCTCTCTGTGGATGATATCGCAACCATTTTGAAAAGAAGGTTGATGACATCCGATCCTCATTTATGAAATCAAATGACACCGCTGGTCCTGCTCACACTGCCCTACCCTATGCTTTGACTTCTTTCTCCCCTCTCTCTCCAGATGAAATCTTGCGACTTGTGACGGCGGCCGCCCAACAACCTGCCCGCTGACCCTATCCCCTCCTCTCTTCTCCAGACCATTTCCGGAGACCTTCTCCCTTACCTCACCTCGCTCAACAACTCATCCTTGACCGCTGGCTATGTCCCTTCCGTCTTCAAGAGAGCGAGAGTTGCACCCCTCCTCAAAAAACCTACACTCGATCCCTCCGATGTCAACAACTACAGACCAGTATCCCTTCTTTCTTTTCTCTCCAAAACTCTTGAGCGTGCCGTCTCTAGCCAACTCTCCTGCTATCTCTCTCAGAATGACCTTCTTGATCCAAACCAGTCAGGTTTCAACACTGGTCATTCAACTGCGCTTCTCTGTGTCACGGAGGCTCTCCGCACTGCTAAAGCTAACTCTCTCTTCTCTGCTCTTATCCTTCTAGACCTATCTGCTGCCTTTGATACTGTGAACCATCAGATCCTCCTCTCCACCCTCTCCAAGTTGGGCATCTTCGGCGCTGCTCACTCTTGGATTGCGTCCTACCTGACAGGTCGCTCCTACCAGGTGGCGTGGCGAGAATCTGTCTCCGCACCACGTGCTCTCACCACTGGTGTCCCCAGGGCTCAGTTCTAGGGCCCTCTCCTATTCTCTCTATACACCAAGTCACTTGGCTCTGTCGTATCCTCACATGGTCTCTCCTATCATTGCTATGTAGACAACACACAATAAATGTTCTCCTTTCCCCCTCGATAAGCAGGTGGCTGATCGCATCTCTGCATGTCTGGCAGACATATCAGTGTGGATGTCGGATCACCACCTCAAGCTGAACCTCGGCAAGACGGAGCTGCACTTCCTCCCAGGGAAGGACTGCCCGCTCCATGATCTCGCCATCACGGTTGACAACTCCATTGTGTCCTCCTCCCAGAGTGCAAAGAACCTTGGCATGACCCTGGACAACACCCTGTCGTTCTCCGCTAACATCAAAGCGGTGACCCGATCTTGCAGGTTCATGCTCTACAACATTCGCAGAGTACAACCCTACCTTACACAGAAAGCGGCACAGGTCCTAATCCAGGCACTTGTCATCTCCCGTCTGGATTACTGCAACTCGCTTTTGGCTGGGCTCCCTTTCTGTGCCATTAAACCCCTACAACTTATCCAGAAAACTGCAGCCCGTCTGGTGTTCAACCTTCCCATGTTCTCTCATGTCACCCCACTCTTCCGCACACTCCACTGGCTTCCAGTTGTAGCTCACATCTACTACAAAACCATTGTGCTTGCCTACGGAGCTGTGAGGGGAACAGCACCTCCTTACCTTCAGGCTCTGATCCTACACCCAAACGAGGGCACTACGTTCATCCACCTCTGGCTGCTAGCCCCCCTACCTCTACGGAAGCACAGTTCCCGCTCAGCCCAGTCAAAGCAATTCGCTGCTCTGGCACCCCAATGGTGGAACAAGCTCCCCCACGACGCCAGGACAGCGGAGTCACTCACCACCTTCTGGAGACACTTGAAACCCTATGTCACGAGAATTTCTATCTCTAATTAAACTTACATTTGAATAATTCCCAGAGGGTGTAAGGCTCTGGTTTTAATCATGAATTAAACAAAGGTCCACAACCAGCAATAATTATCTGTATTATTTAATCATGGAGAGCTCTGCCACCAAAACACATATACAGCCTTTATATATGCCTTCACACAAAGGAACTTTGCTCCGCCCACCTTTAGGCGGCCTGTACATTTCCACAACCAGTTTCTAAGTCTCCTCCCTCCTGGAATGTTTGTCTCAGCAGTTTCTAACTCACCCTCTGTTAGTGGGTTTACACTACATTATAACTCTAACACAGTTCACACATATATACCATATTTGGGGTGAAATCCTTTAGTCATTATTTTCAAAATACAAATTAATCTATCAATCCACCCTTTGACAAAAAATGTCACACTCAGGATGAATGTATTTACAAGCATGATTAATCTCAGAGATTAGTTCTATTTAACTCCTTCCAACCATAGGCCTTCTTTTTAAGATTTTCCCTATGATATTCATACGTCAGAACATATAAATGTTTCATCCAATTGCGGTCTTTCAGGGTCAAAGTCCTCGTTATCCACCAAGCCTGGAGGATCGTATTTCACATTCCACTGGTCAGTCCGTAGTCGGTCCATATCTTATCATCTGTTGAGAAACTGCATCCTCCAACGCCTAACTCACCAACCCTCGGACACAGCAACAACAACCACATAATACAAGCAATTGCATCCAATTGCGGTGGCTGCCCCCAAGATGGTGGCTGCTATGGTTTTCCATTTACCAAACATTTTGTGATGAGTACTGAGGATACGAAGAGGCAGGACACAGACCCAGGAATTAACAAGGTCAAGGTTTACTCAAAGAGAATTAACATAGATAGAATACATGACACGAAGCAAAACAATCACACGCAACATGACACAGAACAGTCCAGGGTCAGGGCGGTGATGGTGGATGTCCCGAATGTCCCGAATGTCGGTGACAAAGTCTATGGACAAGTGTGACCAAGGTCGCTGAGGCACTGGGAGAGGAACTAGTTTGCCTGCCGGGGCGATCCGAGGTGTCTTCGTTTGGGCACATACAGAACAGGAGTTGACATAGCGGGACACATCAGAAGCCAAGGTGGGCCACCAGTACTTTTGTGCTAGAGAATGCAGAGTGCTCGTAAGGGTGGTGTGCGGCCAGATCAGCAGGCGGTCCCGGACACTGGTGGGTACATACACGCACCCCGGAGGGGCGCTGGCAGGCTCCGGGTCCTCCTGAGCCGCCGGGCGGATGTATTTTTCCACATCCCAAACGACAGGTGCAACAATGTAGACGTGGGCAGGATAGGATCCCCCAGATCCTTCCTTTCTCCGGTATGGTGCATCCTGGAGAGTGCGTCAGCTTTCACATTCTGGGACCCTGGGCAGTAGGACAGAAATAATTGAAATCGAGTGAGAAATTTGGCCCACCTTGCTTGACGAGAGTTCATGCGTTTCGCTGCCCGTATGTGCTCCAAATTCCGGTGGTCAGTAAGAATCTGGAATGGATGGACTGCACCCTCCAGCCAGTGTCTCCATTCCTCCAGAGCGAGGACCACCGCCAACAGCTCCCTGTCTCCAACTCCATAGTTCCTCTCTGCGGGGGGTAAGCTTTTTTGAGAAAAAGGCACAGGGATACATTTGCTCTGGCTTACCGTGCCACTGGGAGAGGACGCACCCATGCCCTCCTCCGATGCGTCCACCTCCAGGATGAAAGGATGAGAGGGATCTGGGTGTTTTAGGATGGGCACTGTGGTGAACCTCTCCTTCAGCCTCTTGAAGGCATCGTCAGCCTCAGGGTTCCAGGTCAGCTTCTGAGGAGAGAGGTGAGCAAGGCGGCTATGGAGCTGAAGGACCTGATGAAACGGCGGTAGAAATTGGCAAAGCCCAGGAAGCTCTGTAGGCCCTTGATGGTGGTGGGAACTGGCCATGACCTGACGGCGTCCGTCTTCACTCCTTCCATGAACACCCCCTGAGGACTGATCCTGTATCCTAGGAAGGAGATGGCCGGTTTGTGGAATTCGCATTTCTCCCCTTTCACGAACAGGCTGTGTTCCCAGAGATGGAGTAGGACAGCTTGGACGTCCCTAACGTGCTCCTCGAACGTAGCCGAGTGGATCAGGATATCGTCGATGTACACCACCACCTGTCTACTCAGCATGTCCCGGAACACGTCATTGACGAAGGACTGGAACACAGATGGTGCGTTGGCGAGGCCGTAGGGCATGACGCGGTATTCATAGTGGCCTGAGGTAGTATCTGCTAAATGACTAAAATGTAAAATGTAAATGTAATGTAAAATGTAGTACTGAATGCCGTCTTCCACTCATCTCCTTCCCGGATTTGGATTAGGTTGTAGGCACTCCTCAGGTCCAACTTGGTAAGTACCGGCCCCTCATAGCTGCTCGATGGCCGACGGAACCAGAGGGAGGGGCACGGTACTTGGTGGTGACTGCGTACAGCCCCTGTAGTCAATGCATGGTCTCAGTCCTCCGTCTTTCTTTTTATTAATTTTTTTATTTCACCTTTATTTAACCAGGTAAGCCAGTTGAGAACAAGTTCTCATTTACAACTGCGACCTGGCCAAGATAAAGCAAAGCAGTGCGATAAAAACAACAACACAGAGTTACATATGGGGCAAACAAAACATAAAGTCAAAAAACAACAGCAAATATATATACAGTGTGTGCGAATGTAGTAAGTTATGGAGGTAAGGCAATAAATAGGCCATAGTGCAAAATAGTTACAATTTCGTATTAACACTGGAATGATAGTGTGCAAAGATGATGTGCAAATAGAGATACTGGGGTGCAAATGAACAAAATAAATAACAAATGGGGATGAGGTAGTTTGGTGGGCTAATTTCAGAATGGCTGTGTACAGGTGCAGTGATCTGTAAGCTGCTCTGACAACTGACGCTTAAAGTTAATGAGGGAGATAAGAGTCTCCAGCTTCAGAGGTTTTTGCAGTTCGTTCCTGTCATTGGCAGCAGAGAACTGGAAGGAATGGTGGCCAAAGGAGGTGTTGGCTTTGGGGATGACCAGTGAGATATACCTGCTGGAGCGCAGACTACGGGTGGGTGTTGCTATGGTGACCAGTGAGCTAAGATAAGATGGGGATTTGCCTAGCACGAAGAAGAAGCTGGCGGAGGCAGGAGAGGTAGAGCATCTGATGAACCCCTGTTTCAGGGTCTCCGCCACATACTTCTCCATGGCCTCAGTCTTCGCCATGGAAAGGGGGTAAATGCGAATCTTCAGGGGGTGTTGTCTCTCCAGCAGGTCAATGGCGCAGTCCCAGGGCCTGTGAGGAGGGAGACACGTAGACTTTACTGAAGAGAAGACATTGGAGAGATCTGCATACTCAAATGAAATGTTGGGCTGGAGGGCGGAGTCCGGACTCTCCACTGACGTGGAACAACAAACCACCGGCAGCCAGGTCTTCCGGCATGAGGTAGACCAGGCTGTGATACTCTTGGTGCTCCAATTGATGATGGGGTTGTGTAGTCTTAGCAAGGGCAATCCCCAGACGATCCGGTGAAGGGGTGACGTGATGATGTGGAATGACAGCTCCTCGTTGTGCTCCGGTAGTGTGGGAATGGTGATGGTGATGGGGACAGTGACGTACGTAATGGTGCCTGATCCAAGGGGTTTATTGTCCAGTGAGGTGACATGTAGCGGAGATGGCAGTGGCACGGTGGGCAACCCCCATTCAGAGACCAGCTCCCTATCTATAAGGTTCCCCGCTGATCCGGAATCTATCATAGCAGTAGAAATGGAAGAGAAGGAATAACCAGACACCGTTATGGGAACTAAAAACAATGGTTTTGTGATAGGAGCTGACGTAACACTCATGGAGCGGCGACGGGAGTCATATCGCCTAGATAGGGAGTATCTGTGGTCCGTGGTGGTGTAGGGGGTGCTGCCCACCTCCATGGGTGAGGACTCGGAAGCAGGGCGGCTTACATAGCTCAGATGGGGTGAGCGTTGAGACTCCGGGAGGTGTTGGGAACACCGTCTCTCTCTCTCAACATGTCGTCAAGACGGATGGACGTGGTGATGAGGGTATCAAGTTCCATCTCGTCGTCCCGACATGCGAGTTCCATCTTGTTGTCCTCCCTTTAGCCTCTCCTGAAGGCCGTGCGCAGAGCACGCTCATTCCAGCCGGAAGATGCCGCCACAGTGCGAAAGCTCAGAGCGTACTCAGACGCGGGCCCCTCTCTCTGTTGTAGATGGAGGAGCCGCTCACCCCCGTCCTTTCCCTCCGTGGGATGATCAAACACTGCCCTTAACTGAGCGAGGAAGGTGGGGTAGGGTAGTGCCACTGCCTCCTCTCCTTCCCAGACTGCCGTGGCCCAATCCAGCACCTTCCCCTTAAGAAGTGAAATCACCAGCGCTATCCTGGCTTGGTCAGATGGATATGCCCCAGGCTGACGCGCCATATAAAGTGACACTTGTAACAAGAAGCCTCTACATTTAGTAGTTTTACCGTCAAAGCGTTCCGGTAGGGCGAGGTTCCGCAAAGTGGGTGATATCCCAGGGACAGGTGGATTGAGGCACTCGCCCGCTCCTTGAGGTAGAACCGGAGAGCTGGGCAGATTGTGCAGAGTTTGGGAGTACTTTCTGCATGGCGACATTCAACTGGGCAAGCTGCTGCTGGTGCTGGTCGAGACACTGGGAAACTCCTGCTGCATCCATTTTCGTTTGATGTGTGATTCTGTGACGAGTACTGAGGATACGAAGAGGCAGGAGGAGAGCAATGGGAGGAGACGAGACAGATTTAAATACTTGGATTGCTCACAACTTCCTCCAGCTAAATCAAGACAAGATGGAGGTATTTATTGTTGGAGCCAAAGCACAGAGAGAGAATCTAGCCACACATTTTAATTCACGGGCAATAAAGATAAAACACCAGGTAAAAAAACCTAGGTGTTATTTTAGATTCTGAACAAAATTTCGAATCAAACATTAGGAATGTGAACAAAATAGCTTTTTACAACCTGAGGAACATTTCCAAGATGCGGCCGTTTCTCTCTCAGGCTGATACAAAGAGACTCATCAATGCTTTCATTGCAAGCAGGCTTGACTGCTGTGATGCTCTCCTGTCTGGTCTACCCATGAAAGCCATTGGTCAACTGCAAAACACACAGAATGCTGCAGCACGGGTACTGACAAAGACCAGACGTAGAGCACACATTACAGCGGTTTAAAGATCTCTGCACTGGCTGCCTGTGAGTTTTATAATTAATTTTAAGATTGTACTTTAAATCAATCCACGATTGTGCACCCCAATACATGTCAGACTGCTTTTAAGTTATGTTCCCAGTAGGTCCCTCAGGTCCTCTGGCACTGGCCTTTTAAATATCCCAAAGCCTAGGACCAAGAGGCATGGAGAGGCAGCCTTTAGTTATTTTGCCCACAGCCTCTGGAATAGCCTGCCAGAGAACCTGAGGGGGGCCGAAACTGTGGAAATATTTAAAAGAGATCTTAAAACACATATTTTTACCTTTGCTTTCCTTAGGGTTCTTTTTAGTTGTTCAGTTTGTGTCATTCTTTTGTTTTTATCTTATGTTTGTTGAGTAGTAAATATTTCAGCTTTTATTTTCATTGTTTTTTATTAGTTTCTTCCTGTAAAGCACTTTTGTTGCATTCCATGTCTGAAATGTGCTGTATAAATTTGATTTGATTATACTAGTATTTCAGTGCTATCAGAGCCCATTATATTATACTAATTCTTCAGTATTGAGGGTGGTACTGCGAGTGATCTATCTGTGAAGGTGCTCACACTTGTGTGAAGGAGGTTTTTGTACAGAGACCACCAGAATGAATCACTGTGGAGGACTTTTTTGGAAGTTGCACAAAACTGGTTCTAAAAAGTATGTACATTTTTGTCTTTCTTCCATCATACAACAAAATGTAATCATGATATTGAACAACGTTATGAGATTGTATCATCTTCTCCAGAGGAAATACTTTTATTCTATATATTTTTTGAAATGTCTGTCAACACATTGGTAGATTGGTAAATGGAAGAGAAGGGAGAGAGTTGTTCACATACCACCAAGTTTATTTGGCAATAATAACATGCGAAATAACACATTTAGATACACAATATTGCATGTTAGCTCATTGTGCTGTCAAGATGTAGCTACTACTATTTATATAAGCAACAGTTTGTATTGTATTCATAGTAGATACTAACACAGACATGGTTTAAAGGTGAACCTCATCTATAGTTTGGAACAGTAATTTGAGGTCATTTTGGTTTGTGTCTCAAAGTAGATTTGACAAAAATTAATATGGAGGTTTCATGTCAGATTTTACATTGTGAATGTTAAATGATACTGTATCCAGACTATATATGGTATCTGTTCCCTGCATGTCTTTCTAGAATTAGGGCGGTTTCCCAGACACAGATTAAGCCTGGTCCTGGAATAAAAAGCAATCTCAGTGGAGAATCTCAATAAAAATGCTTTTAGTCTAGGACTAGGCTTGACCTTTGTCCGGGAAACCGCCAGTGTTTTGTTGCTCTTTGAAGGCTACACTGTAGAGCATGAATGTACCTTTACATGTTTTGTCAAATAATTAGTCCAGACTTTTTTTGTTTACCTATTTCTTCATAGACTAAGTGTTTGGTTGTTCTCGGTTGTGCTTGGTTGTTCTTTGTACTGTAGCTAGTTGTTTATGCTGTTTACTGTCAATCTGAAATGGTTTTGTTCACTGATAACACAGTGGCTGTGTCCGAATACCCACATTAGCCTACTATATACACTCATTTTGGTGTTTAATCAAGTAGAATTCACTCGTCTTTTCCGACTCACGTGTTTGACGACAGCTGATAATCAGATAAATTGATGCGCTGTACAAAAATTAACCAATCACGAATTAGCGGATGCATTCGGAGTACTATGTTCAAAATTTCATATACTATAAAACGCTATTTTTTCACATACTATTTAGTACAGTAGTATGGATATTCAGACATGGCCAGTGTCTTTTCTCCCTCTCCTCTGGGGAGTTCTTCTCCCCTCTCCTAATGTTATAGAGTAGTAGTAGTAGTAGTAGTAGTTGTTGTTGTTGTTGTTGTTGTTGTAGTTGTAGTTGTAGTTTTAGTAGTAGTAGTAGTAGTAGTAGTAGTAGTAGTAGTAGTAGTAGTTGTTGTTGTTGTTGTTGTAGTTTTAGTAGTAGTAGTAGCTCTCTTCTCGTCTCGTCTCATCTCGTCTCGTCTCCTCTCCTCTCCTCAGTAGTAGTAGAAGTAATAGTGGTAGTAGTAGTAGCTGACCCTCCTCTCTCCTCTCCTCTCCTCTCCTCTCCTCTCCTCTCCTCTCCTCTCCTCTCCTCTCCTCTCCTCTCCTCTCCTCTCCTCTCCTCTCCTCTCCTCTCCTCTCCTAATATAGAGTTGTAGTAGCTGACCCGCCTCTCTCCTCTCACCTCCAGCTAGTCCCTCTGTCAAGCCCACAGTGTCTCTGCTCCATCCTGTCCTCTGAGCAGTTCTCTGGGGCTCGGTCACACCGCCTGCCTGCTGAGCGGCTACTCCTCAGCAGCACTCTGACCCTGAGCAAAGCACGCTGGGAAGAGGGAGGCATGTACACCTGCAGGGTCGTCCCACAACGACAAATCCATTTAAATCAGACATTTGGTTGAGGTCCATTTGGGGACTTGGTTTGGGGGGCTGAAGTGATTGTAACTTTGAAGTAATGTTGAGGTCATAACACCTTTTGTGTTACTTTTTACTTTGCATTTGGACAGGTATTGTGTTTTCAAAACCTCTAATAACTTTTAGATGATATTTCAGGTCATGACAAATATACAGAGTTACAACCATGATGATGATGATGATGATGATGATGATGATGATGGAGAACATGTGATATGAATTATGCTTTCTATCCTTATTCAAGGTTTCCTCGCTGATCAGTGTTCCATGTCACTGTCTCTTCCCCCTCAGCACCTGCAGTAGGTCCCAGCTGTAGCAGTACAGTCACTGTGCAGTCTGACTGAGGGAGGTTTTTGTACGGCTCTGTATCACTGAAGTGTTGTAGCCGTGTAAATAAGGAGTTTAGAAGCTCCTCCAGGTTTCTGTTGGTACAAGCTAGATATTTATTACCAAGCACTGCTGGTTTTACAGTCAATAATGACGGTCTGTTCTGGGAGAACAGCTATCACTGCAGGAGTCTGAGTCACAGTGATCTGTCCTCTGGATTCTGAAAAATAGAATTACAAATATTATATGAATAAATTATTACATATAGTAATCAATAGTTCTGAATAGAAATATTAACATTGATATACATTTCCATGGTGTAGATTTAATTAATTTTCAACAGTAAATTCTGAAAAGTGTCCAGATGAGGATGATGATAAAAGTCATGGTTGTTGTGGGTTCTGTTGTCATGAAGGACAGCTCTCAGTCATGAGGTGTTAAACTCACAGGGATATAAACACTACCAGAGCAGTGGAGCAGATGCGTTATGCAAATGAGTGTTTCAAATCTATTTCAGTTTCCAAGTAGGCTCCCATCATTACAATACATTTTGTCCTGCATGAGTGTGTTTTACTAATAATAGTAATTAGGTGGGTACCAGGGGCGGTGTGTTCAATAGGGCGATATGGGCGACGCACTGCCAAACGGGAAAAGGAAGGGATTTTTTTTCTAATCAATTATATCACGGCAACAGTAGTTATCAGTGTTGTAATCTAGACGTCTGATCTGCCACAGTGCCACACTGCCACTAAATGTCCAATCAGGCTAAAGTCGTGCTTCAAATGCCCCCCTTTTGGGGCGATTTCAGTCAGGTTGAAAATCGCCCAGAAGTCTGTCATAGACTCCCCATGTAAAATCTATTTTTTTCAAATTTCAGAGCTTTCAATACAATCTCTATGGGCTTCTGAGGGCTTGCACTTACGCGCTTTCGTCATACGTAACGTAACCATGAACGTAACTATGAAAAGAGGGGGTAGCCTCATCAATCAATTCACGTACTACTATCAAGATGGCTATAGCGTTGAGTGCAACTCGATTGTCTCTTTGAAATAAGTTACTTTTTGTCGGCAAACAAATCAAGATAAATTGGCAACGAAACAATTAGGACCTCCCAGACCAAATTTAATAATTCAACAGGTTTCTACTAAAGGCGGAAAGTCCTACACCCGAGGATTTTTCTGTTTGAGATTGTCTGCTTTGGGGAGTGAACATTGCCACTCAACTGGATGAGGGATACAGGCTAGCTGTCCGCCGCCACAACGATGAGGTTAGTGTTGATAATCACAAGTTTACTGGAGAACTGAGACCAAGTAGAGACTTTGGACAGGGTGGATATGGTATAATAAAGGCAGTTTATTCAGAGGTAAAGATATCTGGAATCGCGTGCACGGACCCGTTCGTCAAACTCTTAGGGAGCTATACATTAAGCCCCATTACTTACCATATCAGATAAGAGAAATTGCTGCAGCTACATATATTTTACATCCTGGCCCTACATAGTTCACTATTTGCATCACTTACCAAAATATTACATGTGGTCATATATGCTTGGAAAGTGGAGATGCCATAGAACGTCAAAAAAGTAAACATTGCTGGAGACACATTGCCGTTTTGGAGAAGACATCGCGTTTGCTAGCGAAGAGATTTGTTGTGGCAAATGAACTTGGGCTGGGAATTGCCAGGAACCTCACGATAAGATATATGCATTGCGAGTCTCATGATTCTATACGTATTGCGATTCGATACTGTGATTTTATTGCGCACCATATGTCTGTTGCAGAGGGGATCAGAAAGCCATGAGAACGAGTTTTGACCAGTCATGGAAATAAAAGTGCTGAAAACAAATTGGCTCCCAATGTGAAAAAGATTGAGAACAAGCTATGAAGGAACAATAATGGTGTTTTGGTGCAGGTACAGCCAACTAGCGCTAAAATATTGCGATATTGTCAATACAGTATATCGTAAAGTATCACTATGTAACTCGATTTCTTTCACCCCAATCCCTAAAATTAACGGTAAATAACTGAATTGTTTGCCCCACATTTAGCTAAGATGATTAGCTAGCCAGCTAAAATGTTTTATTTAGTTAGCAGTCGCATCTACAATAGTTTACTGTCAATAACATGTCTCCAAAAATGACGTGGTGTCTCCAATTGTGTTGACATTTTACAATTGCGATGCGCATCCATGAGTATCCACTTTCTGTAGCTCAGCTGGTAGAGCACGGCGCTTGTAACGCCAAGGTAGTGGGTTCGATCCCCGGGACCACCCATACACAAAAATGTATGCACGCATGACTGTAAGTCGCTTTGGATAAAAGCGTCTGCTAAATGGCATATTATTATTATTATTATTATTATTATTATTATTATCTGAAGAGAGCCCCGAAACATTGTGTGCAGACATTTTATGCAATAAATGAAGTAGGTTGAATCTAGTAGTTCTGATCTTCTGATTGGTCCTGATGAGTTGGGCGAGGTACCCTCCAGGCTAGTGTCACTGTTGCATTGGCTCTGAGTCGGGTTCTCTGTCTTCAAATGTTCAGCCTAAGAGAGGGGATTTTTGTGTGTGTGTGTGTGTGTGTTTAACAGTGATGATGATGTGTGTGTGTGTGTGTGTGTGTGTGTGTGTGTGTGTGTGTTTAACAGTGATGATGTGTGTGTGTGTGTGTTTGTGTGTGTGTGTGTGTGTGTGTGTCCTCAGAGCAAGAACTCGTGAGTTGGAAGAACTGAGAGGCCTATGGCGTGGGTGTTGTCCTTGGCCACCTGCTGACAAGGCTGACAAGATAGGACCCTTTTGTCCATTGTTATTGGATAGGAACAGAACTTATAACCAGCTCCTGACCTAAATAGATCTTAGCACAACATTTTACTCAACATATCATATTCCATATTCACTATAACAAATATATTTACTACGACATTAGCAAGAACCGCCACATCCTCAGCCGGCTAATCCAGTGTGTGAAGTTTTGCGGAGTGTTTGAGTTAGCTTTGCGAGGCAAAGATGAAACTGAGGGCTCCACCAACCCTGGTAAGCCAACACTTTTGAGATCAGTCAATAAATGCTTCTGGTATTGACTTATATGCTGCCCCTGTCTTCATGTTGTTGCTGGACATATCTTTTTTAAAATGTGTGTAGGTCACCTAAATCATCAGAAAAATTGCCCCCCCTGAGAATTTTTTCAGGAGCCGCCACTGGTGGGTACTTATATTTGTCCTATTTCACGCTTGTGTTATACGGGAATTAGAAAAATATTTTTTGGGGATATCCCAACTCCACCTGAGACATCCTCGGAGAGTGGGGTCACATACAGCATCTTTCATTATAAACAGAGACCCTGGAGCAATTAGGGTTAAGTGCCTTGCTAAAGGGCACATCGACAGATGTTTCACAGTGTCGGCCTGGGGATTTGAACTAGCAACCATTTGGCTACTAGGCCAACGCTCTAACCGCTAGCTACCTGCCTTCCCTTTAATAACATCAAACATCAAATGTTTACTCAAATAACTAATATATGGCAACTTTTATGTCACACCATCATTTATTTTTATTCTGATGATGATCAGACATAATGAACTGTCTGTTCACTCATGCTTGGTCTCTTATGTAAGTTCCTCTAATCAGTTAGTGAACACTTCTCTAAACTAAAGCTGGTAGGATTCCTCTGGTAGTGTTGTCTGTCCTCTTTGACTTTACCACAACTGTTAAATCTGAGATCAACATCTTTAATAAAGGAATATACATCATGGATCACTATCACTACTGCTGCTGCTGTTGTCTTTCAGATGGACAATATGGAGGAATACTAGCAACACTGGATCTAATGCTGGACTGTACCTACAGACTAGGAGAACATCTGATACACAGAAGAAGGAAGAAATACTAATATCTGGATTTAAGATACAATTCATGTTTGTATTATCTAGAAACAGCTTATATAAAGTGTTTGTTCTACCTGGAAGATGTTAAAGTGTATTTGTGTTGATGATGATTCTGTATGAGTGATCTTCACTGTAACAGCTGCAGCATGACAACACAGAGAGGTTTTTGTACCAGCAGTAATAGGGATTGTATCACTGTGGTGGACTTTTGGTAGCGTCACCAGACTAGATGTTGGAAGTAAGTAAACGACTAAATTAATTGTTTTATTCAGCTTTTGATGTTGTGTTTCAATATCTCTATAAATCTAGCCTCGATATTGAGAATTTTTTAACATACTTTTTTTTACATGATTTTGGGGGGGAATAATACAAAGCCTACACATAATATGGCCAATTTTAATTAGTATGTCATTACATCTAATTAAATTTGACCTGCCTTTAAACGACGAGAGTGATTAGCCTACATTTGATTAGGTGTATGAATAAACATACTGCACCTTGTAGGAAATGTTCAATAAACAGGTTTTGCAATTTTGGGGGCAAAAAAAACAAAAAATACTTTATTTCAAATGAACAAGATAAAATCATCTTTGGCAAGTATTCATACCATATTAGAGTCAATTATTTAAACCACAGTCCAAAGAAATTCAGCTTGGCCAATGTTCAGGAGGTTTTTGTACGAGCAGTAATAGGGATTGTATCACAGTGGTACACTTTTGGTAGCGGCACCAGACTAGATGTTGGAAGTAAGTAACAAGCTCTCTTGATATTTCTTTCTGATTACACTTATTAAGTATGTTATTCTTACACTCTGTCTCTATGAAAATATTGTGATTTTAGATTTTCAAAATGTTTTAATTGCTTATTACTGAGCCTTCTTTCAAATAACATTTTATTTAATCAAAATGTTAAATTGCAGGTTTATTTGTATGTCTGATTTGTATGATTGCACAATATAACTCTTAATTCTGGTATGATGACTATTTAATAGTATTGGATATAGTATCCATTATTGTTGCATTGAGTTCATGGTAGCCTTCACTGTTAGTGTGAAGAGAAAGGGTCTCATTTATGTTTGTAACGAACTTCATGAACTAACATGGTTGATATGTGATTAAAACCAATCTATGCTCAAATTCTGCAAATACTATGAATATGGCAAGGCTATTCTGATCAGATCCATTCCTAAATAATATCTGTATGACATGTATAACTGATGCTGTATGACTTGTAACTCTACTTATTTAATACTTGTTCGGTTCATTAATCTGCTTTATCATATTACAGTTTGTGTTTATCCACATCTATTACCAATCTAACTTTTACATTCATATTTAGAAGGCATTTCCAATTCACTTTATTTTGATTTGTCCTTTGCTGAAGATAATCTCTTACTGTAACTGTACTTGATGTAGTTACTTAGGTGATGTGTTCTGTTTGTTCCAGTTAACAGTTCCCCCACCCTCACCGTCCTGCCCCCCTCTAGTGAGGAGCTGTCCAGTACAACAACAGCCACACTGACGTGTCTGGCCAACAAGGGCTTCCCCTCAGACTGGACCATGAGCTGGAAAGTGGACGGGACCAGCAAGAAGCAGGAGGCCAGTCCCGGGGTCCAGGAGAAGGACGGCCTGTACAGCTGGAGCAGCACACTGACTCTCACTGCCCAGGAGTGGACCAAGGCAGGAGAGGTGACCTGTGAAGCCCAGCAGAAATCCCAGACTCCAGTCACCAAGACCCTGAGGAGGGCTGACTGTTCTGGGTAGGACCCCTCAGTCACACACCCCTGTGGAGAGAGGATACTGGTTCCTCTGCTTTGACTTGCTTTGTTCTAAAATCAGTCGCTCTTCAATATAGTGATCACTCTGGTGTAGACTAACAGGGGGCTTGGCTTGAGTTCATGTGTCAATCCATTCTGTAGATTGAGATTTTGTTAGTTTTAGATTTGATGTGATCTGCTTTTATTCACTATCATGTTTGCTTTGATGCTTCGATTGTGTGATAATGGATTAAAATAAAGATTTCTTTTTGGAATGTATATTTCTGTTGTTTTTATTAATAAACTGGATAATAGATACTGTATATTTGCAATATTCTGGAAAAATATGTATTCAGTATGGCTGATTAATGGTGTCTTTAAAAACTGTCAAGTCTAAAACTCACTCTAACATCATAATTGACCAGTATTTCATACTATCACAATATACTATGATATAATAGAAGAGGTTCTGCCATGGTAGCAGTTGACTGTCTTCATTCATCAGGATACTGAGTCTGTGTCAGATGTGTTTGACTTGACAGACTTTATAGTAATAAAATAAGAACTATCAAACAGTCAACCGATATCTTGGACTCTCACGTGTGTTATAGGCTTTGATTTGAAGCTAAAAAAATAAATAAAAAATTACAAATATTACAAGTGGCACTACTTCAAGATTTAGCAGCGTTTCCCATACTCGGTCCTCAAGGGGTGCACATTTAGTTTTTTGTCCTAACACTACACAGCTGATTCAAATTATCATAACTTGATGATTAGTTGATTATTTGAATCAGGTGTGTAGTGCTAGAGCAAAAACCAAAACGACCGAGTTTGGGAAACGCTGTTATATAGTGTAGTGACAGTCTTCTCTACCTCCAACCCCCTGGGGACAGAGTGAACATCTGGTGACAGTGCTGCTCTATTCTGGGACAAGCAGAAGCACCCAGCCTTGTCAATGTAAATCTCAGTTTCACTCCCACAGATACCAGTCTAGCAGTTGAACAGTTTCACTGCCTGAAATACCCTGGACTGGGCCAGATGTGAGGGAGTGGACTGGTTTTACTGTAACCTCTATAGTGGATTCAGGGAGGGGGACTTTCTTACAATGAATAAACCACCATTTAATAGATGACATAAAGTATGGGTATTACTAAATATAGGCATTGACAGTTACTGACATCACATTCTAATTCCTAATTCTATGGTTACGGATACGTGTGTAATGTCTGAGCTCAAAATCTTTTTCCTGAAAGCAGAGGGCAAGTGTCCAGATGAGGATGGTGATAAATGGTTGTTGTGGGTTCTGTTGTCATGAAGGACAGCTCTCAGTCATGAAGTGTTCAACTCACAGGGATATAAACACTACCAGACCTCTGAAGCATGTGCTGGCAATGCAAAGTGTTCTCTCTAACCAAACAGACTTTCATGGTCCCACAGAGAAACTGTAGTTGAAGAGATCTTCTTCTTTGGTATAATAGTGTTCGCAACAATTATGTGTATTCCGCCACCTACTGTACATGTGGATAATAAGGATCCAAAAAGGAAAAAAATGTGGGGTAAAAAATAAATAAATACATATATTTTAAAAAATCCATACAAACTATCAGTAACGAAATGTTAATTAAACTAAATTAATCAGGTCCCTACACAGGCTCAGAAGGATCCTGTGATGGCGGGACATTTCCAGGCGACAGTAGTCCTTGCAGTGATTCTGCTGTTAAATCTTCTCGGCTGCAGATATAATGATGTCCAGCTTCTTAGACACTTGTGCAGTACAATTAATAACTGTGGCTATAAATGCTACAAAATACACCTTTTTCACAATAAGTGTATCCAGATTACTTGATTGAAGTATAACATTTGCAACTGGTTGTGGTGCATACACCACCATATCTTCTTCTGAACTGTGGCCTCTTGCCCCTTCAATGCTCTTCACCGCCTCCACATAGGAGATTTGCTGTACAGCCCTGATCCTTGACACCTCAACCTCTTTCACCCTAACAGAACACTCAGTGTATTTGGAAATATGATCCCCGCCACAGTTGAAACATTTTACATTCACAGACTCTTCAATAACATATTCCTTCCATCTGCAAACACTTGACACATGGCCAAACTTTTTACACTTTTTGCATTGCTTCAGGATTGGCACGAATGCTCTTACAGCGTATCTTATATCCCAACTTTACATAGGGTGGTAAATACTCATCAAACATCAATAATACAGATAATCTTTGCTCCTTTTTCCCATTCTCCATACGGGTCAAGCGACATGCATTAACTACTCCTGGAATTTTTTGCCTAAGATATTGATTATCAATGTCCAACGGGACGCCAGAAATAACACCATTTACCGGTTTCCTGCTCCGAAAACCAAAGCTGTTCACTTCATGCGTCGATATTTTCGCGAGCCACAATGCACATTCCTTTTGCTCTTTAGATACACACCAAGAGGACGCGGTCACGACGAAAGCCTGAGAAGCAGCCCCAAGAACATTTTTTGGGGGGCACACGGGGTGGTTGGCGGAGCCTGGGTTCAGAGCAGAGCAAACTCCCCGTACTCACGCTAGGAAGCGTGTGACCCTGCAGGCTCCGTGTTATGCGGAGCTACGCACTGTGTCGCCAGTGAGCCGGCACAGTCCAGTGCGTCCTGTGCTAGCACCACACACATGCCGTGCAAAAGTGGGCATCCAGCCAGGACGGGTTGTGCCAGCTCTCCGCTCCAGACCTCCAGTCCGCCTCCACAGTCCGTACGGCCCGTGCCTGCTCCCCGCACCAACCAGTGGTGCATGTCGCCAGTCCGGCCCGGCCCGTTCCTGCTCCTCGCACCAAGCCAGTGGTGCGTGTTCCCAGTCTGGTACGGCCCGTGCCTGCTCCTCGCACCAAGCCAGTGGTGCGTGTTCCCAGTCCGGTACGGCCCATGCCTGCTCCTCGCACCAGACTAGTGGTGCGTGTTCCCAGTCCGGCCAAGGCCCATTCCTGCTCCCCGCACTAAGCCAGTGGTGCGTGTTCCCAGTCCGGCCCGGCCCGTTCCTGCTCCCCGCACCAAGCTAGTGGTGCGTGTTCCCAGTCCGGCCCGGCCCGTTCCTACTCCCCGCACCAAGCCAGTGGTGCGTGTTCCCAGTCCGGTACGCCCCGTACCTGCTCCTCGAACCAGACTGGTGGTGCGTGTTCCCAGTCCGGCCCGGCCCGTTCCGGTTCCTCGCACAAAGCCAGTGGTGCGTGTTCCCAGTCCGGTACGGCCCGAGCCTGCTCCCTGCGCCAAACCAGTGGTGCGTGTCGCCAGTCCGGCTCGGCCCGTTCCTGCTCCTCGCACCAAGCCAGTGGTGCGTGTTCCTAGTCCGGTCCGGCCCGTGCCTGCTCCTCGCACCAGACCAGTGGTGCGTGTGTCCAGTCCGGCACGGCCCGTGCCCGTTTCACCGGTGCCTGGTTTGGCACCGTTCAGCTGCTCCACTCCGGAGCCAGAGCAGTCCGCTCCACCGGGGTCCAGTCCAGTTCCGGCCAGCTGCTCCACTCCGGAGTCAGAGCAGTCCGCTCCACCGGGGTCCAGTCCAGCTCCGGTCAGCTGCTCCACTCCGGAACCAGAGCAGTCCGCTCCACCGGGGTCCAGTCTAGCTCCGGTCAGCGGCTCCACTCCGGAGCCAGAGCAGTCCGCTCCACCGGGGTCCAGTCCAGCTCCGGTCAGCGACTCCACTCCGGAGCCAGAGCAGTCCGCTCCACCGGTGCCCAGTCCAGCTCCGGTCAGCAGCTCTACTCCGGAGCCAGAGCAGTCCGCTCCACCGGTGCCCAGTCCAGCTCCGGTCAGTGGCTCCAGTCCAGACCCAGACGTCAGCCCCTCTCCAGGTTCGGGGTCTCCCACACCAGGGTCCAGACAGGGCTTGGTACATCGTGGGAGGAAGGCGCGCCGAGGTCCAGACCAGACCAGGGGCGCAATGGGGAGCCGGATCCGCCTCCGAGGCGGAATGCCCACCCGGACCCTACCCTGTTATGTAAGGTTTGTGCGGTCGGAGTCCGCACCTTTGGGGGGGGGGGGTACTGTCACACCCTGACGTATGGGACTCTAGTATGTTGAGTCAGGGTGTGGAGTTCTATGTTGTATTTTCTATGTTCTCAGTCTAGGTGTTGTATTTCTATGTTTGGCCGGGTGTGATTCCCAATCAGAGACAGCTGTCCCACATAGCCAGTGGGATAACCACATAGCCAGTGGGATAACCACTCGGCTGCAGATATAATGATGTCCAGCTTCTTAGACACTTGTGCAGTACAATTAATAACTGTGGCTATAAATGCTACAAAATACACCTTTTTCACAATAAGTGTATCCAGATTACTTGATTGAAGTATAACATTTGCAACTGGTTGTGGTGCATCCGCCACCATATCTTCTTCAGAGCTGTGGCCTCTTGTCCCTTCAATGGTCTTCACCGCCCCACAAGATTTGCTGTACAGCCCTGATCCTTGACACCTCAACCTCTTTCACCCTAACAGAACACTCAGGGTATTCGGAATTATGATCCCCGCCACAGGGAGGTAGCTTAGTGGTTAAGAGCGTTGTGCCAGTAACCGAAAGGTCGCAGGTTCTAATCCCCGAGCCGACTAGGTGAAAAATCTGTTGATGTGCCCTTGAGCAAGGAACTTAACCCGAATTGCTCCTGTAAGTCGCTCTGGATAAGAGTGTCTGCTAAACGACTAAAATGTAAAAAAAATAATAATAATAATGTTGAAACATTTTACATTCACAGACTCTTCAATAACATATTCCTTCCATCTGCAAACACTTGACACATGGCCAAACTTTTTACACTTTTTGCATTGCTTCGGGATTGGCACGAATGCTCTTACAGCGTATCTTATATCCCAACTTTACATAGGGTGGTAAATACTCATCAAACATCAATAATACAGATAAACTTTGCTCCTTTTTTCCATTCTCCATACGGGTCAAGCGACATGCATTAACTACTCCTGGAATTTTTTGCCTAAGATATTGATTATCAATGTCCAACGGGACGCCAGAAATAACACTTTTTACCGGTTTCCTGCTCCGAAACCCAAAGCTGTTCACTTCATGCGTCGATATTTTCGCGAGCCACAATGCACATTCCTTTTGCTCTTTAGATACACACCATATCAACACCATACCACTCCTGGTTACTATGATATCAACACCATACCACTCCTGGTTACTATGATATCAACACCATACCACTCCTGGTTACTATGATATCAACACCATACCACTCCTGGTTACTATGATATCAACACCATACCACTCCTGGTTACTATGATATCAACACCATACCACTCCTGGTTACTTTGACTGCATCCACATTTCCCAATGCCTTCTTCACCATCCTCTGACTTCAAAAAGGGTTTCCCAAATAAACATCTTTATCCAAAAAATTTACTCCAACAAGGAACTGTCACACCCTGACGTATGAAACTCTAGTATGTTGAGTCAGGGTGTGGAGTTCTATGTTGTATTTTCTATGTTCTCAGTCTAGGTGTTGTATTTCTATGTTTGGCCGGGTGTGATTCCCAATCAGAGACAGCTGTCGCTTGTTGTCTCTGATTGAGGATCATACTTAGGCAGCCTGTTTACAATCATTAGTTGTGGGATCTTGTTCTGTGTTAGAGGCTTGGTTTGTGTTTAGCCTTAGGACTTCACGTTTGTTGGTTTGTTGTTTTGTTCGTGTGTTTATCGATGAAATAAACATATATGCCTTTCATGCTGCGCCTTGGTCTGACCCGTCCTTAAACGAACGTGACAGGAACGATTCATCAGACTCATTTTCCACAACAATTTTAGCCCTTTCTGTTCCATTCTTGGACTTCACTATTGTCCACTCATCTTTCTCACTAACTGTACTCAACACGCTTTCAGCTTCAAACGACACTACTTCTTCTTCTTCCACCATCTCTCCCCTCGTTGAAGAGATGTGTGAGCAGCTGACCTTTAAAAAGGTTGAGAGCTGATTGTCCAGCCAATCATGGCCTTGATTGGTAAATGAGCCTCAGCTGGAATCAATTAAAGACTGTGAAGGTGCTGGAAGATAGCAGGGCGTGGCAGGAATGAGGTGTTGTACTAACGATCAGGTGTTTAATAAATATATAATTGATTTAGAGATTAAACCTGATGTGGCTTAGACCACATCTTGATTTTATTGTTCCTGGTTATTGTTCAATCAGATCCGATAGATCAACTGGACAGGGTGGTATTTGTACTATGTTCATAAGAGAAGGTCTTGTATATCGTAATATACCTGTCCCATCTGAATATGAATGTGTGATGGTGGAAATATACATTGCAGGTAGTAATATTAAGTTGCACAATTTTTACAACTGTCTGTAGCGATGTTTGATGAAATATCAGGAGAAATGGGCTCTAGAGAGATATGGTGCGGCAACTTTAATGCACATAATAGTTTATGGGGAAGCACACATACTGATGCTGATGGTACTATTGTGGAAGATATGATGGAAACAAGAGCATATGTCTTAACGATGGATGTAGTACAAGAGTTTATGTTGTTAGAGGGCTTACATCCTGTCTGGACCTCGCTGGCTTCTAACTCTATTGCATCTATGTGTGAATGGAATGGATGATTCTACTGTTGGAAGTGGTAATTTCCCAATTTCGTGTACCATGAACTTTGATGTTACTACTCCAGATAGGGTACCGTTCAGATGATGGTGCTTTCATAATGCAGACTGGAAAATTTGGTGATCATTGCTTAAATGTTGGACAGTTGTCTTTAGAGAGGCTGGTTGATGTATGTGCTTTCTCTGTGACATCACTGATTTTGAGTGCTACAAATGTGTATGTACCAGAGAGTGAAGTGGGTGAGAAAAGGAAGGTGTTTCCATGGTGGACTGAAGAGTGCACTGCGGCTATTAGAGAAAGAAATAGGGCTTACAGAGTGTTGCGTAGGTTCTATGACTCCTGAGAATCTAATTGATTTCCAAAGGAAGAGAGCTTTAGTACGTAGGGTCATTAAGTCTGTCAAGAGAAATGCATGGAGGCAGTTCTGCTCTACAATAGGCAGGGGTACTGAACTGGGGGATGTATGGTCTATGTTGAAGAAGATGACCGGAAGAAGCAAGTCCACTCGAATTCCAGTTTTGGTTGTGGGTCAAAAAATGATAAAGAAAAAGCTGACTTGTTGGGGAAGACATTTGCTAGTGTACATAGTGGGGTCACTTTGGATGAAGTATAAAAGCAACGTAGGTGTGAGATTTGAAATGCTCATGTTAATGTGTATAAGAAAGGGATACTGTTGACTCTTCTTTGGATGCTGATTTTACCATACATGACATGCGTTCAGCCTTAATAGGCTGTGGATATACAACCCCAGGTCATGATCAGTTGTGCTTTGTAATGTTTAAGCATATACCTGATGAGGTAATGCAGTGTATCTGTTTACTGCATGTCTTTGTAGACTTAGGGGCAGTTTGCCAGACACATTAAGCTTAGTCCTGGACTGAAAAGCAAACTCAATTGGATAATCTTCATTGAAAGAGCTTTTAGTCTAGGACAATGCTTCATCTGTGTCCAGTAAACCCCCTCCTAGTGTTTTGTTGCTCTTGGTGTGCTAAACTGCAGAGCATGAATGTAACATACATTTATCTGATGAATTGTTTTGTCTAGAAATGTTTTCAGAGTTTATTTTTGCCTTTATCTTTATAGATGAAGTGTTTTGTTGTTGTCGGTTGTTCTCAGTACTGTAGCTAGTTGTTTATCCTGTGTGTATTCTCTCCTCTCCTCTCCTCTCCTCTCCTCTCCTCTCCTCTCCTCTCCTCTCCTCTCCTCTCCCTCTCCTCTCCTCTCCTCTCCTCTCCTCTCCTCTCCTCTCCTCTCCTCTCCTCTCCTCTCCTCTCCTCTCCTAATATATTCCGTTATACAATAGTAGTAGTAGCTGACTCTCCTCTATCATCTCTCCTCTTCTCCAGCTCTTCCCTCTGTCAGGCACACAGTGTCTCTGCTCCCTCCTGTCCTCTGAGTAACTCTCTGGGTGCTCGGCCAAACTGGCCTGCCTGCTGAGAGTCTACTCCCCCCAGGGGGCGATGGTGAGCTGGGAGGTGGACGGGGCGGAGGTCAAGGATGGGGTCCTGACCACCACAGAAGAAGAGAAGGGCGGCCACTTCAGCCGCAGTAGCACCCTGACCCTGAGCAAGGCACGCTGGGAAGATGGAGAGGTGTACACCTGCACGACGACGACACCAGTGATTCAGCCTCCTTCAGGAAAATTAAATATAGTGTCTAGAGACCGGAGAAGCAATTGTAGGATTCTAGAGAATCCCCACATGGTGCTAGTTCTGGAAACATTAGTGTTTTAGAGCTGAATGTTACAGTATAATAGTGAATAATATCAGTAGTGCTGTGTGCTAAATGAAGTATTTTGAGATTATGTTGTGCATGTCTTCTTGCCTCTGAGTTCATATAAAGCTTGTTTTGATTAGAAAATAACCCAATAATTGATTTAATCATGATTCCAGTGATCACTATCACATGAATAGGCAGAACACTTCATACTAATTTATATCAATCATTTTCTTTTATAATTTCAGCATTGTAGCATATAGCTACTCTCATGTTTTCAAACATACTTAAAATGGCATCTGATACAACAAATACTCTGCAATCATTTCTACAACTGAATGATCCTGTTATACTGTAGCATCAATACCAGTGATAATAAATAGTGATATTTGATAATAAACCTCTAAGATCTGCTCTCAGAACTCACACTACTAAACAGTTACTTTCCATAACATATATATTTATGATGTTTAATTCCTAATATGATTTTATTAAATTAAATATTTTTGCAATGGTTTTCAACAATGTGTGGTCTACACTTCTCCATTATATTTCCCCTGGTCTTCTCTAACTCCATCCCCCTGGGAACAGAGTGAATATCTGGTGACAGTGCTGCTCTATTCTGGGACAAGCAGAACCACCCAGCCCTGTCTGTGCTGAATTAACATTACTTTTCTTTTTACTTCAGTAGATCTTATTCTGCATATGGACTGGTAATGTGTTCCAAAACTTCTAATACATTTTTATATACACTTTCAGTTCATGACAATATAACAAGTTACAACCATGATAATGATGATGGTGACACTTTCTAACCATTTTCAAAGTTGACCTCCTCTGCTGATCAGTGTTCCATGTCACAGTGTCATCCCCCTCAGCACTTGCAGTAGGTCCCAGCTGTAGCAGTACAGTCTGACTGAGGGAGGTTTTTGTATCTGTGAACACCCAGACACTGTTGGGGTAGTGGAAACTCTGACAGTAGTAATCTCCTGCATCTTCAGCCTGGACTCCACTGATGGTCAGAGTGAAGTCACTATGCGTTCCACTGCCACTGCATCTAGATGGAGTGTTTTAGTATGGTAAATAAGGAGTTCATGAGTTCCTCCAGGTTTCTGTTGATACCAGGCAAGACGGGCATCAGAGTAACCTGCTTGATACACATTACTGCACGTTTTACAGTTCAGAGAGACTGTCTGTCATAGGAGAAAAGTTTTCACTGCAGGAGTCTGAGTCACAGTGACCTGGCCTCTGGATTCTGAAAAATAGAATAAAACATTTGTATGAAATGAATATCACATATATTAAGCAATTGTTCTGAATAAAATATTTACATGAATATACATTATACTTGTGTAGATTAAATAATTGTTCAACAACAAAATGGTAACCTTGAAAGCAGAAAGCAAGTGTCCAGATGAAGATGGTGATAAAAGTAATGGTTGTTGTGGGTTCTGTTGTCATGAAGGACAGCTCTCAGTCATGAAGTGTTAAACTCACAGGGATATAAACACTCCCAGAGTACTGAAGCATATGCTGCCAATACAAAGTGTTTTATATGTAAATATTCTTCTAAGACAGTCAGACTTTGTTAATAAATGTTGTGTGATGTGATGTAGAAACATGATACCTATGTAATCACTAATATCATTTCTGATATAAGTGCTGAATGGGGACTGATATATTGCTTCCTCAAGCTCTTCCAAAAGTTCTGTGCAATCCTCCATTGCATATTTACTCTAAACATATTCCATGTCCCTCCTTTTTTTCTAGTCCATCATCTTCTCCTTCACCAGATCTTCCAGAAGACTAGTAATAATCCCTCACTCCATATTAATTCATAATATGTTTCACTTTCTTCCTTTTCCCGTCCGACAGAATGTCAACCCCTCGTCCTCCTCCGCACTCGTTCAAAACAACTGGGCGTTAAAGGGATCTGTGTGAACAGAAGCATTTTAAAGGTTGAGGCTGATTGTCCAGCCAATCATGGCCTTGATTGGTTAACGAGCCTCATCTGGGCTCAATCAAATGCTGGGAAGGTTCTGGAAGGTTCCAGACAGGCGTGGCAGGAGAGAGGTTAAGCTTTGACAGAACCTCAGTTCGTTTAAGTGGCTTACAATCATTTCTATCATCTCAAAGCAAAGTGTCTTATATGTCATTATAAACTGGGTGGTTCGATCTTTGAATGCTAATTGGTTGACAGACGTGGTATTTGAGACCGTGTACCACAGGTATGACAAAACATTTATTTGTATTGCTCTATATACGTTGGTAACCAGTTTATAATAGCAATAAAGCTCCTCAGGGGTTTGTGACATATGGCCAATATACCACAGTTAAGGGCTATGCCTAGTTACTCCGCGTTGCGTCGTGCATAAGTAGAGCCCTTAGCCGTGGTATATTGGCCATATACCACACCCAATCAGGCTTTTTGCTTGAACAGTCTTCCTGAAAATCAGACTTATTAATAAATCTTGTGTGATGTGATGTAGAAACATGATAGCTATGTAATCACTGATATAAGTGATGAATGGGGACTGATATAATGATTATAGGCATCTACAAATGGAGCATATCGTTATTAATGTGTTATTAGACCAGACACTCTGTTTTCTGTCTCTCTCCTGTGGTCAGGGTCAGTAACTGCAGTCTGTGTGTGGACCGTGTGATGCCACTGAATGACAGCTCTAAAGGGGAGATCTCCAGAGCTCTGACGTGTCCAGTCTCCTACTTCACCTGCTGCTCTCTGGAACTACCACAGCATTGGTGTGAAAGAGGATTTATGGGTAATGTTTGTGGGCTTTATTGTATGTGTTTGAATCATGTTAATTAAATTCTAGCTATTCAAAACACAGGTCATCTTTAGGGATTTTGATCATTGCACATCATCTCTATTCAGATTGGATGATGGTTTTCCTTGAGTTATTCAACAGAGTCAACATGTAGTTAATGGTCAGGAGAAGCATTTAGTGATCAGTTATGATCTAAGGTCTTCTAGACATAGCTCTAGTTTGACTCTATTGTTGTTCAGCTCTACTACACACTGTGTCATTGTACTGGATCATCTCCTCCCCTCAGCACCTGCAGTAGGTCCCAGCTGTAGCAGTACAGTCACTGTGCAGTCTGAATGAGGGAGGTTTTTGTACGACTCTGTATCACTGTGTGAACACCCAGACACTATTGATGTAGTGTAAACTCTGACAGTAGTAATCTCCTGCATCTTCAGCCTGGACTCCACTGATGGTCAGAGTGAAGTCACTATGAGATCCACTACCACTGAATCTAGATGGAGTCCCAGACTGAAGGGTTTTAGCCAAGTATATAAGGAGTTTAGGAGCTCCTCCAGGTTTCTGTTGGTACCAGGCTAGATAGGGAGAAGAGCCTCCTGCACCATACACATCACTGCTGGTTTTACAGTTCAGAGAGACTGTCTGTCCTGGGAGAACAGCTTTCACTGCAGGGGTCTGAGTTACAGTGAACTGGCCTCTCGATTCTGAAATTGATGTCATGTAGAAATAGCATTCAATTGTTAATACATTTTTCCTTGTAGCATATTAAATTAAACTGTAATGAGGTTATATAGCCTAATATTGCAATTGTCCAAGTAATTTTCTGTAAAATATATTACCTTGGAGACAGAGGGCAAATATCCAGATGAAGACGGTGATAAAAGTCATGGTTGTTGTGGGTTCTGTTGTCATGAAGGACAGCTCTCAGTCATGAAGTGTTAAACTCACAGGGATATAAACACTCCCAGACCACTGAAGCATGTGCTGTCTATGCAGAGCATCATCACTATGCAAATAATCTTCTGGTCTTCTCCCCATCCACCATTATTCAGTAAAGTGTCCTACATGTAAGTAGTCTTTCTGGACAGAGACTGATGTGATGTAGAAACATGATAGCTATGTAATCACTGATATGGTTTCTGATATAAGTTCTGAATGGGGACTGATATATTGACTATAGACATCTAAATATGGAGCATATTGTTATTACTGTGTAATTAAAATTATCAAAGGAACGAATTGCAAAAATCTCTTAAGCTGGAGACTCTTATCTCCCTCACTAACTTTAAGCATCAGTTGTCAGAGCACCTTACCGATCACTGCACCTGTACACAGCCCATCTGTAATTAGCCCACCCAACTACCTCATCCCCATATTGTTATTTATTTTGCTCATTTGCACCCCTGTATCTCTATTTGCACACCATCTCTTGCACATCTATCATTCCAGTGTTAATACTAATTGTAATTATTTTGCACTATGGCCTATTTATTGCCTTACCTCCATAACTTGCTACATTTGCACACACTGTATATATATATCTTCTGTTGTATTTTTGACTTTATGTTTTGTTTTACCCCATATGTAACTCTGTGTTGTTGTTTTTATTGCACTGCATTGCTTTATCTTGGCCAGGTCGCAGTTGTAAATGAGAACTTCTTCTCAACTGACTTACCTGGTTAAATAAAGGTGAAATAAAAAATATAAAAATATATAAAAATTAGGCCAGATAGTATCTGCTTTCTGTCTCCCTCCAGTGGTCAGGGTTAGTAACTTCAGTCTCTGATGCTGCTGATTGACTCTGGTCTAAAGGGGAGATCTTCAGATCTCTGATGTCTCCAGTCTCCTGCTGCTCTCTGGAACTACCACAGTGGTGTGAGGGAGGATGTATGGGTAATGTTTAAGGGCTTCATTGTATGTGTTTGAATCATGTTGATTCTATTCTAGCTATTCAAAACACAGGTCATCTTTAGGGGTTTTGATCATTGCACATAATCTCTATACAGATTGGTTGATGGTTTTCCTTGAGTTACTCAACAGAGTCAACATGTAGTTAACGGTCAGGAGAAACATTTAGTGATCAGTTATGATCTAAGGTATTCTAGACACAGCTCTAGTTTGACTCTTGTTGTTCAGCTCTACTACACACTGTGTCATTGTACAGGATCATCTCCTCCCCTCAGCACCTGCAGTAGGTCCCAGCTGTAGCAGTACAGTCACTGTGCAGTCTGACTGAGGGAGGTTTTTGTACGACTCTGTATCACTGTGTGAACACATCTTTACTATTGATGTAGTGTTCACTCTGACAGTAGTAATCTCCTGCATCTTCAGCTTGGACTCCACTGATGGTCAGAGTGAAGTCACTCCCAGATCCACTGCCATTGAATCTAGATGGAGTCCCAGACTTAAGTGTTTTAGCATAGTAAATAAGGAGTTTAGGAGCTCCTCTATTGTTTAACACAAGTACTTTAGTACTATCAGTCACTATTGTATTATACTAGTACTTCAGTACTATTAGTCACTATTGTATTATACTAGTACTTCAGTACTATTAGTCGCTATTGTATTATACTAGTACTTCAGTACTATCAGTCCCTATTGTATTATACTAGTACTTTATTACCATCAGTCCCTATTGTATTATACTAGTACTTCAGTACTGTCAGTCCCTATTGTATTATACTAGTACTTTATTACCATCAGTCACTATTGTATTATACTAGTACTTCAGTACTATTAGTCACTATTGTATTATACTAGTACTTCAGTACTATCAGTCCCTATTGTATTATACTAGTACTTTATTACCATCAGTCCCTATTGTATTATACTAGTACTTCAGTACTATCAGTCCCTATTGTATTATACTAGTACTTTATTACTATCAGTCCCTATTGTATTATACTAGTACTTTATTACCATCAGTCCCTATTGTATTATACTAGTACTTCAGTACTATCAGTCCCTATTGTACTGTTGACCATGGTATCCTTCTGGACAGACTGGAGAGGTGGGTTGGCCTCTCCGGTCCAGTTCTAAATTGGTTTAGGACCTATTTAACCGGTCGAGAGTTTTTTGACACCCTTGGTGAACATAATTTAGAGAAAATACATATCACAGGTGGCATTCTACAAGGTTTGATTTTGGGTCCGGTACTGTTCATGTGACGATCCCGGCTGTCTGAGTCGGGTCCTGTCTGGTGACTAGTGTTCCTGCTCGTATTCTCCAGTTTCCCGAGGGTTCGGGAACGCTCCGGGGAGCGCTCTGGTTTTCCGCACCTGCATCCCATCAGCAATCTGCACACCTGGTCCTGATCATCACCCTTCTTAGGCTCTGGCCCAACATCCAGTTCCTGCCGGATCGTTAGCCATGAACAGTATGTTGTCAGCGTATCAGTCTCTGAGCCAGTAGTGTTAGTTTTGTTGTTTTGCACCTTTTTGACTTGCTGTGTACTGACCTCCGTTTTGTTCTGTCTGCAGTCTCTCACCCGGAACCTTCACCCAACCTCTGCCTGATGGTCGGCGGCTGCCGAGCCAGTACCGGACCAACCACCGCACCCTCAACAACCCATCCACGCCACCCGCTCTGTTCCCTGGATTATTCAGCTTCACTCGGACTCTAACAATAAACACTCACCTTTGTCTCACGTACCGTGTCCTGGTCTGCTTCTGGGTTCTGGCTTAGTTAACCGTGACAGAACGATCCGGCCAGTAATGAACCCAGCGGACCTGGACTCTGTTCGCCATGCTATTACCCAGCAGGAGAAGATGTTGGGCCATCATAGCACGGTACTACAGGAGATCGCGTTGTCAGTTCGGAACCTTTCTACCGGTCTGACGGAGGTCCAGAACCAACGCAAGTGTCCGGTGGAGGATCCACTACCGGTTTCACCCATCTCGCCTGCCGCTTCTGAAGCTGTGTCCATCCGTGAGCCCAAGGTTCCGACGCCGGATAAGTATGAGGGAGAGCTGGGAAGATGCCGTTCCTTCCTTATGCAGTGTGGACTAGTGTTCGATCTACAGCCCTACTCTTATGCCACAGACAAGGCTAGGATAGCCTTTGTGATTGAGTTGCTGCGTGGTCGAGCGCTGGAGTGGGCTTCAGCCGTTTGGGAACGACAGGATCCCTGCATGGCTTCATACCAGGGGTTCACGGCCGAGATGAGGAAGCTCTTCGACCATTCCCGTCCGAGGGAGGGACGCAGCTAGGCGCCTGTTTTCGCTCGCCAAGGAACTGCAGCGTGGCCGACTTCGTGATCGAGTTCAAGACGTTGGCTGTGGAGAGTGGGTGGAACGAGGAGTCTCTGCAAGCGGCCTTTTACCAGGGTCTGTCGGAGCAGCTCAAGGATGAGTTGATCTCCTATCCGGAGCCTAGTGACCTGGACAGCTTGGTAGCTTTGTCTATTCGGGTGGATAATCGAGTCCGAGAGCGAAGGAGGGAGAAGCAATGGGTTCCGTCCAACCGATCAGCTTCTCAGGATCCAGTCGGGTCGTCAAACTGCGCGGCTCGCTAAAGTTGGGAGGACTTTTAGCGAGCCAGTTTCGACCTCTCAATACCTCTGTCAGACCCGTTTCCCGGCTACCCTTATGAACAGGAATCAGAGCTTAGCGATTAACGCTTTGATCGATTCAGGTGCCGATGGGAAGCTTTCTAGATGCCGAGTTGGTGGAACAGCTGGGGCTTTCCAAGGAGCAATTGCCGGAAGCCATTGAAGCTACCACTCTGAACGGCAGTAGTCTGGCACGTATCACGATGAGGACTGAACCGGTTAAGATGCGGTTGTCGGGGAATCATTCTGAGATGATTTCATTCTTCATTCTGCCGTCTTCCCATGTTCCTCTGGTCCTTGGATACCCCTGGCTGAAGGAACACAATCCCACGTTCGATTGGGTGACGGGCAAGGTAACGAGTTGGAGCCTTGATTGTCATGCTAACTGTCTCAAGACTGCCTGCCCCCATTCGGTTCCCAGTCAGGTGATTGAGGCTAAACCCCCCAGATTTGTCCCTGGTTCCCGAGACATATCACGATTTGGGGGAAGTTTTCAGTAAGCAGAAGGCTCTGTCACTCCCTCCCCACCGACCATATGATTGTGCCATCAACCTGGTCCCTGGAGCTGTCTACCCCAAGGGAAGGTTATACAGTATCTCCCGATCTGAACGTGAGGCGTTGGAGACCTACATCAAGGAGTCCCTAGCTGCTGGTCTCGTTCGTCCCTCGTCATCACCCCTGGGGGCAGGATTCTTCTTTGTGGGTAAGAAGGATGGCTCTCTTCGACCGTGTATTGATTATCGGGGGTTGAATGACATCACGGTCAAGAACAAGTATCCCCTGCCCTTGATGAGTTCTGCCTTCGACTCCTTACAGGGTGCTACGGTGTTCACCAAGCTAGACCTACGCAATGCGTATCACCTGGTCCGGATCAGAGAGGGGGACGAGTGGTTGACGGGTTTCAATACACCGATGGGTCACTTCGAGTATCAGGTGATGCCGTTTGGACTGACCAATGCTCCAGCGGTATTCCAGAGTATGGTGAACGACGTCCTGAGAGATATGATCGGTCTCTTTGTGTTTGTTTACCTGGATGACATTCTGATCTTTCTCGAAGGAACCTTCCGACCACGTCCAGCATGTCCGGCAGGTTCTGCAGCGATTGTTGGAGAATCGCCTGTTTGTGAAGGCCGAGAAGTGCGAGTTTCACGCCCACACGACATCCTTTCTCGGGTACATCATCTCCAGGGGAGAGATTAGGATGGACCAGGAGAAGGTTAGAGCGGTTCTGGAATGGGCCCAGCCCGGTACGAGATTGCAGCTCCAGAGATTTTTGGGGTTTGCGAATTTCTACCGCAGATTCATCCGGGATTACAGCCGTGTGGCCGCTCCGTTAACTGCCTTGACTTCCAGCATCAGGACCTTCAAGTGGAATCCGGAGGCGGATCGAGCGTTTCTGGATTTGAAGAGGCGATTCACCAACGCACCGATTCTCTCTCAACCGGACACGGCCCGTCAGTTCGTCGTTGAAGTGGACGCGTCTGATGTGGGAGTTGGCGCCATCCTGTCGCAGCGATGCTCCACGGACAGTAAACTCCATCCCTGCGCCTACTACTCGTCGCCTTTCGCCTGCGGAGAGGAATTACGATGTGGGTAACCGGGAGCTTCTCGCGGTGAAACTTGCCTTGGAGGAGTGGCGCCACTGGTTGGAGGGCGGAGCAACCGTTTATTGTCTGGACGGACCACAAGAATCTCGCTTACGTGCAATCGGCTAAACGTCTCAACTCCCGCCAGGCCAGGTGGGCGTTGTTTTTCGGACGATTCAAGTTTGCCCTGACGTTCCGACCTGGATCTAAGAACGGCAAGGCGGACGCCTTGTCCCGGATGTTCTCCAAGACGGAGGGAGAGTGGGTCCAAGACCGAGACAATCCTCCCCCGGAACTGCGTCGTGGGAGCAGTTATGTGGAAGATTGAGGAGGAGGTGCTGGCGGCCCTTCGGACTCAGCCCGGTCCCGGTAACGGTCCACCCGGTCGGTTGTTTGTGCCTGAGTCGGTTCGTCCTGCTGTCCTCAAATGGTCCCACGCCAGCAAGATGGCTTGTCACCCTGGCGTGGCTCGGACTATGGCGTTTCTTCGCAGACGTTTTTGGTGGCCTGCCATGGCCGAGGATACTCGGGGTTTTGTTGCTGCCTGTCCAGTGTGTGCGCAGAATAAGAGTACCAATCGGCCCAGCTCTGGACTACTTCACCCCCTTCCTATTCCCCGCGACCATGGTCGCATCTGGCCCTGGACTTCGTCACGGGGTTGCCCGCTTCTGAGGGGAACACGGTCGTTCTGACTATCGTGGACAGATTCAGCAAGTTCGCCCACTTTGTGCCAATTGCCAAGCTTCCCTCTGCCTCGAGACGTCCGAGATCCTGGTTAGGGAGGTTTTCAGGGTCCACGGTTTGCCCAGTGATATCGTTTCCGACCGTGGCCCTCAGTTTACCTCTGCTGTCTGGAAGTCCTTCTGTTTGGCCATTGGAGCTACGGTCAGTCTCACATCTGGTTTTCACCCCCAATCCAATGGTCAGGCGGAGAGAGCCAACCAGAAGATGGAATCAACGCTACGCTGTCTGGTCTCTTCCAACCCCACCTCCTGGGTCTCTCAGTTGCCTTGGGTTGAGTATGCCCACAATACTCTTCCTACATCTGCCACTGGGATGTCTCCCTTCCAGTGCCTGTATGGCTACCAACCTCCCCTGTTTCCTTCTCAGGAGAAGGAGCTCTCAGTGCCTTCTGTTCAGGCCCATATTCGGCGTTGCCACCGGACCTGGCATCGGGCCAGAAAGGCACTCCTTAGAGTTTCGGACCGGTATCAGCTCCAGGCGAATCGCCGCCGGATTCCCGCTCCCACCTATACCATCGGAGATAGGGTTTGGTTGGCCACACGGGATCTTCCGTTACGGACTGAGTCTAGGAAGTTGTTACCGAGTTCATTGGTCCGTTTGTGGTGGAGAAGGTGATCAATCCAGTGGCAGTTCGACTCAAACTACCGAGGACGCTCAGAGTCCATCCCACCTTTCATGTCTCCTGCCTCAAGCCTGTCTTCCTCAGTCCTCTGTTGCCTCCTCCGCCTCCTCCTCCTCCTCCTCGGATGATCGGAGGTGGTCCTGCCTACACGGTGCGTCGCATCATGGATTCCAGACGGCGGGGCCGGGGTTTCCAGTATCTCGTGGACTGGGAGGGGTATGGCCCTGAAGAGAGGAGTTGGATTCCGCGGCGACAGGTCCTAGACGCAGACCTCATCAGTGACTTCTACCGCCTCCATCCTGGCGCTCCGGGAAGTCCGCCCGGTGGCGTTCGTCGGAGGGGGTACTGTGACGATCCCGGCTGTCTGAGTCGGGTCCTGTCTGGTGACTAGTGTTCCTGCTCGTATTCTCCAGTTTCCCGAGGGTTCGGGAACGCTCCGGGGAGCGCTCTGGTTTTCCGCACCTGCATCCCATCAGCAATCTGCACACCTGGTCCTGATCATCACCCTTCTTAGGCTCTGGCCCAACATCCAGTTCCTGCCGGATCGTTAGCCATGAACAGTATGTTGTCAGCGTATCAGTCTCTGAGCCAGTAGTGTTAGTTTTGTTGTTTTGCACCTTTTGACTTGCTGTGTACTGACCTCCGTTTTGTTCTGTCTGCAGTCTCTCACCCGGAACCTTCACCCAACCTCTGCCTGATGGTCGGCGGCTGCCGAGCCAGTACCGGACCAACCACCGCACCCTCAACAACCCATCCACGCCACCCGCTCTGTTCCCTGGATTATTCAGCTTCACTCGGACTCTAACAATAAACACTCACCTTTGTCTCACGTACCGTGTCCTGGTCTGCTTCTGGGTTCTGGCTTAGTTAACCGTGACAGTTCAGTTTATATATGTTACCATTTGGAAGCGTTATCAGAAAGCACAGCATTGATTTTCACTGCTGCGCAGCGATACACAACTTTACATTTCTGTGTCACCAGAGGGTTTTAGCTCCACTGGTAAATTATTAGACTGTATTAGTTATTTAAATACTTGGATGGCTCACAAGACGGAGGTACTTATTGTTGGAGCCAAAGCACAGAGAGAGAATCTAGCCACACATTTTAATTCATGGACAATAAAAATAAAACAGCAGGAAAAAAAACGTAGGTGCTATTTTAGATTTTGAACCAAATTTCGTACCAAACATTAAGAATGTGAGCAAAATAGCTTTTTACCACCTGAGGAACATTGCCAAGGTGAGGCCGTTTCTCTCTCAGGCTGATACAGAGCAGGCTTGACTACTGTAATGTTCTCCTGTCTGGTCTACCCAGGAATGCCATTGGTCAACTGCAAAACACACAGAATGCTGCAGCACGGGTACTGACCAAGACCACACATTACAACGGTTTTAAGGTCTCTGCACTGGCTGCCTGTGAGTTTTAGAATACATTTTGAGATTGGTTTTTAAATCAATCCACGATTGTGCACCCCACTACATGTCAGACATGCTTTTAAGTTATGTACCCAGTATGTCCCTCAGGTTCTCTGGCACTGGCCTTTTAACTATCCCAAAGCCTAGGACCAAGAGGCATGGAGAGGCAGCCTTTAGTTATTATGCCCACAGCCTCTGGAATAGCCTGTCAGAGAACCTGAGGGGGGCCGAAACTGTGGACATGTTTAAAAGAGGTCTTAAAACACATATTTTAGCTTTGCTTTTCTTTGGGTTCTTTTTAGTTGTTCAGTTTGTCTCATTTTTTTAATTTTTATATTATGTTTGTTGAGTAGTAAATATTTCAGCTTTTATTTTCATTGTTTTTTATTCATTTCTTCCTGTAAAGCACTTTTCGTTGCATTCCAAGTCTGAAATGTGCTGCATAAATAAAGCTTGATTTGATTTGATTATACTAGTACTTCAGTAATATCAGTCCCTATTGTATTGTACTAGTACTTCAGTAATATCAGTCCCTATTGTATTATACTAGTACTTCAGTAATATCAGTCCCTATTGTATTATACTAGCACTTCAGTACTATCAGTCCCTATTGTATTATACTAGTACTTCAGTACTATCAGGGTGGTACTGAGAGTGCTCTGTGTGTGAAGGTTCTCACTCTTGTGTGAAGGAGGTTTTTGTACGGAGACTTCACCAGAATGAATCACTGTGGAGGACTTTTGGAAGTGGCACAAGACTGGTGCTAAAAAGCACGTCTATTGATGTCTTTCTTCTCTGATTAAACTTTTAGGCTGTATCTTTTTAGAGATTTCCGTGGACAGATTGGTAGATTGGTAAATTGTAGAGTCACCGAAGTGAGAGAATTGTTCACATACCACCAACTTTTTGTAGCAATAAAAATATTCTAACATATGATATAAAAATAACACATTTTGATATACAGTATTGCAGGTCAACTCATTGTTCTGTCAAGATGTAGCTACTACTATTTATATTATATAAGCAGCAGTTTGTATTGTATTCATAGTACATGTTAACACAGCCATGGTTTAAAGGTGAACTTCATCTATAGTTTTGAATAGTATTTTGAAGTCATTTTGGCCTTGTAGATTTGACATAAATTAATAGACGTTTCATGTCAGATTTTACATTGTGAATATTAATTTATGCTGTATCCAGACTACATATGGTATCTGTTCAATACATGTCTTTCTAGATTTAGGGGCGTATTCCCAGACACAGATTAAGCCTGGTCCTGGAATAAAAAGCAAACTCAATGGAGAATCGCCATTAAAGAAAAAGCTTTTTAGTCTAGGATTAGGCTTAACCTGTGTCCGGGAAACCGCCAGTGTTGTATTGCTAAACTGTAAAGTATGAATATACCTTTCATGTTTTGCCAGACTTTTTTTGTTTGCCTATTTCTTCATGGATTAAGTGTTTGGTTGTTCTTTGTACTGTAGCTAGTTGTTTATGCTGTTTACTGTCGATCTGAAATGGTTTTGGTCACTGATAACACAATGGCCATGTCCGAATACCCATATTAGCCTACTATATACTTAAACTGCATACTCATTTTTGCGTTTGATCAAATAGAATTCACTCGTCTTTTACAACTCAAGTGTTTGACAACAGCTGATAATCAGATAAATTGACTTTCCCACTCACGTGTTTGACAACAGCTGAGTAAGGCACTCTGGGAAGAGGGAGAGGTGTACTCCTGCAGGGTCACCCACGACGACACCAGTGGTTCAGTCACCTTCCGGAGAAGTCAATGTACTGTCTAGGGGCAGGAGAAGCCATTGTAGGGGTCTAGAGAGTCCCCACGTGGTGCTAGTTCTGGAAACATTAGTGTTCTTAAAGCTGAATGTTACAGTATAATAGCGAATAATATCAGTAGTGCTGTATGCTAAATGAAGTATTTTGAGATTCTGTTGTACATGTCTTCTTGACTCCGAGTTCAAATACAGCTTGTTTTAATTTAAATATAAGCACAAGAGTTACTTTAATCAGGATTCCAGTGATCACTGTCTCATGAAGGCAGCACATTTCATACTAATTTAGATCAATCAACTTATTTTATAATTTCAGCTTTGTAGCATATAGCTACTCTCATGTTTTCAAACAGAATTAAAAGGGCATCTGATACAACATATACTCTGCAATCATTTCTACAACTGAATGATCCTGTTATACTGTAGCACCAATAACAGTGATAATAATTAGTGATATTTGATAATACACCTCTAAGATCTGCTCTCAGAACTCACACTGCTAAACTGTTACTTTCCATAACATATATATTTATAATGTTTAATTCTTTATTTATTTTTCTTTAATTATAATAACATATATATATTGCGTTCGGAAAGTATTCGGACCCCTTCCCTTTTTCCACATAAAAAAAAAGATATTTTTTTCAATTTCTTTCAAAAACATGTATGGGGTAGATCAGCTTTAATATTGCAGATAGATTTTAACTTCAATCAATGTAATTGTCTGCATACTTCCAATCCCCCACATGTTTTTTTTTCTCGCAAATATATCATTTATATACATATATATACATACAAATACATATACACATACATACATATAAATACATATACATACATACAGTGGGGGAAAAAATAATTTAGTCAGCCACCAATTGTGCAAGTTCTCCCACTTAAAAAGATGAGAGAGGCCTGTAATTTTCATCATAGGTACACGTCAACGATGCCAGACAAAATGAGATTTTTTTTCTCCAGAAAATCACATTGTAGGATTTTTTATGAATTTATTTGCAAATTATGGTGGAAAATAAGTATTTGGTCACCTACAAACAAGCAAGATTTCTGGCTCTCACAGACCTGTAACTTCTTCTTTAAGAGGCTCCTCTGTCCTCCACTCGTTACCTGTATTAATGGCACCTGTTTGAACTTGTTATCAGTATAAAAGACACCTGTCCACAACCTCAAACAGTCACACTCCAAACTCCACTATGGCCAAGACCAAAGAGCTGTCAAAGGACACCAGAAACAAAATTGTAGACCTGCACCAGGCTGGGAAGACTGAATCTGCAATAGGAAAGCAGCTTGGTTTGAAGAAATCAACTGTGGGAGCAATTATTAGGAAATGGAAGACATACAAGACCACTGATAATCTCCCTCGATCTGGGGCTCTACGCAAGATCTCACCCCGTGGGGTCAAAATGATCACAAGAACGGTGAGCAAAAATCCCAGAACCACACGGGGGGACCTAGTGAATGACCTGCAGAGAGCTGGGACCAAAGTAACAAAGCCTACCATCAGTAACACACTACGCCGCCAGGGACTCAAATCCTGCAGTGCCAGACGTGTCCCCCTGTTTAAGCCAGTACATGTCAAGGCCCATCTGAAGTTTGCTAGAGTGCATTTGGATGATCCAGAAGAGGATTGGGAGAATGTCATATGGTCAGATGAAACCAAAATATAACTTTTTGGTAAAAACTCAACTCGTCGTGTTTAGAGGACAAAGAATGCTGAGTTGCATCCAAAGAACACCATACCTACTGTGAAGCATGGGGGTGGAAACATCATGCTTTGGGGCTGTTTTTCTGCAAAGGGACGAGGATGACTGATCCGTGTAAAGGAAAGAATGAATGGGGCCATGTATCGTGAGATTTTGAGTGAAAACCTCCTTCCATCAGCAAGGGCATTGAAGATGAAACGTGGCTGGGTCTTTCAGCATGACAATGATCCCAAACACACCGCCCGGGCAACGAAGGAGTGGCTTCGTAAGAAGCATTTCAAGGTCCTGGAGTGGCCTAGCCAGTCTCCAGATCTCAACCCCCATAGAAAATCTTTGGAGGGGAGTTGAAAGTCCGTGTTGCCCAGCGACAGCCCCAAAACATCACTGCTCTAGAGGAGATCTGCATGGAGGAATGGGCCAAAATACCAGCAACAGTGTGTGAAAACCTTGTGAAGACTGATAGAAAAAGTTTGACATGTGTCATTGCCAACAAAGGGTATATAACAAAGTATTGAGAAACTTTTGTTATTGACCAAATACTTATTTTCCACCATAATTTGCAAATAAATTCATAAAAAATCCTACAATGTGATTTTCTGGAGAAAAAAAATCTCATTTTGTCTGGCATCGTTGACGTGTATCTATGATGAAAATTACAGGCCTCTCTCATCTTTTTAAGTGGGAGAACTTGCACAATTGGTGGCTGACTAAATACTTTTTTTCCCCACTGTAGTCTGGAACTATGGTTGTTCAGGAATGCTTTAACATAAAGGTGATTAAATTTACATTATTGTCAGCATCACTGATATATTTAGCTCAGTGTATTTTAGTTCAGTCAGTGATCCATATCACTGTCTCCTCCCCTCAGCACCTGCAGTAGGTCCCAGCTGTAGTAGTACAGTCACTGTGCAGTCTGACTGAGGGAGGTTTTTGTACGACTCTGTATCACTGTGTGAACACATATTTACTATTGGGATAGTGGAAACTCTGACAGTAGTAATCTCCTGCATCTTCAGCCTGGACTCCACTGATGGTCAGAGTGAAGTCACTACTAGATCCGCTGCCACTGAATCTAGATGGAGTCCCAGAGTTAATAGTACTTCCTTGATAAACAAGGAGTTTGGGAATGGATCCAGGTTTCTGTTGGTACCAGGCCATACAGGGAAATGAACCACAGTTAGGATACACAGCACTGCTGGTTTTACAGTCAATATTGACTGTCTGTCCTGGGAGAACAGCGTGCACTGCAGGAGTCTGAGTCACAGTGATCTGTCCTCTGGGTTCTGAAAAATATAATAAAAAAATTCTATGAATAAAATATTTCATATAGTAATCAATTGTTCTGAATATAAATATGAACATTGATATACATTTCAATGGTGTAGATGTAATTCTTTTTCAACAGTAAATTCTGAAAAGTGTAATCTTGAAAGCAGAAAGCAAGTGTCCAGATGAATATGGTGATAAAAGTAATGGTTGTTGTGGGTTCTGTTGTCATGAAGGACAGCTCTCAGTCATGAAGTGTTAAACTCCCAGCGCTATAAACACTCTTAGAGCAGTGAGGCAGATGCATTATGCAAATGTCTGTTTCAAATCAGTGTCAGCCTGGGGATCTGAACTAGCAACCTTTTGGTTACTAGGCCAACGCTCTAAACGCTAGCTACCTGCCTTCCCTTTAATAATGTCAAAATGTTTACTCAAATAACTAATGTATGCAACTTTTATGTGATACCACCATTTATTTTTTATTCTGATGATGATCAGATATAATGAACTCTCTGTTCACTCATGCTTGGTCTCTTATGTAAGTTCCTCTAATCAGTTAGTGAACACTTCTCTAAACTAAAGCTGGTAGGATTCCTCTGGTAGTGTTGTCTGTCCTCTGTGACTTTACCACAACTGTTAAATCTGAGATCAACATATTTAATAAAGGAATATACAACATGGATCACTATCACTACTGCTGCTGCTGTTGTCTTTCATATGGACAATATGGAGGAATACTAGCAACACTGGATCTAATGCTGGACTGTATATACAGACTAGGAGAACACCTGATACACAGAAGAAGGAAAAAATACTAATATCTGGATTGAAGATACAATTCATATTTGTATTATCTAGAAACAGCTTATATGAACTGCTTGTTTTACCTGGAAGATGTTATAGTGTATTAGTGTTGAATGTGATTATGTATGAGTGATCTTCACTGTAACAGCTGCAGCATCACAACACAGAGAGGTTTTTGTACCAGCAGTAATAGGGATTGTATCACTGTGGTGGACTTTTGGTAGCGGCACCAGACTTGATGTTGGAAGTAAGTAAACAACAAAATTAACTGTTTTATTCACCTTTTGATCTTGTGTTTCAATTTCTCTATCAATTTATCCTCGAATATATTGAGGATTTTTTTACTTACATTTTTTAGTTGATTTCTGGACAAATATACTAGGCCTACACATACTATGGCCAATTTGAAAATAAATGCAATTACATCTTATCAAATTTGACCTGCATTTTTCTGTGATGAGAGTGATTAGCCTACATTTTAGATTAGGTGTATGAATAAACATACTGCACCTTGTAGGAAATATTCAATAAACAGGTTTAGCAGTTTTAGGGGGAAAACTAAACCAAAAACACTTTATTTCAGATGAACAAGATAAAATTATCTTTGGCAAGTATTCATACCATATTAGAGTCAATGATTTCAACCATAGTCTAAAGAAATGTAGCTTGCCCAATGGTCAGGAGGTTTTTGTACGATCAGTAATAGGGATTGTATCACAGTGGTACACTTTTGGTAGCGGCACCAGACTAGATGTTGGAAGTAAGTAACAAGCTCACTTGATATTTCTTTCTGATTACACTTATTAAGTATGTTATTCTTACACTCTGTCTCTATGAAAATATTGTGATTCTAGATTTTCAAAATGTTTTAATTGCTTTTGACTGACCCTTCTTTCTAATACAATCTTATTGAATCAAAATATTTTAATTGTAGGTTTATTTATGTCTGATTTGTATGATTGCAGACTATAACTCTTAATTCTGGTATGATTACTATTTAATAGCATTGGATTTAGTAGTCATTATTGTTGCATTGAGTTCATGGTAGCCTTCACTGTTAGTGTGAAGACAAAGGATCTCAGTTATGTTTGTAACAGACTTCATGATCTACCATGGTTGATATGCAATTAAAACTCATCTATGCTCAGATTTTGCAAATACTATGAATATGGGAAGGCTATTCTGACCAGATCCATTCCTAAACAATATCTGTATGACATGTATAACTGACACCGTATGACTAGTAACTCTAGTTATTTAACCACTTTGGTTCATTAATCTGCTTTGTATCATATTACTTTTAAACAATCTAACTTTTACATTCATATTTAGAAGGCATTTCCATTTCACTTTATTTTGATGTGTCCTTTGCTGAAGATAATCTCTTACTGTAACTGTACTTGATGTGGTCACTTAGTTGATGTGTTCTGTTTGTTCCAGGTAACAGTTCCCCCACCCTCACCGTCCTGCCCCCCTCTAGTGAGGAGCTGTCCAGTACAACAACTGCCACACTGACGTGTCTGGCCAACAAGGGCTTCCCCTCAGACTGGACCATGAGCTGGAAAGTGGACGGGACCAGCAAGAAGCAGGAGGCCAGTCCCGGGGTCCAGGAGAAGGACGGCCTGTACAGCTGGAGCAGCACACTGACTCTCACTGCCCAGGAGTGGACCAAGGCAGGAGAGGTGACCTGTGAAGCCCAGCAGAAATCCCAGACTCCAGTCACCAAGACCCTGAGGAGGGCTGACTGTTCTGGGTAGGACCCCTCAGTCACACACCCCTGTAGAGAGAGGATGCTAGTTCCTCTGCTTTGACTTGCTTTGTTCTAAAATCAGTCGTTCTCTGATTTAGAGATCACTCTGGTGTGGACTAACAGGGGGCTTGGCTTGAGTTCATGTGTCAATCCATTCTGTAGATTGAGATTTCGTTCATTTTAGATTTGATGTGATCTGCTTTTATTCACTATTATGTTTGCTTTGATGCTTCAATTGTGTGATAATGGATTAAAATAAAGATTTCTTTTTGGAATGCATATTTTTGATGTTTTTATTAATAAACTGTATCTTAGATAGTGTATATTTGCAATATTCTGGAAAAATATGTATTCAGTAAGGCTGATTTAATGGTGTCTTTAAAAACCGTCAAGACTAAAACTCACTCTAACATCATAATTGACCAGTATTTCATACTATCACATTATACTATGATATAATAGAAGAGGTTCTGCCATGTGTCACGATCGTCGGTAAGAGAGGAGGACCAAGGCGCAGCGTTGAAGACGAACATACTCTTTATTTAGTTAATACACGATCAAAACAACTAAACGATAACGTGACAGTCCACGGTCTAACACAAAACCAACTAGAACAAGATCCCACAACTATTGTGGGAAAACAGCCTGTTTAAATGTGGTTCCCAATCAGAGACAACCAGCCACAGCTGACACTCGTTGCCTCTGATTGAGAACCACACTGGCCAACATAGAAATGAAACACCTAGAACTACAACACAGAAATCTACACACCCTGGCTCAACATAAGTGTCCCCAGAGCCAGGGCGTGACACCATGGTAGTAGTTGACTGTCTTCATTCATCAGGATACTGAGTCTGTGTCAGACCTGTTTGACTTGACAGACTTTACAGTAATAAAATAAGAACTATCAAACAGTCAACCGATATCTTGGACTCTCACGTGTGTTATAGGCTGTGATTCGAAGCTAAATATATTTTAAAAAATTACAAATATTACAAGTGCCACTACTTCAAGATATAGCATTGTTTCCCAAACTCAGTTATCGGGACCCCAAGGGATGCACGTTTAGTTTTTTGCCCTAACACTATACAGCTGATTCAAATTATCAAAGCTCGTTGATTAGTTGATTATTTTTTTATCAGCTGTGTAAAGCTAGGGCAAAAACCAAAACGTGCACCCCTTGGGGTCCAGAGGATTGAGTTTGAGAAACGCTGCTATATAGTGTAGTGACAGTCTTCTCTACCTCCAACCCCCTGGTGACAGAGTGAACATCTGTTGACAGTGCTGCTCTATTCTGGGACAAGCAGAACCACCCACACCTGTCTATGGAAATCTCAGTTTCCCTCCCACAGATACCAGTCTGGTAGTTGAACAGTTTCACTGCCTGAAATACCCTGGACTGGGCCAGATGTGAGGGAGTGGACTGGTTTTAACCTCTATGGTGGATTCAGGGAGGGACTCATAACAGATATGCCACCATGTAATTAATGACAGATAAAATGGATATTATACTTTACATAGATAGTGTATGTAGTGTACATGTGTCTCATGTTTGAATCCAGCATCATGTCTCATTCACAGATCTAACAGTCAGTGACCTGCTCATGAAAACAGTTAATATAACGGTAGAAGATCACAATTTAAATCAGACATTTGGTTGAGGTCCATTTTGGGACTTGTTTTGGGGGGCTGAAGTGATTGTAACTTTGAATTAATGTTGAGGTCAGAACACCTTTTGTTTTACATCTGTAGATCTTGCTTTACATATTGACAGGTAATGTGTTTCAAAACTTCAAATAAATGTTATACACACTTAAAGGCCATGACAAATATAACAAGTTAAAACCATGATGATGATGTTAATGATGATGATGATGGTCATGTGAACTGAATGATTGCTTTCTAACCATATTGTCACATGACACAGTTGACCTCATCTAGTGTTCCATGTCACTGTCTCTTCCCCCCCAGCACCTGCAGTAGGTCCCAGCTGTAGCAGTACAGTCACTGTGCAGTCTGACTGAGGGAGGTTTTTGTACGACTCTGTATCACTGTGTGAACACCCAGACACTGTTGGGGTAGTGTAAACTCTGACAGTAGTAATCTCCTGCATCTTCAGCCTGGACTCATTTACATTTACATTTACGTCATTTAGCAGACGCTCTGATCCAAAGCGACTTACAAATTGGTGCATTCAACTTATAGCCAGTGGGATAACCACTTTACAATATGTTTTTTTTTCTTTCTTTGGGGTGGGGTAAGGAGGGGTAGAAGGATTACTTTATCCTATCCCAGGTATTCCTTAAAGAGGTGGGGTTTCAAGTGTCTCCGGAAGGTGGTGAGTGACTCCGCTGTCCTGGCGTCGTGAGGGAGCTTGTTCCACCATTGGGGTGCCAGAGCAGCGAACAGTTTTGACTGGGCTGAGCGGGAACTGTGCTTCCGCAGAGGTAGGGGGGCCAGCAGGCCAGAGGTGGATGAACGCAATGCCCTCGTTTGGGTGTAGGGACTGATCAGAGCCTGAAGGTACGGAGGTGCCGTTCCCCTCACAGCTCCGTAGGCAAGCACCATGGTCTTGTAACAGATGCGAGCTTCAACTGGAAGCCAGTGGAGTGCGCGGAGGAGCGGGGTGACATGAGAGAACTTGGGAAGGTTGAACACCAGATGGGCTGTGGCATTCTGGATGAGTTGTAGGGCTTAATGGCACAGGCAGGGAGCCCAGCCAACAGCGAGCTGCAGTAATCCAGACGGGAGATGACAAGTGCCTGGATTAGGACCTGTGCCGCTTCCTGTGTAAGGCAGGGTCGTACTCTCCGAATGTTGTAGAGCATGAACCTACAGGATCGGGTCACCGCCTTGATGTTAGCGGAGAACGACAGGGTGTTGTCCAGGGTCATGCCAAGGCTCTTTGCACTCTGGGAGGAGGACACAACGGAGTTGTCAACAGTGATGGCGAGATCATGGAACGGGCAGTCCTTCCCCGGGAGGAAGAGCAGCTCAGTCTTGCCGAGGTTCAGCTTGAGGTGGTGATCCGTCATCCACACTGATATGTCTGCCAGACGCAGAGATGCGATTTGGCACCTGGTTATCAGAAGGGGGAAAGGAGAAGATTAGTTGTGTGTCATCTGCGTAGCAATGATAGGAGAGGCCATGTGAGGATATGACAGAGCCAAGTGACTTGGTGATTAGCGAGAATAGGAGAGGGCCTAGAACTGAGCCCTGGGGGACACCAGTGGTGAGAGCACGTGGTGCGGAGACAGATTCTCGCCACGCCCCTTGGTAGGAGCGACCTGTCAGGTAGGACGCAATCCAAGAGTGAGCCGCGCCGGAGATGCCCAACTCGGAGAGGGTGGAGAGGGGGATCTGATGGTTCACAGTATCAAAGGCAACAGACAGGTCTAGAAGGACAAGAGCAGAGGAGAGACAGTTCGCAAGATTTCATCTGGAGAGAGAGGGGAGAAAGAAGTCAAAGCATAGGGTAGGGCAGTGTGAGCAAGACCAGCAGTGTCATTTGACTTAACAAACGAGGATCAGATGTCGTCAACCTTCTTTTCAAAATGGTTGACGAAGTCATCCACAGAGAGGGAGGAGGGGGGGATTCAGCAGGGAGGAGAAGGTGGCAAAGAGCTTCCTAGGGTTAGAGGCAGATGCTTGGAATTTAGAGTGGTAGAAAGTGGCTTTAGCAGCAGAAACAGAGGAAGAAAATGTAGAGAGGAGGGAGGGAAAAGATGCCAGGTCCACAGGGAGTCTAGTTTTCCTCCATTTCCGCTCGGCTGCCCGGAGCCCTGTTCTGTGAGCTCGCAATGAGTCGTCAAGCCACGGAGCAGGAGGGGAGGACCGAGCCAGCCGGGAGGATAGGGGACATAGAGAGTCAAAGGATGCAGAAAGGGAGGAGAGGAGGGTTGAGGAGGCAGAATCAGGAGATTGGAAAGAGAAGGATTGAGCAGAGGGAAGAAATGATAGGATGGAAGAGGAGAGAGTAGCGGGAGAGAGAGAGAGCGAAGGTTGCCACGGCGCATTACCATCTGAGTAGGGGCAGAGTGAGTAGTGTTGGAGGAGAGCGAGAGAGAAAAGGATACAAAGTAGTGGTCGGAGACATGGAGGGGAGTTGCAGTGAGATTAGTAGAAGAACAGTATCTAGTAAAGATGAGGTCAAGCGTATTGCCTGCCTTGTGAGTAGTGGGGGACGGTGAGAGGGTGAGGTCAAAAGAGGAGAGGAGTGGAATGAAGGAGGCAGAGAGAAATTAGTCAAAGGTAGACGTAGGGAGGTTAAAGTCACCCAGAACTGTGAGGGGTGAGCCATCCTCAGGAAAGGAACTTATCAAGGCGTCAAGCTCATTGATGAACTCTCCAAGGGAACCTGGAGGGTGATAAATTATAAGGATGTTAAGCTTGAATGGGCTAGTGACTGTGACAGCATGGAATTCAAATGAGGAGATAGACAGATGGGTCAGGGGAAAAAGATAGAATGTCCACTTGGGAGAGATGAGTATTCCTGTGCCACCACCCCACTGACCAGATGCTCTCGGGGTATGCGAGAACACATGGTCAGATGAGGAGAGAGCAGTAGGAGTAGCAGTGTTTTCAGTGGTAATCCATGTTTCCGTCAGCGCCAAGAAGTCGAGGGACTGGAGGGTAGCATAGGCTGAGATGAACTCTGCCTTGTTGGCCGCAGAACGGCAGTTCCAGAGGCTTCCGGAGACCTGGAACTCCACGTGGGTCGTGCGTGCAGGGACCACCAGGTTAGAGTGGTAGCAGCCACGCGTTGTGAGGCGTTTGTATAGCCTGTGCGGAGAGGAGAGAACAGGGATAGACAGACGCATAGTTGACAGGCATGAAATGAACTAAACATCTGGGAAAGCGAGAGAGCGGGGCCTCCCTCACTTACGTTTCACTGAAACACCCAAATATAACTCTCCCAACTTCCACCTCAGAAACTATAATTGTTGTAAACTACAGCGGTTCAATGTTTTCTAGGAATAGACTAACTTAGTTTGGACTCCACTGATGGTCAGAGTGAAGTCACTCCCAGATCCACTGCCACTGAATCTAGATGGAGTGCCAGACTGAATGGTTTTAGCCAAGTATATTAGGAGTTTAGGAGCTCCTCCAGGTTTCTGTTGGTACCAGGCCAACCACTGTCCATTGCTGTCACAGTCAAATATTTTACCTTGAATCCAGAGGGCAAATATCCAGATAAAGATGGTGATAAAAGTCATGGTTGTTGTGGAGTCTGTTGTCATGAAGGACAGCTCTCAGTCATGAAGTGTTAAACTCACAGGGATATAAACACTCCCAGACCTCTGAAGCATGTGCTGTCTATGCAAAGTGTCCTCTCTATGCAAATGGACCTCTTGGAGCAAGGCAGGTAATGTATGCCTCATTTGGTAATGTATGGGATATACACTTCCTAATATTGAGTTCCACCACCTTTTGCCCTCAGAGCAGACTCAATTTGTCAGGTCATGGACTCTATAAGGTGTCGAAAGTGTTCCTTCCACAGGGATGCTGGCCCATGTTGACTCCAATGCCTCCCACAGTTGTGTCAAGTTGGCTGGTAGTGGATCTCTACTCCGAATTTCTCGTTCCATCTCATCCCACAGATGCACATTTTATTGAGATCTGGTGACTGGGCAGGCCACTACAGTAAGCTGAATTCACTGTCATGTTCATGGAACTATTCCTGGACAATCCTAGCCTTGTGGCATGGGGCATTATACTGATGAAAAAATCAATTTGCAGATAGATACACTTCTGCCATGAATGTATGCACCTGATTGGCAATTTAAATGTTGCTCCACTTTTATCAAGGGGCCCAATGTGTGCCATGAAAACACACCCCACACCATCACATCACTAACGTTGACACACAGCTTTTTGGATGCATGTACTCATGTGGTTTTGTCCATACCCTAGTCCTCCCATCAGCGTGAAACAGCAGGAACAGGGATTCATCAGATCAAGCAATATTTTTCCAATTCTCCAGTGTCTTTTTTTTTTGCTGAAAGAAGTGGAACTTTGTAAGGATGTCGGCTGCCATACCTCATTCGTGTCAAGGTGTGATGAGTTGTGCATTCTTTTATGGTTCTTTGGTCACCAATGTTGTACTAGTCTGTCAGTTGACTAACTGTAGCCCGTCTGTTGCTCTGCACAATTCATGTCAGGCTCCTTTGTCCTCTTTCATCAATTTCCCGTTTTTGACCACTGGCCTGCCGTTGGCTGAATGTCCTTTGGGTGGTTGACCATTCTTGATACACACAGGAAACTGTTGACTGTAAAAACCCAGCAGCGTTGCAGTTCTTGACACACAAACCGGTGCGCCTGGCACCTACTACCATACCCTGTTAAAAGGAACTTCAATATTTTGTCTTGCCCATTCACTCTCTGAATGGCACACATACACAATCCATGTCTTAATTGTCTCAAGGCTTAACAATTATTCTATAACCTGTCTCCTCCCCTTCATCTACACTGATTTAAGTGGATTTATCAAGTGACATCAATAAGCGATCATAGCTTTCACCTGGATTCACCTGGTCAGTCTGTCATGGAATGTTCCTAATGTTTTGTGCACTCTGTGTATATCATCCATTGTGTGACTGTTTTCATTTTGAGGTGTTGGTCGGTCAAATAATAAAGGGAACCTATGATACTCTAGACCAGGGTTCTTCAATTCCGGTCCTGGAGGGCCGAAACACTTCTGTTTTTTATTTCTACCTGGTAGTTAATTGCACTCACCTGGTGTCCAAGGTCTGAATTAGCCCCTGATTAGGAGGAGAGGATGAAAAACAGAGGTGTTTCGGCCCTCCAGGACCGGAATTGAAGAACCCTGCTCTACACTGTAGTCCTCAACACTATCACTGTTCTAGTCCCTAACACTATCACTGGTATAGTCCTCAACACTATCACTGGTCTAGTCCTCAGAACTATCACTGGTCTAGTCCTGAACACTATCACTGGTCTAGTCCTCAACAACTGGTCTAGTCCTCCCCCTCAGCACCTGCAGCTAAGACTGTCTGAGAGTGGTCTGAGTGGGGAGGGGAAAACGGAAAACTAGCTGTTATTGGCAGAGAGATTTGGAATTCTCTTTGTTATTGGTCTATTAACTAATTTGCCACATGGTAATGTCACCATGGAAAGCCGAACCTCTCTCAAATGCAAACCTGCTTATTAGAAGGTCCTATACATCATATGTAGTTCCTCATATTTTCAACGAGGAACTATCAGGAAATAACACTGATCCATTTTTTCACACCTTTACAGTGTTAGTTTCATCAGCTGTTGTACAATATTATATAAAACACAAGAAAAACTGAATTTTTGACTGCACAGAGCCTTTAATGGATTACTGCTGGTTTTACAGCACTGGAGAGTAACTGCAGTATGTGACCTGAAAGGACAGCTTTCACTGCAGGATCTGAGTCACAGTGATCTGCCCTCGGGATACTGAGAAATGAATAACACATTGTCAAGATCAGATTCCATTTAAGATCAGTTTTCGAGAACATAATATGCTTTAGAATTCAACAGCAACTTCAACTTGAAAGCAAATGGCAAGCATCAAGATGAAGGGATCTATTCAATCCGTATTGCTGAAGTTCAGCGTTACAGCGTGATTGTAATTTAAAGGCAATGTTCCTGTGTTAGCGGAGACTGCATTCACGGTAAACACTGCTTATTGGGTGGCAGGTAGCCTAGCGGTTAAGAGGTTGCTAGTTCGAATCCCCGAGCCGACTAGGTGAAAAATCTGTCGATGTGCCCTTGAGTAAGGCACTTAACCCTAATTGCTCCTGTAAGTCCCTCTGGATATGCTAAGTGAAGTAAATGTAATATGTCAGCTCAATCAAAAATTATCTTGACATTTCTATCCGGCAATCTGTAACGTTTCAATGATACAAATTGAGCCCGAAGATGGTGATCAAAGTCATTGTTGTTGTGGGTCCTGTTGTCATGACCGACAGCTCTCAGTCATGAAGTGTTAAATCCAAATGTTTATACAGTAGCGGGCATACGCATATTCATGTTTCTAATCTATTTCAGTTTCCAAGTAGGCTCCCATCATTAAGAGTGTATTTTATCCTGCATGTTAGATTTATAACAACAGCAACGTTTTACTCTAATATATTGTATATGACAACTTTTCTTTCAGATGAAGGGCTCTATTCAATCCGTATTGCTGAAGTTCAGCTCTAAAGCCCAATTGAAATTTAAAGGCTTGTGATGAGGTGGTGTTGAAGGAGTCAGGCGCAGGAGGGTAAATCACAGAATAACAGGCTTTAATCCGCAAAATACAGGTTTACGCAAAAATGCGTCAAACACACTCCAGGGCACAAAACAGGCGCACTGGAAAATACAAGGCACACGGGAAATACTCCCGTCGCTAAAAAATACACGAGCTCCACTGAGCTTCACTAACCTCCACAATTAACAATCACCCACACAGACAAGGAAGCAGAGTGAACACTTGACTAATGAGGGAATAAGGACCAGGTGTGTGTGATTGAAGACAAGACAAATGGAGTGATGATAAATGGATCGGCAGTAGCTAGTAAGCCGGTGACGCCGAACGCCGAAACCTGCCCTAACAAGGAGGGGAGGCAGCCTCGGCAGAAGTCGTGACAAGGCTTCAGCGATACAGATTGAATACAGCTCTAACTGTCACTTCACTCATGCTTGGACTCTTATGTAAGTTTCTCAAATCAGTTACTGAACACTTCTCTAAACTAATGCTGGTAGGATTCTCTGGTAGTGATGTCTGTTCTCTTTGACTTTACAACCAGAGATATATCTGAGATAAACAAGGAATATACACAACATTAATAAATATTACTGCTGCTGCATTTGCTCCTCTCTTTCACATGGACAAAACGGAGGAACACAAATGCTGGATTTAATGTTGAATACTGACTGTTCTGTTCCTAAGAGTATATCTGACACACAATATCAATCACAAAAAAATATATATGGATTTCAGATACAATTAATGTTTTTATGAATTGTATAAACAGCTCATTTGAAGAGTTTGTTCTTGGAAGATGTTAAAGTGTATTTGTGATGAATGTGATTTTGTATGAGTGATCTTCACTGTAACAGCTGCAGCATCACAACACAGACAGGTTTTTGTACCAGCAGTAATAGGGATTGTATCACTGTGGTGGACTTTTGGTAGCGGCACCAAACTAGATGTTGGAAGTAAGTAAACAACAGCCACGCTGACGTGTCTGGCCAACAAGGGCTTCCCCTCAGACTGGACCATGAGCTGGAAAGTGGACGTGACCAGCAAGAAGCAAGAGGCCAGTCCCGGGGTCCAGGAGAAGGACGGCCTGTACAGCTGGAGCAGCACACTGAATCTCACTGCCCAGGAGTGGACCAAGGCAGGAGAGGTGACCTGTGAAGCCCAGCAGAAATCCCAGACTCCAGTCACCAAGACCCTGATGAGGGCTGACTGTTCTGGGTAGGACCCCTCAGTCACACAGCCCTGTGAGGAGAGGATGCTGGTTCCTCTGCTTTGACTTGCTTTGTTCTAAAATCAGTCTAGTGTAGACTAACAGGGGGCTAGGCTTGAGTTCATGTGTCAATCCATTCTGTAGACTGAGATTTTGTTAGTTTTAGATTTGATGTGATCTGCTTTAATTCACTATTTGTTTTGATGCTTCAGTTATGTAATAATGGATTAAAATACAGATTTCTTTTTGGAATGAAAATGTGTATTGTTTCTATTAATAAACTGGATTATAGATACATTTGTCATATTCTGGAAAAATAAGTATATTCAGTAAAGCTGATTAATGGTGTCTTTGAAAACTGTCAGGCCTAAACCTCATTCTCACTTAACATCATCATTGACCAGTATTTAATACTATCACAATATACTATGATATAATAGAAGAGCTGCTGCCATGGTAGTAGTTGACTGTCTTCATTCATCAGGATATTGAGTCCTTGTCAGACCTGTTTGACTTGACAGAGTTTACAGTAATAAAAGAAGAACTATCAAAACAGTCGACAGATATCTTGCACTCTCACACGTGTTATAGGCTGTGATTCGAAGCTAAATTATTTATTTATTTTTGACAATTATTACAAGTGCCACTACTTCAAGATATATAGTAGAGTGATAGTCTTCTCTACCTCCAACCCCCTGGGAACAGGATGAACATCTGGTGACAGTGCTGCTATATTCTGGGACAAGCAGAACCACTCAGCCCTGTCTATGCAAATCTGTTCCATTCCCACTGCTACCAGTATAGTTTCAGTTTCACTGCCTGGACTGGGCCAGATGTGAGTGGGGGGACTAGTTTTACTGTAACCTCTATGGTGGATTCAAGGAGGGGACTTTCTTACACTGAAGAAACCACCATGTAATAGATTACATATAAGATGGGTATTACTAAAGACAGGCATTGACAGTTACTGATATGTGGTCTAATGTCTGAGATCCACATCTTTTTATTTTCATACAGGGGGGAAGTGGTGGTTGAAATGTTTCTAATTTTAATTAGCAAATATTTTGACTTCTGCAACTCGGTGTATTTACTTTTGTAGGTGCACTTAGGTGTCATGACAATTATAGCAATAATCATAAGTAATTTAAAAAGGATGATGATGATGATGATGACAGAACATGTGATCTGAATAATCGTTTTCTAATCATATTGTCACATGCCAGAGTTGATGTCTTCTACTGATCAGTGTTCCATGTCACTGTCTCTTCCCCCTCAGCACCTGCAGTAGGTCCCAGCTGTAGCAGTACAGTCACTGTGCAGTCTGACTGAGGGAGGTTTTTGTACGGCTCTGTATCACTGTGTGAACACCCAGACACTGTTGGGGTAGTGTCTACTCTGACAGTAGTAATCTCCTGCATCTTCAGCCTGGACTCCACTGATGGTCAGAGTGAAGTCCCTCCCAGATCCACTGCCACTGAATCTAGATGGAGTTCCAGACTGAAGGGTGCTTGTATAGTAAATGAGGAGTTTAGGAGCTCCTCCAGGTTTCTGTTGGTACCAAGCTAGACACTGTTTACCTGAACCACCACAATTCCCATACGGATCACTGCTAGTTTTACACCCCAGAGAGACTGTCTGTCCTGGGAGAACAGCATTCACAGCAGGAGTCTGAGTCAAAGTGTACTGCCCTCTGGATTCTGAAAAAAATACTTCAACCAATTAGCAAGTACCTCCTTTAATCCTTTAACACGGCTTATTGTATAAATTCTATCATAATTTCAGTGTACCAAAATAGTTTAACATAAAACCAAGGAAATACAATTCTCACCTTGAAAGCAGAGAGCAAGTGTCCAGATGAAGATGGTGATAAAAGTCATGGTTGTTGTGGGTTCTGTTGTCATGAAGGACAGCTCTCAGTCATGAAGTGTTAAACTCACATGGCTATAAACACTCCCAGAGCACTGAAGCATGCATTGCCATTGCAAAGTATCCTCTCTATGCAAATGGTCTTCCGAGGAACAACCAACACCATCAATGCTGAGAAAAGGATTTGATGCAACGGCTATCTCACCGTGTTATCTAAAAATAACGTATGAATAAACAAAAAGTAGGTGCCTGTTCTTCCAGAATTCTAGTGGCTACTTACTGTGGGGCTCTGCTCCAGACAATCTGTTGAGGTAAAAATAGGATTTGGTTTCATGCTCCCCCCAGTGGTTAGAGATGGTAACAACAGAAACCTCAGCGTTTCGGTGAACCTAGATAGACAGTAACAGAGATGATTCAGTATTGACACTTAAGTACCCAAACAGTCAGGCAATCAAACTCCACTCAAATGAATTTTATCTAAATTAGTTCACTTGAAAATACACAGTGAGTTTGCTAAAACACAAATGTACATAAAATGCACAAATATGTACATAATAGCAAGCCTTTTGTTTGGCAAATCATAATGCAAAATCAAGATGTTCAGAATGTCATGTGGTTTTTACCAATTCTTGTTAGAGGATTCACTCAAGCCAATCCCTTTAAAAGGTTTTGTTAAGTTCATTGAATAGGTCCCTTTGCCACAACACATGTGCACTTACAGTGAAATACATGATAAAAAAACGTTCAGATAGTCCATTAGACTTAGATTTAAGCATCTATACAAAGGTTAAATAAATGTGTCTGATTTCAAACAGAAAGAGTGGGATGGATGTTGAGTCTCTTCAGCAATATCCAACAAAGCAACAGCGCCTCTTTGATAGAATACAGAACCTCTCTGAAAACAACGCAGGAGACAGGAGAGACACAGGTCATTGCAACTGTTCATACACCTCTTTGCCAGAAGTCATTGTTGAGTCATTATAGCTGTCCTGTGGTGCTACAAAACTGTCTTCAGATGATCCCTAATCCTTCCTCATCGTCAGATTGGAATAATGGAATAATACTCAGGTTCAGTTGCGTCGCCCTTGTCTGGCACTGCTCTGCTGTTTTCATGAAGCCCTGGTCAGCTATTGTAGTGTATTAGGATTATGTCTTTGTTAATGGGTTTTTAAGTGGAACTGAAATAATGTTTATCTTAGTTCAAAAGTAGCCATTTTTAGGGTGATGCCCCAGGGGAGACAGGTGATTGGACAGCAGAGGGAGCAACCCATATTTTTACATTGTTTATAAGTATATGCTGGAGGCACAGGGGGGCAGAGCGACCAGAACAATCGGGGGCGTCGCTCTCCGGGTGTCATGACATCTGTCACTTATGCTGAAATCTTGTGATATGAATAAACTTATGATCAAGGTTCAGTATGAGCGGACTCCTTTGTTTATCAGCAATAATTGATACTCGATACGACAAATGGCGCCCAATGTGGGGCTGGTCTGCAAATCTTCTTTGTTCCATTCATTCAGCCGCCAAGCTAACTCGTTCTGAAGTCATGGCCAGACAAGGGTGAGTTTTTCTTACCGCTTTGGAGGTTTGTTAGTTTGGATGCTATTTGATTGTGCACTGGAGAAATGTACCATTAGGACCGAAGTGTGCTTAATGTTGCGTTATTGCTGAGAACGGGGGGTCTGGCTAATCATTATAAAAAAAATTAAAACAGCGCAAAACGGGAGAGAGCCTATGGATTGTTTATAGAGATGTGTTGCTTGAATAGTAAGTCAAGAACAATCGGGGGCCAAAATATGTATACAAGTTAGGACATTGCAGGATTTGATAAGCCCTCGGAACAAACGAGGCGACCATAGGGTGGGCCATAAATCCTGGTAACGCGTTAGGGGTTTCAGGTGTGTTCTGGGGACACGGGTTTTGGAATATACATTCTATTGATGTTACATCTCAGCTGGTGGTTGACGAAGCATTTGTCTGGAGTAACCTCTCATAAAATATCCAGAACTCACGGCAGCTTAAAGTTAGTAGGAACAAAGAAAAGTAATTGAAGGCGCAATGTCGGGTACATTGTTTTTATGCTACATGGTGCATACAGGCTAAGGCTAAATGCTAATGCTAAATGCTAATATGCTGCATGCTAACATGTGACCGTAGGGGTCCACTGCGATGGAATAAAGCCTCTTAAATTATGTTTGTGTGTAGAATTTCGGTTCTAGGTTTTGTGAGCGCTGTTAAATGTTGTTGACTATGAGGGGAAAACGGAGGTACAGCAGGACTGTTAAACTGTCTGTTTGGGTTGGGGAGAGAGCTAACAATCTCCCTTCCACGGGTGAAAAAGTATTTTTGAATGTATCGCGCATGCGTGGGATTTTACTAAACTACAACACGTTTGAGTTTACTACACTAGGTTACGACACACGGGAGTTTACGGCACGAGATTATGACACGTTTGGTTTACGGCACTAAACTACAACACGTTGTTTACTAAAACTACAACAAGGGGATTTTGGGTAAATGGGTCATACTTCTGTTACACTGCAGGGGGAGACAGAAACACAGAAGAGGGAACAAATACAAAAGATTTGAAAATGAATGGAATCTTCTATTTGTTAAAGCGGCTGTTGGTTAAAGATGAAACTGATTTTGTGACCTATTGAATTTATAAATTAGAGAGATGTTGACGGATTAAAAATAAAATAATTAAATGGATAAATTAAATAAAAATGTTATTGAGCTATTTAGTCCTGAGTTAAGTCTTAGAGCGAATATGAGTGGGGGAATATTGAATATTGTAACTCAGTGATTGCATAAACTGCTAAATTCTTTTTCTGTTTCTATGCTCTTTTGTCATATGAGAGGAACGAGAGGAGAGAGAGGGAGAGAGAAAGAGAGGTGCTGACGTGACATCACGTGACAAGGGGAGGATCGAGTCAAAAGGTTTTGAGGCTGGTTCTGTTTGCAAAATATTCCCCTACAGGATATTTGATGTTATGACAATTTCGCAGAGGCTTGGCAACAGACTGATCATTTGAATAAAATTTGCATTTTAGAGTCTCTGGCATCACTTGGGTTTGATTGCAGTTGTGTTGGAAATCGAGTACTGACATTATTCTGTAAAATTAAGATAAGTAGGTGCTTATAGAGCAAGGGGGTTTATGGGAATTGTAGTGTTGTAGGATTAGAAGGCTTTGTTTTTAGGATTGGTAGGATAGCCACTAATTGATAAATTGGTAAGATAGGATATAGAAATGAAAAATTGGTTTTAATTATTCATAATTTTTAATTGATTTTTTAATTGATTTTTTTATTTTAATTTAAAATATTTTTTGAATAAAAATTTTAATTGAATTTTTTAATATTCATATTTTGGTTGATTGATAAAAAAAAAAAAAAAAAAGTCACTTTTTTCTTGTTTAGGTTATATTAATAATTAAAGGGGGGAATATATAGTCTAAAATAAAATAATTCACAATAAAGGAATATAAAAGAGTAGTTACAATGGGGAGAAAGGACAGCAAGGCTATGCAGGTGATTACACCTGTTGATATAGTACAAAATAGTAATCCTTTAACTAAAGTAGTGCTAGGTTATCCGGCAAATGAAAGAAAAGTTGCCCTTCATTCTCAAACAAAAACTGATAAAAGATTCCAGCGATAAGATAAACAAAGGTATAGAGAAAAATGCTAAAGGAAGAAAAGGCGACAGAAAAACTAATGGCAGAAGTTAGTACACCTTTCTCACACACGGATTCAGCAAAAAGACACCCACCTTATGAGAAGGAAGTAGAGCTTAGGGATGTTTATCCTCAGCTTCCGGTGATCATCCAGGAGGGTGATTATTGCATCAGAGATGAAGATGAACGAATAATAGATAGAGGACGAGCAGAAACGACCAGAAAGATTAATCCAAAACTCCAGAAGTAAGAAAAAACCGAGATGTCTGGAAACTAAGAGAAGAATGAGGTTCGGAAAGATGAGGATGAAGATACAGAAGAGAAGAAAAACTGCTGAGAAAAGAATCCCAAGAATTGGAGGAGAAGAATACATTGAGGTCAAGGAAAGGCCAATAGTAAGAAGATGATGGGAGATGATATTTCGAGGACAGAACTTAGAATATAAGCTTTTGAATAATACTGATAGGTCAACAACAACAAGGAACAGGACCAAGAAACTCTCAGAAAACTCAATCATACAACTGGTGGAGAAGAGAAGCTTTGGTTATGAAGAATCAGAGTGAACCAAATCAACAATCACTGTTACAGCTTCAACTGAACAAGGCCAACCGCAATTGTACCAGCCACCAAGGGGGGTACCAGTTATCCATATCCACAGCCAGTTTCTGGACAGACACAGAATTGGAGAGGAAGAGGACGAGAAGGCTTAGAAGGAGGAGGAAGATTCCAGCCACACTTCCAGCAACTTTCAGAAGAGTGTTGTAATTATGGACAGATTGGGTACTTTACCTGTGATTGCAATGTGTCAGGAGGAAACATCAGAGGGAATTTCAGAGGAAGATACAGGGGCCAGTCAAGATCATCTGGAGGACCGGTGAACCCCTACAGGGGTCCGGAGCAAGGATTCTAGAGGTGCCTAGAAGATCCGAAAGGGGGGTGTCAGCTGGTAGCACCAATTAGGAAGGAAAAATATCTAACAATTGAAGTAAAAACAAAGGACTAGGAGAGGTGAATAGTGGAAAAGCTTTTATCTCTGTTCAGCCTAAAGAGGTTAAACATCTCACTATGTAAAATTAACTAATTAGGATAGGGATTTGAGGTAGTAAAACAGCTAATTACTCTTAAGGAACCAATTGAGCTCTGCTATAAAAATCTAAGAGAAATTAAAATAGACATACTAATATTAGAACATATACCTATTGCATTGTTGGAAAGAGATGCATTGTGTAAATTGAACTGTACAATAAGATGTACACTAGACGGCTGTCTGGTAGAAGATTTTAAAAAGAATAGGGTTTTTGGGAATCATATTTGCTTAAAAAGATAATATCATAGGAAGGATGATAATCTATTAGACTGCCTATTAGACAATCTGTCTGGGAAATAAAGTTAAAAGGGGTGACTGTTATTCTGGGTTACATTCCTACACCAAGAGATTTCAGGCTAGGCTAAAAGATGTTTAGTCGTTTGCCAAGTCTGTGTGTAAAGGAGTCAGAAGCAGGTGGGGACTTCCCAATCACATATTCAAAAAATTGGTGGTAAAGGGATTTTGTGAATAAATCAGTGGAAAAAGGTTTTTAAAGGTTAGGAGAAAAGAGTAGATTAAAAAAGTTAGGAGAACTAGGGTTGAAGGAACTCTAAGACAGTAAGCTAAGTTTCAATGTTAGTTAGTAGTAAGAGAGAGAGAACAGTGGTGAAGGACATTTTAGAGTTTAGTGGGAAGATAGATATGGTAGGAGTTTAGATCTGTTAGGAGCAGATGCATTGAGAAAGTATGCGTTGTTGAATGATAAGAGAAGATTAAGGGTGATTGAGTATCTATATTTACAATTCCCAGCAGGAAGATCAAGGTAATTGTAGATGTATTTTTTATAATCAAAAGTTTGAAAGTGAGGGTTTAGAGTAGGAAGAGAGAGTGAATGTAAGTTACATTTACGTCATTTGACACTAGTGGTAATAGATGGAAGTACAAGTAAAGAGTTCAAAGCTTTGGGGAAACTAGATGAAGTAACAATAAGGACATTAACACGTCAGTCTATTAAAACAACAGTGAGAAGCAATTTAACTCTTTCAACATTGATAGTTATTAAAGCCATAAATATATCGCATTTGATTATAAGGGAACCAATAGCTCCAGCACCGATTTTAGGGGGAAAAATACTGTTATTCGGGTTAGGATGGGGACGTTCCTTCCACATGGAGAGATAATTATGGAGAAGAAGTATTGTTATCAGGACCAGAAGTAGAAGCTGTTGAACCTAGTCAAAGGAAGTATATTTTGTACAACGATATGAAGTGGAAGAGGGTTATGAGTGATTGTTCATTGATTTTGCGTAATGTTACAGAGAAAGATCAGGGAGAATATATGTGTACTTATCTAGTGCAAGCATTAAAAGTTGTTCCGGTTAAGAATTATTGGTTAAAAGGCTATGTAATTCGTAAAGTGACGCTTATAATGGAAGATTTGAAGTCTGTTGAAGCTTCCACAGTCACCGAAGGAATTCAGGAGGAGTATATTATAGTAGCCACTCCAACAATAGATAATACACAGAGGATATCGGGAACTTTCCCACTAGAAGTAGTTAAGGGTGTTAATACATCAACTAAATCAACTACTTTAATGGTAACTTTGGAAGGAATTAATGGTACGACGGCAATAACAAATGTAGGAAGTATGACACCGACACTGACAACAACTTTTCTGAAATTAAAGGGGGTAGCAAGAAGGACTCAGGGGTTTATGTTACGGATGGAGAGTGCTGTCAATGATAGTAAGGATAGGGTTAAAATAGGAGAACAGATAGTAGTAGAGAACAATATAGATTCATCTGAAATAGTGAAGGATACTATCATGGAGGTACAGGATGAGGTCTTTGATTTTAATGAGAGACAAGGAGAGGTATCTGATCAGTACCACTCGTTAGGGAAGAGAGAAACTAAATGCATGTGGATTGATTCTTCTGTTGTGAAAATTAAAGATGGATGGGCAGGTAGGAATCTTTGGTTCCAGCAGCTAGCTCATTCTGTAAGATCAGTGAGGAATCTTGAGGGTCCATGTCTGTTGAGAATTCCAGCACCAAACATTTTAGACGGTCGCTCGACCTCTATCAAGTATGTGTCAGTCTTATGCTTTGTCATGACTGTTGTATCAGCAACAATCAGTAACAGATAAAATAATGTCGTTGTCAAAACATTTGTTTAAGCCTAGGTTTAGGTGTTCTTGGTTAAATGAATTACCCTATGTGAATTTGTTGGACGGTAGGGAAAGTCAGTTAACAGCGAACCCTGAAGCATTGGAGGTGAAACCATTGAGGGTTAAAAGTTGTTTTTGTTCTAATAAAACATATGATGTAAGGGGTATGTTTATGGGAATATCAGATTGTGAGGATTATATGATAACTTTGGGTATGCATGACCTTAAGGGTAGTAATGAGAAATATAATGTTACTTTTTATGTTCCAGGTAGTAAGAACAGCAAGACTTTGATGGTGAAAGAGTAGCTTTTGCCTGACAATGTGAATATTGGGAATTTTAGAGATATTTGGAGGGTTTGTGGTGATAAAGCATATATATTCTTACCCTATGGATGGACAGGATGTTGTTACATGTCAACGTTGAAGCTTCCATATGAGGTTTCTACCATTATAAGAGGGGTAGCACCGGACACAGATAAATCTGAATCTAGGTTTGGAAGTAGGGTGGAAAGGGACATGGCGACATTTCATAGTCTGGGAAGCCTATCATTGGAGGATAATTCTAAGAGAGAAGGGGGGACTTTTTTCATGGTATGGTGTAACATTTTTGGCAGATCATATTAATAATATTACCTATACTTCGCAGGGGTTTGCGAATGAAACAATAAGAGGGTTTAACCTTCTGTCAAATACTCAAAGAAGTCACAGACTGACGCTGTTGAAACATGACATGGCTCTTGACTATATTTTAGCAAAACAAGGTGGCTTATGTTTGGCTATGAATCTGACGGGGGATGATTGTTATACTTTGATCCCAGATAGTTCCGATAATATCACGAGTGTTATAGATGCATTGAAGAATATAAGGGATGCGTTTGGTAGATCTGAAGGAGCTGGATGGTCAGCGAAGACTTGGTTGCAAGATCAGTTAGGCCCAGTAGGAGCAGTGATGGATTAGATTTTAATGGCAGCTTTGATAGCACTGTGTGTGATGTTTGTAATTTGTTACTGACCTTTGAGAAAGCTATGATATTGAGATAGGTTGGAGTTGTGATGCCTGGAGACAACGCTCAGATGCCGTTGTTGACTGTTCCTGATCTGGATGAAGATGGACAAGTGGGACTGGATGGATAAATATCCTTTTTGAATATTTGATCATTTTTCAAATTTGTTTCAATATTAGTGTGATTTTAGTATGATGTTATGAATCAAAGGGGGGAAGTGTATGAATGAATCGTATTATCCTAGTTCATTATTCTATCATTTATAGTGATTCATACATCATTTATATATAATTTTTATATTCTTAGTTGATATTGATGTTTAATTTGAAAGTGTTGTTTTGCAAAAGATACTGTTTGGTCTTTTCTTTTCTTCCAGAAGCATTTGGGGGAATATGTGGAGATTGAAATACTCAAACAAGGACAATATGAAGGGACAATATGAAAGGAGAATGACTGGAGGAGATGGAGCAAGGAGGGTGTGGAAAGATTCCGATTCCATCATCAACAATGCATTGGGAGACGAGACTACGGGGGAGATGAAGTGTAGTGGACTACATTCCAGTGTCTGCAATGAAATATAGACATATTTGCATGTGTAATACATAATTTGTGTCATATTCTTAGGTATAAATTTTTGTAGAATGATATTTGATGTTATTGAATACATGTGGGGAACTTAGATGTTTTTGTTTATTTCGTGAATGCTTAGGGACAGGGAGTCTAGGCAGGGAGAGGTCCACTATAGGGTCCGATGGGTTGACCAGCCTTGGTGTGGACATTTTTTGGATAGTATTTTGTTTGCTGGGGCTTTCATGTGTATTTAATTGCATCATAGATTCAAATGCATTTATAAAGATTTATGGATTCATCGGGAGTACCTAGGTGGTTGCCTGGGGCAGAGGGACCGTGAGATAATTTTACTGTCTTGATTGATGGATGGATTTGGAACGAAGGTTGCCAGACAGTTTTTCGCTCTCACACTCCATAAAGATTTGTTCATATTTCATAGTAATGTATTCACACTTCATAAACAGTTATTCATATTTCATAGAAAGGTATATACACTCTAGAGAAGAATGTTTTTTGGTTTAATGTTAAAGATACTCAATAAGATAAATTGTTACTTGTCATAATCCTATTCTGTTTGTTTTCGAGACTTTTAGTTCGTCTCGAAGGGGGGAAATGTAGTGTATTAGGATTATGTCTTTGTTAATGAGTTTTTAAGTGGAACTGAAAGAATGTTTATCTTAGTTCAAAAGTAGCCATTTTTAGGGTGACGCCCCAGGGGAGACAGGTGATTGGACAGCAGAGGGAGCAACCCATATTTTTACATTGTTTATAAGTATATGCTGGAGGCACAGGGGGGCAGAGCGACCAGAACAATCGGGGGCGTCGCTCTCCGGGTGTCATGACATCTGTCACTTATGCTGAAATCTTGTGATATGAATAAACATATGATCAAGGTTCAGTATGAGCGGACTCCTTTGTTTATCAGCAATAATTGCCAGCATTTACTCGATACGACACTATCATTTGGGAAATCTCTGTATAAATGTGTTCCAGTTCAGTGTTTCCCCTCAGGTCCTCTTGGATTCTGTCACTGACCCATATGTCGAGGAGGGCTTCAGTCTCCTCAATGCTCCAGGGGAGATCTAGTTCTCATGGTGATGGACAGCCAAAAAACAACAACACGTAAACAAAGACCCAACGATGATAGTATAATGTAAAAACAGCATTTACTGTACAGAGATTAGGAGATTGTTTCAGTTACCTGTTCCGTGGATTTGGCCACCTGGGACCTCTCCCATGTCTGTGGCGCCATTCGATTCCTCAGCCAGAGAGTCACAGGATAGATGCTTGTTCCCGAATATTTGCACAAACTGATCGTAGAATTCGCACTCCACATTTTCTCCTCCACTCCTGGGAAAATAGAACATTTCTTATTCCTCATATCTGGTTAGTTTTGAGCTTTGCTTTACTAACATGAGCATGGCAAACCTCTGACCATGAATACAAAACTGTTCCATTAGTATGGCATCTTCATAACCAATTTGCAATTATAAATAGTGGTTATCAATTTCATATCCATATCTTATCCCCCATGACTTACTGTTTGCTCTCGCATAACTGGAGGAAGTTGGCCTTTAGCCGCTTCACTCTAGACTGGCAATGTTCGGCTATCCTCAGCAAGCCTGGTTGGCCATGTCATCGATGTAGACCACCACACCGCGACCAAGCATGTCCCGAAACACTGGAAGACTGATGGAGCATTCATCAAACCGTACGGCATCAGCAGGTATTCGTAATGCCCCATGGTTGTGCTGAATGCTGTCTTCCACTCGTCCCCTTCTCGGACACGCACCAGGTTGTACGCACTCCGGAGATTTTGTGAAGAAGCGCGCCCCATGCATTGACCCGATTAAAGATGGAATGAGGGGTAGAGGTAACTATAATGAATTGTCCCCTTGTTTATTGCTCGGTAATCAATGCAAGGGCGCAGACCTCTGTCTTTCTTCTTCACAAAAAAGAAACTAGAGGAGGCGGGCAAAGTGGAGGGACGTATGAACCCCTGGCGCAGGGACTCGGAGACGTATGTCTCCATTGCCTCCATTTCAGCCTGTGACAGGGGATATACATGACTACTGGGAGGCACACCGTCTACCCAGAGGTTTATCCCGCAATCCCCGACCCGATGAGGTGGTCATTTGGTCGCCTGCGTTTTGGGAAACGCATGTGCCAAATCGAGGTATTCGGGGGTAATGCGCACGGTGGAGGTAGTGTCTGGACTTTCCACCGTGGTTGCACCAATGGAAACAGCTAGACACCTACCCTGACACTCTCGCGACCACCCGTGAGAACCCTCTGCGGCCATGAAAAGGTGGGGTTGTGTAGTGCTAACCAGGGAAGACCCAACACAACAGGGAAATCGGGAGACTCAATAATAAAAAAAAGTGACTTGCTCTCTATGGGTCTCTTGCGTAACCATCGTGACTGGTGCTGTAACTTCCCTAACAAACCCTGACCCTAATGGTCGACTGTCAAGTGCTTTGATGGGCAGTGGAATGGATAGGGGAACCAATGTAATACCTAGACTATGAGCTAACGACCTGTCCATAAAGTTCCCAGCTGCACCTGAATCGACCAGCGCCTTACGCTGGGGAACTACCGTGTAATCAGGGAAGTGGACGTGTATGGTAAAGTGTGCAGCAGAGGGCTCTGAACGAGTGTGGGTTTTCGCTACATGGGGTGACGCGAGAGTGCCCTGCCGCCTCCAGACCCAAAAGAACGCTGACGACAGCGTGCAGTAGAATATCCTCTCGTGCCACAAGAGTGACACTGGAGCTGTCGTCCTCCGCTCTCCCGGATCGCTTCCCCACCCAGCTCCATTGGAACGTCATCTGGGTTGAAGTGGGGTGAAACGGGCAGGCCCCCTCCAGGACGTCCTCCTGAAGCCAGCAAGTTGTCCAACCGGATGGCCATGTCCACCAGCTGGTTGAAAGTCAACGTGTCATCCCGGCAGGCTAGCTCCCTTCGGACGTCCTCTCGCAGGTTGCATCGGAAGCGGTCGATGAGGGACTGCTCGTTCCACCCGGACCCAGCCGCTAGAGTTTGAAACTCCAGGGCAAAGTCTTGCGCGGTCCTCGTCCCCTGCCTCAGTTGGACCAGCCACTCGCCCGCCTCTCCTCCTTCAGGCAGGTGATCGAAGACTGCCCGGAAGACGCTTGTGAACTCCCCGTAGTGGTCCATCGCAAGGGGCAGCTGTCCCGTCATACTCCCTCGGTCAGGATAGGTGAATCCCGGCATTGGACGACCTGGAGAACTCGATCCATCGCTTCTCCTAAGCTGGCACGCATAGTAGAATGCTCCCGGACCCGCGCCACGACTCCAGGCATGTTCCCTTCTCTTGCTGACTCCATGTTTGGGTTTGTGATTCTGTAGCGGTTGATTTAGGACGGGTCAGGCGCAGGAGAGTAAATCACGGAATATATGGTTTATTCGATAAACAGTGGTACGCAGCAATGCGTAATACACACCAGTGCGGTAAAACGGTGCACTGGGGAAAACAAGGCACAAGGTTGAATATCCCGGCGATACACAATATAATCTAGCTCCACCGAGCTATATTATCCTCTACAATAAACAATCACACACAAAGACAAGGGGGCAGAGGGAACACTTATACAGGTACTGATGAGGGGATATGAACCAGGTGTGTGTAATAAACAAGACAAAACGAATGGAATGATGAGATGAGGAGCGGCAGTGGCTAGAAGGCCGATGACGACGAATGCCGAATCCTGCCCGAACAAGGAGAAGAGGCAGCTTCGGAGGAAGTCGTGACATGGACTCGGCCAGATGTGAGGGAGTGGATTGGTTTTAACCTCTATGGTGGATTCAGGGAGGGAGACATTAACAGATATGCCACCATGTAATTAATGACAGATAAAATGGATATTATACTTTACATGTATGTAGTGTACATGTCTCTCATGTTTGAACCCAGCATCATGTCTCATTCACAGATCTATCAGTCAGTAACCTGCTCATGAAAATAGTTAATATAATACTATAAGATCAAATCCATTTAAATCACACATTTGGTTGTGAGGTTCATTTGGGGACTTGGTCTGGGGGGCTGAAGTGATTGTAACGTTGAAGTAACGTTGAAGTAATGTTGAGGTCATAACACCTTTTGTTTTACTTCTTACTTTGCATATGGACAGGTATTGTGTTTTCAAAACCCACAAATAACTTTTAGATGATCTTTAAGGTCATGACAACTATAACGAGTCACAACCATGATGATGATGATGATGATAATGGAGAACATGTGATTTAAATTATGCTTTCTATCCTTATTTAAGATTTCCTTGCTGATCAGTGTTCCATGTCACTATCGCTTTCCCCTCAGCACCTGCAGTAGGTCCCAGCTGTAGCAGTACAGTCACTGTGCAGTCTGACTGAGGGAGGTTTTTGTAAAGCTCTGTATCACTGTGTGAACACTGGACCACTGTTGTCACTCTGACAGTAGTAATCTCCTGCATCTTCAACCTGTCACGGTTTCGGCCGAGGCTGCTCCTCCTCCTGGTTCGGGCAGGCTTCGGCGGTCGTCGTCCCCGGAGTACTAGCTGCCACCGATCGATGTTTCATGTTCGTTTGGTTTTGTCTTTATGTTGTACACCTGTGTCTTGTTAGTCCTCGTTAGTGTCCTATTTAGTTCTCGTTGGTTGTGTTTGTCTTTGTGTGTGATTGCTCTTCTGTTTTCGTGTTGGAGCTACGTACTTCCCTCCAGTGTTTTGGAGAGGGTTTTCGCACATGTTAGTGCGCCGTTTGTTTGACGCCTGTGTGCGCCGTGATTTCGTCTTCGGGCTTATTGTGCTTATTTTCTACGTGATTATTGCACTAAAGTCTTTTGGACTGAGCTTCTGCGTCCTGCGCTTGATTCATGCACCACACCCACCTTCAGCACCCCTTGACACAACCTGGACTCCACTGATGGTCAGAGTGAAGGCACTCCTAGATCCACTGCCACTGAATCTAGATGGAGTCCCAGACTGAAGGGTTTTAACCCAGTATTTTAGGAGTTTAGGAGCTCCTCCAGGTTTCTGTTGGAACAAGGCCACACAGGTGAACCAGAAGACAGAATAAGCATTTGATACAGTCACACTGGTTTTACAGTTTATAATAACTGTCTGTCCCGGGAGAACAGTTTTCATTGTAGGATTCTGAGTCACAGTGACCTGTCCTCTGGATTCTGAAACAGAGACATTTAAGACTTTTTTTAAACTCTGTTTGTTTTGTCTGAATTTTAACTAATCTCATTCTCTCAAGGAAGAGGCAATATTTCAATATAATATTTAGATAAAAAATAAAATTGAAGAGCTTGATATTAGAAAATCTTACCTTGAATTAAGAACATCAATATCCACACAAAGCTCATGACAAAATTAATTGTTGAAGTTCTGTTGTCATGAAGGACAGCTCTCAGTCATGAAGTGTTAAACTCACAGGGATGTGAACACTGCCAGACCACCGAAGCATGTGCTGACAATGCAATGTGTCCTATATGTAAATAGTCTTCCTGGACAGTCAGAGTTTATTAATAAATGTGATGTAGAAACATGATATCCATGTAATCACTGACATGGTTTCTGATATAGGTGCTGAAAGGGGACAAATATATTGATTATAGATATCTACAATTTTGTTTTTGTTTTGTTTGTTTTTTATATGTCACCTTTATTTAACCAGATAAGCTCTCATTTACAACTGCGACCTGGCCAAGATAAAGCAAAGCAGTGCAATGAAAAACAACAACACAGAGTTACATATGGGGTAAAACAAAACATAAAGTCAAAAATACAACAGAAAATATATATACACTCTGTGCAACTGTTGCAAGTTATGGAGGTAAGGCAATAAATAGGCCATAGTGCAAAATAAATACAATTAGTATTAACACTGGAATGATAGATGTGCAAGAGATGATGTGCAAATAGAGATACTGGGGTGCAAATGAGCAAAATAAATAACAATATGGGGATGAGGTAGTTGGGTGGGCTAATTTCAGATGGGCTGTGTACAGGTGCATTGATCGGTAAGGTTCTCTGACAACTGATGCTTAAAGTTAGTGAGGGAGATAAGAGTCTCCAGCTTCAGAGATTTTTGAAATTCGTTCCAGTCATTGGCAGCAGAGAACTGGAAGGAATGGCGGCCAAAGGAGGTGTTGGCTTTGGGGATGACCAGTGAGATATACCTGCTGGAGCGCATACTACGGATGGGTGTTGCTATGGTGACCAATGAGCTAAGATAAGGCGGGGATTTGCCTAGCAGTGATTTATAGATGGCCTGGAGCCAGTGGGTCTGGCGACGAATATGTAGTGAGGACCAGCCAACAAGAGCGTACAGGTCACAGTGGTGGGTAGTATATGGGGCTTTGGTGACAAAATGGATGGCACTGTGATAGACTACATCCAATTTGCTGAGTAGAGTGTTGGAGGCTATTTTGTAAATGACATCGCCGAAGTCAAGGATCGGTAGGATAGTCAGTTTTACGATTGCATGTTTGGCAGCATGAGTGAAGGAGGCTTTGTTGCGAAATAGGAAGCCGATTCTAGATTTAACTTTGGAGATGTTTAATGTGAGTCTGGAAAGAGAGTTTACAGTCTAACCAGACACCTAGGTATTTGTAGTTGTCCACATACTCTAGGTCAGACCCGTCGAGAGTAGTGATTCTAGTCGGGTGGGCGGGTGCCAGCAGCGTTCGATTGAAGAGCATGCATTTAGTTTTACTAGTGTTTAAGAGCAGTTGGAGGCTACTGAAGGAGTGTTGTATGGCATTGAAGCTCGTTTGGAGGTTTGTTAACACAGTGTCCAATGAAGGGCCAGATGTATACAAAATGGTGTCTTCTGCGTAGAGGTGGATCTGAGAGTCACCAGCAGCAAGAGCGACATCATTGATATACACAGAGAAAAGAGTTGGCACAAGAATTGAACCCTGTGGCACCCCCATAGAGACTGCCATAGGTCCAGACAACAGGCCCTCAGATTTGACACATTGAACTCTATCTGAGAAGTAGTTGGTGAACCAGGCTATTTAGTCTGCCAATAAGAATGCGGTGATTGACAGAGTCGAAAGCCTTGGCCAGGTCGATGAAGACGGCTGCACAGTACTCTCTATTATCGATCGCGGTTATAATATCGTTTAGGACCTTGAGCATGGCTGAGTTGCACCCATGACCAGCTCGGAAACCGGATTGCATAGCGGAGAAGGTACGGTGGGATTCGAAATGGTCGGTGATCTGTTTGTTAACTTGGCTTTCAAAAACTTTGGAAAGGCAGGGCAGGATGGATATAGGTCTGTAACAGTTTGGATCTAGAGTGTCGCCCCCTTTGAAGAGGGGGATGACCGCGGCAGCTTTCCAATCTCTGGGGATCTCAGACGTTTCGAAAGAGAGGTTGAACAGGCTAGTAATAGGGGTTGCGACAATTTCGGCGGCTAATTTGAGAAAGAAAGGGTCCAGATTGTCTAGCCCAGATGATTTGTAGGGGTCCAGATTTTGCAGCTCTTTCAGAACATCAGCTGTCTGAATTTGTGTGAAGGGGGGGCAAGTTGCAGCAGACGGTGCAGAGCTGGAGGCCGGGGTAGTTGTAGCCAGGTGGAAAGCATGGCCAGTCGTAGCAAAATAATTGTTGAAATTCTCAATTATTGTAGATTTATCGGTGGTGATAGTGTTTCCTAGCCTCAGTGCAGTGGGCAGCTGGGAGGAGGTGCTCTTATTCTCCATGGACTTTACAGTGTCCCAAAACATTTTGGAGTTAGTGCTACAGGATGCAAATTTCTGTTTGAAAAAGCTAGCCTTTGCTTTCCTAACTGCTTGTGTATATTGGTTCCTAACTTCCCTGAAAAGTTGCATATCGCGGGGTCTATTCCATGCTAATGCAGTATGCCACAGGATGTTTTTGTGCTGGTCAAGGGCAGTCAAGTCTGAGGAGAACCACGGGCTATATCTGTTCCTAGTTCTGTATTTTTTGAAAGGGGCATGCATATTTAAGATTGAGAGGAAATTACTTTTAAAGAACAACCAGGCATCCTCTACTGACGGAATGAGATCGATTTCCATCCAGGATACCTGGGCCAGGTCACCAAGCAGTACGAACTCTGAGGATAAATGGGGGGCAATCAATTCACATATGGTGTCCAGGGCACAGTTGGGGGCTGAGGGGGGTCTGTAGCAAGCGGCAACAGTGAGAGACTTATTTCTGGAAAGGTGGATTTTTAGAAGTAGAAGCTCAAACTGTTTGGGCACAGACCTGGATAGTATGATAGAGCTCTGCAGGCTATCTCTACAGTAGATTGCAACTCCACCCCCTTTGGCAGTTCTATCTAGACGGAAAATGTTGTTGTTGGGGATGGAAATGTCCGAATTTTTGGTGGCCTTCCTAAGCCAGGATTCAGACACTGCTAGAACATCAGGGTTGGCGGAGTGTGCTAACGCAGTGAATAACTCAAACTTAGGAAGGAGGCTTCTGATGTTAACATGCAGAAAACCAAGGCTTTTACGGTTACAGAAGTCAACAAATGATAGCTCCTGGGGAGTAGGAGTGATACTGGGGGCTGCAGGGCCTGGGTTAGCCTCTACATCACCAGAGGAACAGTGGAGGACTAGAATAAGGATACGGCTAAAGGCTATAAGAACTGGTCTTCTAGTGCGTTGGGTACAGAGAATAAAGGGGGCATATTTCCGGGCGTTTTAGAATAGATTCAGGGCATTATGTACAGACAAGGATATGGAAGGATATGAGTACAGTGGAGGTAAACCTAAGCGTTGGGTAACAATGAAAGAGATAGCATCACTGGAGGCACCGATTGAGTCGGTCTCCGCGTGTATGGGGGGTGGGACAAAGGAGCTATCTAAGGCAGGTTTAGCTGGGCTGGGGGATCTACAGTGAAATAGTACAATAAGAAATAACCAAAACAGCAATAAGCAAGGCATATTGACATGGGAGAGAGGCATAAGGCAATCACAGGTGTAATTCGAGAGAGCTAAGACAACAGCTGGTAATGGCAACACAGTTTGGGCTGAGGCTAAACATAAACAGGATGTGGTACCGTAAAAAGGAACAGTCCAGCAGACATCAGCTGTATAGCTGAGTTATCATAAGGTCCGGTGAACAGCAATAGGATAGTTCGGAGGTAGTTTGGGGGCTGCTATAGCATTAGCGAGCAAGAGGCCACGGCTAGCGTGTGCTAGCGGGCCGGGGCTAGCAGATGGATCTTCGTGGTCGACGTCATAACGGGAAGCCTGTTGTAACCACATCAGATGATTTCGTCGGCAGACCAGTCGTGTTGGATCGGCGGGGCTCCGTGTCAACACTAGGAGGTCCCGTCCGGTTGACAGAGAGGTAGTTAGCCGGGAGATGGGCCTGGCTCAAAGCTAGCTCAGGCTGATTAGCCAACCACAACGTCCATTTGGTTGCAGCTAGCTGGTAGCGATGAATCCGCTGTTCAAGGTCCAGTGATTCAGTGATTCCGGCAGAAAAAACGATATGTTCTGGGTCGATAATGCGCTGTGCAGACAGTGGAGACTGGCCGAATAATAGCCCAGTTCAATAGTTCAAATGGAGCAGATTGTTATTACTGTGTTATTAGACCAGATAGTTTCTGCTTTCTGTCTCCTTTCAGTGGTCAGGGTGAGAAACTGCAGTCTGTGTGTGGACTGTGTGATGCTGCTGACTGACTCTGCTCTAAAGGAGAGATCTCCAGAGCTCTGACGTCTCCAGTCTCCTGCTTCACCTGCTGCTCTCTGGAACTACCACAGTGGTGTGAGGGAGGATATATGGGGAGAGGTTGTGTTTTCTCTAGCAGGAGGTAAGCTTGGCTTCTTATATGGTGTTGAGTAAAGCTTAAACCATGTATTTAGATTGTAGGTAGGTAGTTGTAGTTAGGTATTGTAGGTAGTTTATTTAGGTAGTTATTTAGGTAGTTATTGTAGGTTTCTGTAGGTAATTATTGTAGGTAAGTATTGTTTACGGCGGAGCCCGGCGAAGCACGAGGCTAGCTAGCTAGCGGGTAGCTACTGGTAACGTTTAGCAACGGTGGAGAGTTGTTTCCAATGTTATTTCACGCTTAAGAGTACCTGTAATTAAGCCAACTAGCTACCTACCATTCAGCAGTTTTTCTAACCTCATTATCTGAGCCATCAACGTTAGGTAGTTAGTAGCTACTGTACTTAATTACACCTACTGATTGCAGAAGACAAATGTCAGCTGGCGTCGGGTAAGTTTGGCTTTATACATAGCTTGGGCTTTGTCGAGTAAGGCTTAATTATGTATTTAGATTGTAGTTAGGTATTGTAGGTAGGCCCGCAGCACGAAGCTAGCTAGCTAGCCGTTTTTCAAACAAAGTCAACACAGTAGCCATTGCTAGCTAGCCAACACGACCAGCTAACTGTACTGTAGCAGCTAAATACAATATATTTGTGCTAGCTAGCCAACGTTTAATTTTTGCTGCGTTATGAAAGGAACTAGACACGGACACGAATTATCTGTTTAGTGTGTTAACACACTATTGGTAGTTTGTTGTAACCAAGTATTGGTGCTAAACTGTGTGTTATTGGATGCTAGCATGCTAGTTAGCTATGGCGTCATAGTTAGGCATCGTGGGCTGTTATGGGTAGTTATTGTAGGTTAGCATTGTTTTCGGCGGTGCCGGGTGTAGCACGAAGCTAGCTAGCTAGCCGTTTTTCAAACAAAGTCAACACAGTAGCCATTGCTAGCTAGCCAACACGACCAGCTAACTGTACTGTAGCAGCTAAATACAATATACTTGTGCTAGCTAGCCTACGTTTAATTATTGCTGCGTTATGAAAGGAACTAGACACGGACACAAATTATCTGTTTAGTGTGTTAACACACTATTGGTAGTTTGTTGTAAACAAGTATTGGTGCTAAACTGTGTGTTATTGGATGCTAGCATGCTAGTTAGCTATGGTGTCATAGTTAGGCATCGTGGGCTGTTGTGGGTAGTTATTGTAGGTTAGCATTGTTTTCGGCGGTGCCGGGTGTAGCACGAAGCTAGCTAGCTAGCCGTTTTTAAAACAAAGTCAACACAGTAGCCATTGCTAGCTAGCCAACACGACCAGCTAACTGTACTGTAGCAGCTAAATACAATATATTTGTGCTAGCTAGCCAACGTTTAATTATTGCTGCGTTATGAAAGGAACTAGACACGGACACGAATTATCTGTTTAGTGTGTTAACACACTATTGGTAGTTTGTTGTAACCAAGTATTGGTGCTAAACTGTGTGTTATTGGATGCTAGCATGCTAGTTAGCTATGGTGTCATAGTTAGCTAGCTGAATAAAGTAAGTTGAGTCTATTCCTTGAAACATTGAACCGCTGTAGTTCACAACAATTCTAATTTCTAAAAGTGGAAGTTGGGAGAGTTTTTGTTCGGGTGGTTCAGTGAAACAATTATAGTTTCTGAGGTGGAAGTTTTGGTGAGGGAGGCCCTACTCTCTCCTTTCCCAGATGTTTAGTTCATTTCATTCCGATCTCCTCTGCATTATTGTAGCCATTTGCTACAGCCTGTCAACTATGCCTCTGCCTATCCCTGTTCTCTCCTCTCCGCACAGGCTACACAAACGCCTCACACCGCGTGGCTGCTGCCTCTCTAACCTGGTGGTCCCTGCACGCACCTCACACCTGGAATTCCAGGTCTCAGGCAGCCTCTGGAACTGCCGTTCTGCTGCCAACAAAGCTGACTTCATCCCAGCCTATGCTAACCTCCAGTCCCTCGACTTCCTGGCGCTGACGGAAACATGGATTACCACTGAAAACACTGCTACTCCTACTGCTCTCTCCCTCGTCTGACCATGTGTTCTCGCATACCCCGAGAGCATCTGGTCAGAGGGGTGGTGGCACAGGAATCCTCATCTCTCCCAAGTGGACATTCTCAATTTTTCCCCTAACCCATCTGTCTATCTCCTCATTTGAATTCCATGCTGTCACAGTCACTAGCCCATTTAAGCTTAATATCCTTGTCATCTATCGCCCTCCAGGTTCCCTTGGAGAGTTCATCAATGAGCTTGACGCCTTGATAAGTTCCTTTCCTGAGGATGGCTCACCCCTCACAGTTTTGGGGGATTTCAACCTCCCTACGTCTACATTTGACTCATTTCTCTCTGCCTCCTTCTTTCCACTCCTCTCCTCGTTTGACCTCACCCTCTCACCGTCCCCCCCTACTCACAAGGCAGGCAATACGCTTGACCTCATCTTTACTAGATGCTGCTCTTCTACTAATCTCACTGCAACTCCCCTCCATGTCTCCGACCACTACTTTGTTTCCTTTTCTCTCTCGCTCTCCTCCAACACTACTCACTCTGCCCCTACACAGATGGTAATGCGCCGCCGCAACCTTCGCCTCTCTCTCTCCCACTACTCTCTCCTCTTCCATCCTATCATCTCTTCCCTCTGCTCAATCCTTCTCCCTCCAATCTCCTGATTCTGCCTCCTCAACCCTCCTCTCCTCCCTTTCTGCATCCTTTGACTCTCTGTGTCCCCTATCCTCCCGGCCGGCTCGGTCCTCCCCCTCCAGCTCCGTGGCTTGATGACTCATTGCGAGCTCACAGAACAGAGCTCCGGGCAGCGGAGCGGAAATGGAAGAAAACTAAACTCCCTGCCGACCTGGCATCTTTTCACTCCCTCCTCTCTACATTTTCTTCATCTGTTTCTGCTGCTAAGGCCACTTTCTACCACTCTAAATTCCAAGCATCTGCCGCTAACCCAAGGAAGCTCTTTGCCACATTCTCCTCCCTGCTGAATCCTCCCCCCTCCTCTCTCTCTGTGGATGACTTCGTCAACCACTTTGAAAAGAAGGTTGACGACATCCGATCCTCGTTTGTTAAGTCTAATGACACTGCTGGTCCTACTCACACTGCCCTACCCTATGCTTTGACTTCTTTCTCCCCTCTCTCTCCAGATAAAATCCTGCGACTTGTGACTGCAGGCCGCCCAACAACCTGCCCGCTTGACCCCATCCCCTCCTCTCTTCTCCAGACCATCTCCGGTGACCTTCTCCCCTACCTCACCTCGCTGATCAACTCTTCCTTGACCGCTGGCTATGTCCCTTCCGTCTTCAAGAGAGCGAGAGTTGCACCCCTTCTCAAAAAACCAACACTCGATCCCACTGATGTCAACAACTACAGACCAGTATCCCTTCTTTCTTTTCTTTCCAAAACTATTGAGCGTGCCGTCTTTAGCCAACTCTCTTGCTATCTCTCTCAGAATGACCTTCTTGATCCAAACCAGTCAGGTTTCAGGACTGGTCATTCAACTGAGACTGCTCTTCTCTGTGTCACGGAGGCTCTCCGCACTGCTAAAGCTAACTCTCTCTCCTCTGCTCTTGTCCTTCTAGACCTGTCTGCTGCCTTTGATACTGTGAACCATCAGATCCTCCTCTCCACCCTCTCCGAGCTGGGCATCTCCGGCGCGGCTCACTCCTGGATTGCGTCCTACCTGACCGGTCGCTCCTACCAAGTGGCGTTGCGAGAAGCTGTCTCCGCACCACGTGCTCTCACCACTGGTGTCCCCCAGGGCTCAGTTCTAGGCCCTCTCCTATTCTCCCTATACACCAAGTCACTTGGCTCTGTCATATCCTCACATGGCCTCTCCTATCATTGCTACGCTGACGATACACAACTAATCTTCTCCTTTCCCCCTTCTGATAACCAGGTGGCGAATCACATCTCTGCATGTCTGGCAGACATATCAGTATGGATGACGGATCACCACCTCAAGCTGAACCCTGGCAAGACGGAGCTGCTCTTCCTCCCGGGGAAGGACTGCCCGTTCCATGATCTCGCCATCACGGTTGACAACTCCGTTGTGTCCTCCTCCCAGAGTGCGAAGAGCCTTGGCGTGACCCTGGACAACACCCTGTCGTTCTCCGCTAACATCAAGGCGGTGACCCGATCCTGCAGGTTCATGCTCTACAACATTCGGAGAGTACGACCCTGCCTTACACAGGAAGCGGCACAGGTCCTAATCCAGGCACTTGTCATCTCCCGTCTGGATTACTGCAACTCGCTGTTGGCTGGCCTCCCTGCCTGTGCCATTAAACCCCTACAACTCATCCAGAATGCCGCAGCCCGTCTGGTGTTAAACCTTCCCAAGTTCTCTCACGTCACCCCCCTCCTCCGCACACTCCACTGGCTTCCAGTTGAAGCTCGCATCCATTACAAGACCATGGTGCTTGCCTATGGAGCAGTGAGGGGAACGGCACCTCCGTACCTTCAGGCTCTGATCAGTCCCTACACCCAAACGAGGGCATTGCGTTCATCCACCTCTGGCGTCTGGCTCCCCTTCCTCTGCGGAAGCATAGTTCCCGCTCAGCCCAGTCAAAACTGTTTGCTGCTCTGGCACCCCAATGGTGGAACAAGCTCCCTCACGACGCCAGGACAGCGGAGTCACTCACCACCTTCCGGAGACATTTGAAACCCCACCTCTTTAAGGAATACCTGGGATAGGATAAAGTAATCCTTCTAGGGAGGATGTATGGGTAATGTTTAAGGGCTTCCTTGTATGTGTTTGAATCAAGTGGATTAAATTCTAGCTATTCAAAACACAGGTCATCTTTAGGGGATTTGATCATTGCACATCATCTCTATTCAGATTGGTTGATGGTTTTCCTTGAGTTACTCAACAGAGTCAACATGTAGTTAATGGTCAGGAGAAACATTTAGTGATCAGTTATGATCTAAGGTCTTCTAGACATAGCTCTAGTTTGACTCTATTGTTGTTCAGCTCTACTACACACTGTGTCATTGTACTGGATCAACTCCTCCCCTCAGCACCTGCAGTAGGTCCCAGCTGTAGCAGTACAGTCACTGTGCAGTCTGACTGAGGGAGGTTTTTGTACGACTCTGTATCACTGTGTGAACACCCAGACACTGTTGGGGTAGTGCCAACTCTGACAGTAGTAATCTCCTGCATCTTCAGCCTGGACTCCACTGATGGTCAGAGTGAAGTCACTATGAGTTCCACTGCCACTGAATCTAGATGGAGTCCCAGACTGAAGTGTTGTAGCATAGTAAATAAGGAGTTTAGGAGCTCCTCCAGGATTCTGTTGATACCAGGCTAGAAAGTGTCCACTGTCGTCACTGTATACAGCACTGCTGGTCTTACAGCTGAGACTGACTGAGTGACCCACTGAAACAGCTTCCACTGCAGGAGTCTGAGTCACAGTGACCTGGCCTCTGGACTCTGAAACAGAGATGGCATGTAGAATTAGCAATAAATTGTTCATTCATTTGTCCATTTAGCATATTCACTAAAACTGTAATGAGGTTATATATTTATTGCTATGATCCAGGTCCTTTTCTGTAAAATATATTACCTTGGAGACAGAGGGCAAATATCCAGATGAAGATGGTGATAAAAGTCATGGTTGTTGTGGGTTCTGTTGTCATGAAGGACAGCTCTCAGTAATGAAGTGTTAAACTCACAGGGATATAAACACTCCCAGAGCACTGAAGCATGTGCTGCCTATGCAAAGTGTCCAATCTATGCAAAAAGGGGCTTATTAATTTCTGGAGATTCTGTTGCAAAACGTTTCTTAAACGGAAGAAAACAGAACGAAACAGGGATGGACCTATCTGGATTTTTCCAATTTAAACTCGTTTTGCTCTGTTTTCTTCCGTTTCTTTCTTTTTTCTAACAGAAATACAGGACGTGACAACTACAATACCATGACAAGCAAGGCACAAACTGGGATATCAAGAATAGTTAAATGGACCATAATAAAATAATCTAAAAATAATAACATAACACCAAACAACAATAACAGACAACAACATAAAGAAAAAGTTGAATAAAACATTATAATATTATTCACATTTACACCACATTAGAAATTGACTTCAGTTACATCCATTATGACCTCTAAAGTCCATTAAACCAAGCAATAAAATATCAGTTTGGTTCTTAAACGGTAAACTGTTTCCGTAATGAATACACCCCCACAGGGGTGTATTCACTAGGAACCTAACGGAACCAAACGGAAGCAAACGGAACAAAACGAAGAGGGACCTAGCTGAATTTGTCCAATAGAAACTCTCGTATTCGTTTCAAATCTTTTTCCAATGCAAAACATTTTGCCACAGTGTACAACTAATGAATACACCTCAGACTTTCTTAGTCCCACAGAGACTGTGTAATTGAAGAGATCTGTGTGAGCAGGAGCATTTTTAAGCGAAGGGGCTGGTTGCCCAGACAATCATGGCCTTGATTGGTAAAAAAGCCTCAGCTGGGCTCAATTAAAGGCTGGGAAAGTGCTGGAAGATTCTAGCAGGGCGTGGCAGGAGAGAGGTTTTGTGTTGACTACACTACAGGTCATTTCAGGGCAGTGTTTCCCAAATTTCTCTTCAAGTCCCCCCAGACAGTCCACTTACAGTATTTGATTTGTTCAAGAACTAGCACAGCTGATTCAAATGGTCACCTAATCAGCAAGCCCCTCATTAGGTAAATCAGCTGTACTAATTCTGGAATAAAATCAAATATGTGGACTTCCTCGGATACTTAAGGAGAGGTTTGAGAAACACTGTTTTAGGGATTAGAGGTTATAATCATGTTATACCATCTCAATAAATATAGCATATTTTTCGCTTGAAATTCACAACCTGACAGAGGGATCTCACAGAGACTGGAGGTTATATTCTGAAATGTTGTGAGACATTATTATTTGACATAGATGGATTCCTTTCACCATATTGTGTGACATGTTGAAGCAATGTTTGCGTTTGAACTATTTCAGGTTGGCCAACACAAAATGGAAGGAATATTTATGTCATCTGGACATATGGGTGTTATCACTTCAGGAATGCTTTGACATGAGGGGGAATAAGTTGTCATTATTGTCAGCATCACTTGTATATTTAGCTTAGTGTATTTTAGTTCAGACAGTGTTCAATGTCACTGTCTCTTCCCCCTCAGCACCTGCAGTAGGTCCCAGCTGTAGCAGTACAGTCACTGTGCAGTCTGACTGAGAAAGTGTTTGTACGGCTCTGTATCACTGTGTGAACACTGGACCACTGTGTCTACTCTGACAGTAGTAATCTCCTGCATCTTCAGCCTGGACTCCACTGATGGTCAGAGTGAAGTCACTATGAGTTCCACTGCCACTGAATCTAGATGGAGTCCCAGACTGAAGTGTTGTAGCATAGTAAATAAGGAGTTTAGGAGCTCCTCCAGGTTTCTGTTGGTACCAGGCTAGATAGTTATTGTTATAGACATCACTGCTGGTTTTACAGTTCAGAGAGACTGTTTGTCCTGGGAGAACAGCTTTCACTGCAGGGGTCTGAGTTACAGTGACCTGGCCTCTCGATTCTGAAACAGATGTTATGTAGAAATAGCATTCAACTGTTATTACATTTTTCCTTGTAGCATATTAAATTAAACTGTAATGAGGTTATATAGCCTAATATTGCAATTGTCCAAGTAATTTTCTGTAAAATATATTACCTTGGAGACAGAGGGCAAATATCCAGATGAAGTGTGGTCCTCTGTAGCTCAGCTGGTAGAGCACGGCGCTTGTAACGCCAAGGTAGTGGGTTCGATCCCCGGGACCACCCATACACAAACATTTATGCACGCATGACTGTAAGTCGCTTTGGATAAAAGCGTCTGCTAAATGGCATATATTTATGCCATTTAAAAGTCATGGTTGTTGTGGGTTCTGTTGTCATGAAGGACAGCTCTCAGTCATGAAGTGTTAAACTCACAGGGCTATAAACACTCCCAGACCACTGAAGCATGTGCTGTCTATGCAGAGCATCATCACTATGCAAATAATCTTCTGGTCTTCTCCCCATCCACCATTCTTCAGTAAAGTGTCCTACATTTAAGTAATCTTCCTGGACAGTCAGACTGATTTGATGTAGAAACATGATAGCTATGTAATCACTGAAATGGTTTCTGATATAAGTGCTGAATGGGGACTGATACAATGACTTTAGACATCTACAAGTGGAGCATATTGTTATTACTGTGTTATTAGAGCAGAAAGTATCTGCTTTCTGTCTCCCTCCAGTGGTCAGGGTTAGTAACTGCAGTCTATTTGTTGAATATGTGATGCTGCTGATTGACTGTGCTCTACACGGGAGATCTCCACAGATCATACGTCTCCAGTATCCTGCTTCACCTGCTGCTCTCTGGAACTACCACAGTGGTGTGAGGGAGGATGTATGGGTAATGTTTAAGGGCTTCCTTGTATGTGTTTGAATCAAGTGGATTAAATTCTAGCTATTCAAAACACAGGTCATCTTTAGGGGATTTGATCATTGCACATCATCTCTATTCAGATTGGTTGATGGTTTTCCGTGAGTTACTCAACAGAGTCAACATGTAGTTAATGGTCAGGAGAAACATTTCGTGATCAGTTATGATCTAAGGTCTTCTAGACATAGCTCTAGTTTGACTCTATTGTTGTTCAGCTCAACTACACACTTTGTCATTGTACTGGATCATCTCCTCCCCTCAGCACCTGCAGTAGGTCCCAGCTGTAATAGTACAGTCACTGTGCAGTCTGACTGAGGGAGGTTTATGTACGACTCTGTATCACTGTGTGAACACATATTTACTATTGATGTAGTGGTAACTCTGACAGTAGTAATCTCCTGCATCTTCAGCCTGGACTCCACTGATGGTCAGAGTGAAGTCACTCCCAGATCCACTGCCACTGAATCTAGATGGAGTCCCAGACTGAAGGGTTTTAGCCCAGTATATTAGGAGTTTAGGAGCTCCTCCAGGTTTCTGTTGATACCAGGCCAACCACTGTCCATTGCTGTCACAGTCAAATATTTTACCTTGAATCCTGAGGGCAAATATCCAGATAAAGATGGTGATAAAAGTCATGGTTGTTGTGGAGTCTGTTGTCATGAAGGACAGCTCTCAGTCATGAAGTGTTAAAATCACAGGGATATAAACACTCCCAGACCACTGAAGCATGTGCTGTCTATGCAAAGTGTCCTCTCTATGCAAATGAGTCTCCTGGAGCAAGGCAGATAACGTATGCCTCATTTGGTAATGTATGGGATATACACTGAGTGTCCAAGACATTAGGAACGCCTTCCAAATATTTAGTTCCACCCACTTTTGCCCTCAGAGCAGACTCAATTTGTCGGGTCATGGACTCTATAAGGTGTCGAAAGTGTTCCTTCCACAGGGATGCTGGCCCATGTTGACTCCAATGCTTCCCACAGTTGTGTCAAGTTGGCTGGTGGTGGATCTCTACTCTGAATTGCTCGTTCCATCTCATCCCACAGATGCTAATTTTATTGAGATCTGGTGACTGGGCAGGCCACTGCGGTAAGCTGAATTCAATGTCATGTTCGTGGAACTATTCCTGGACAATCCTAGCCTTGTGGCATGGGGCATTATACTGATGAAAAAATCAATTTGCAGATAGATACACTTCTGCCATGAAGGGATGCACCTGATTGGCAATTTAAACGTTGCTCCACTTTTATCAAGGGGCCCAATGTGTGCTATGAAAAACACACCCCACACCATCACACAACCAACGTTGACACACAGTATTTTGGATGCATGTACTCATGTGGTTTTGTCCATACCCTAGTCCTCCCATCAGCGTGAAACAGCAGGAACAGGGATTCATCAGATCAAGCAATATTTTTCCAATTCTCCAGTGTCCAGTGTTTTCGTTCCGTAACCCACTGCAAACTCAGTTTCATTTTTTTTGCTGAAAGAAGTGGAACTTTGTAAGGATGTCGGCTGCCATACCCCATTCGTGTCAAGGTGTGATGAGTTGTGCATTCTTTTATGGGTCTTTGGTCACCAATGTTGTACTAGTCTGTCAGTTGACTAACTGTAGCCCGTCTGTTTCTCTGCACAATTCATGTCAGGCTCCTTTGTCCTCTTTCATCAATGACCCGTTTTCGACCACTGGCCTGCCGTTGGCTGAATGTCCTTTGGGTGGTTGACCATTCTTGATACACACAGGAAACTGTTGACTGTGAAAAACCCAGCAGCATTGCAGTTCTTGACACACAAACCGGTGCGCCTGGCACCTACTACCATACCCTGTTAAAAGGAACTTCAATATTTTGTCTTGCCCATTCACTCTCTGAATGGCACACATACACAATCCATGTCTTAATTGTCTCAAGGCTTAAAAATTATTCTATAACCTGTCTCCTCCCCTTTATCTACACTGATTGAAGTGGATTTATCAAGTGACATCAATAAGCGATCATAGCTTTCACCTGGATTCACCTGGTCAGTCTGTCATGGAATGTTCCTAATGTTTTGTGCACTCAGTGTATATCATCCATTGTGTGACTGTTTTCATTTTGAGGTGTTGGTCGGTCAAATAATAAAGGGAACCTATGATACTCTAGACCAGGGTTCTTCAATTCCGGTCCTGGAGGGCCGAAACACTTCTGTTTTTTATTTCTACCTGGTAGTTAATTGCACTCACCTGGTGTCCAAGGTCTGAATTAGCCCCTGATTAGGAGGAGAGGATGAAAAACAGAGGTGTTTCGGCCCTCCAGGACCGGAATTGAAGAACCCTGCTCTAACTGTAGTCCTCAACACTATCACTGTTCTAGTCCCTAACACTATCACTGGTATAGTCCTCAACACTATCACTGGTCTAGTCCTCAGTACTATCACTGGTCTAGTCCTGAACACTATCACTGGTCTAGTCCCTAACACTATCACTGGTATAGTCCTCAACACTATCACTGGTCTAGTCCTCAGTTCTATCACTGGTCTAGTCCTGAACACTATCACTGGTCTCGTCCTCAACAACTGGTCTAGTCCTCTCCCTCAGCACCTGCAGCTAAGACTGTCTGAGAGTGGTCTGAGTGGGGAGGGGAAAACGGAAAACTAGCTGTTATTGGCAGAGAGATTTGGAATTCTCTTTGTTATTGGTCCATTAACTAATTTGCCACATGGTAATGTCACCATGGAAAGCCGAACCTCTCTCAAATGCAAACCTGCTTATTAGAAGGTCCTATGTACAGTACATCATATTTACAACGAGGAACTATCAGGAAATAACACTGATCCATTTTTTCACACCTTTACAGTGTTAGTTTCATCAGCTGTTGTACAATATTATATAAAACACAAGAAAAACTGAATTTTGACTGCACAGAGCCTTTAATGGATTACTGCTGGTTTTACAGCACTGGAGAGTAACTGCAGTATGTGACCTGAAAGGACAGCTTTCACTGCAGGAGTTTGAGTCACAGTGAAATCTGCCCTCGGGATACTGAGAAAAGAATAACACATTGTCAAGATCAGATTCCATTTAAGATCAGTTTTCTAGAACATAATATGCTTTAGAATTCAACAGCAACTTCAACTTGAAAGCAAATGGCAAGCATCAAGATGAAGGGGTCTATTCAATCCGTATTGCTGAAGTTCAGCGTTACAGCGTGATTCTAATTTAAAGGCAATGTTCCTGTGTTAGCGGAGACTGCATTCACGGTAAACGCTGCTTATTGGGTGGCAGGTAGCCTAGCGGTTAAGAGGTCGCTAGTTCGAATCCCCGAGCCGACTAGGTGAAAAATCTGTCGATGTGCCCTTGAGTAAGGCACTTAACCCTAATTGCTCCTGTAAGTCCCTCTGGATCTGCTAAGTGAAATAAATGTAATATGTTGGCTCAATCAACAATTATCTTGACATTTCTATCCCGCAATCTGTAACGTTTCAATGATACAAATTGAGCCCGAAGATGGTGATCAAAGTCATTGTTGTTGTCGGTCCTGTTGTCATGACCGACAGCTCTCAGTCATGAAGTGTTAAATCCAAATGTTTATACAGTAGCGGGCATACGCATATTCATGTTTCTAATCTATTTCAGTTTCCAAGTAGAATCCCATCATTAAGAGTGTATTTTATCCTGCATGTTAGATTTATAACAACAGCAACGTTTTACTCTAATATATTGTATATGACAACTTTTATTTCAGATGAAGGGATCTATTCAATCCGTTTTGCTGAAGTTCAGCTCTAAAGCCCAATTGAAATTTAAAGGCTTGTGATGAGGTGGTGTTGAAGGTGTCAGGCGCAGGAGGGTAAATCACAGAATAACAGGCTTTAATCCCCAAAATACAGGTTTACGCAAAAATGTGTCAAACACACTCCAGGGCACAAAACAGGCGCACTGGAAAATACAAGGCACACGGGAAATACTCCCGTCTCTAAAAAATACACGAGCTCCACCGAGCTTCACTAACCTCCACAATAAACAATCACCCACACAGACAAGGAAGCAGAGCGAACACTTATACAATGACTAATGAGGGAATAAGGACCAGGTGTGTGTGATTGAAGACAAGACAAATGGAGTGATGATAAATGGATCAGCAGTAGCTAGTAAGCCGGTGATGCCGAATGCCGAAACCTGCCCGAACAAGGAGGGGAGGCAGCCTCGACGGAAGTCGTGACAGTACCCCCCCCCCCCTTGACGCGCGGCTCCAGCAGCGCGCCAACCCCAGGGACGGCCAGGAGGACGCGGAGCAGGGTGAGCCGGATGGCGACGGTAGAAATCCCGTAACTTGGAGGGATCGAGGATATCCCTCACCGGGACCCAGCACCGTTCCTCCGGACCGTACCCCTCCCACTCCACGAGGTACTGAAGGCCACCCACCCGACGCCTCGAATCCAGGAATGGACGGACAGAGTACGCCGGGGCCCCCTCGATGTCCAGAGGAGGTGGAGGGACCTCCCGCACCTCAGACTCCTGGAGCGGACCAGCTACCACCGGCCTGAGGAGAGACACATGAAACGAGGAGTTAATACGGTAATCAGGGGGAAGCAATAACCTATAAGTGACCTCGTTGACTCTCCTCAGGACTTTGAACGGCCCCACAAACCGCGGGCTCAGCTTCCGGAAGGGCAGGCGGAGGGGCAGATTCCGGGTAGAGAGCCAGACCCAATCCCCCGGTACAAAGACGGGGGCCTCACTGCGGTGGCGGTCAGCGTTGGCCTTCTGACGACGCACGGTGCGTTGGAGTGGAACGTGGGCAGCATCCCACGTCTCCTCCGTGCACCAAAACCAGTCATCCACCGCAGGAGCCTTGGTCTGGCTCGGATGCCACGGTGCCAGAACCGGTTGGTAACCTAGAACACAATAGTAAGGCGTTAGGTTAGTCGAGGAGTGGCGGAGAGAGTTCTGGGCATATTCTTCCCATGGCAAGAACACCGACCAATCCCCCGGCCGGTCCTGGCAGTAGGACCGCAGGAACCTACCCACGTCCTGATTTACCCGTTCCACTTGCCCATTGTTCTCGGGGTGGAACCCAGAGGTCAGGCTGACCGAGACCCCCAGACGTTCCATGAATGCCTTCCAGACCTTGGACGTGAACTGGGGACCTCGGTCAGACACTATATCCTCTGGTACCCCGTAGTGCCGGAAGACGTGTGTAAACAGGGCCTCCGCAGTTTGCAGAGCCGTGGGGAGACCGGGCAGAGGAAGGAGGCAGCAGGCTTTAGAAAAGCGGTCCACAACGACCAGGATGGTGGTGTTACCTTGGGAGAGGGGAAGATCAGTTAGAAAATCAACACTTAGGTAAGACCATGGACGTTGTGGAACTGGTAATGGTTGTAACTTACCAGCTGGGAGGTGCCTTACTCTGGGCGCACACTGAGCAGGAGGAGACAAACACCAAGGTAGGCCACCAGTATTTTCCGGTCAGGCAGTGCACTGTACGGCCGATACCTGGGTGACCAGAGGAGGGTGACGTGTGTGCCCAGTAGATCAGACGATCACGGATAAGAGCAGGAACGTACTGTAGCCCATTTGGACACTGAGGTGGAGAGGGATCTGTGCGTAATGCCTGCTCTATATCCGCGTCCATCGCCCATACTACCAGCGCCACAATGCAGGAGGCCGGCAGTATGGGGGTGTTGTCGCTGGGCCTCTCCTCTCTGTCATACAGCCGGGACAGTGCGTCTGCCTTCACGTTCTTCGTACCCGGGATGTATGATAGAGTGAAATCAAACCGGGTGAAGAATAGGGCCCACCTGGCCTGGTGAGGATTCAGCCTCTTCGCTGCCCGGATGTACTCCAGGTTACGGTGGTCCGTCCAGATGAGGAAAGGGTGTTTCGCCCCCTCGAGCCAATGCCTCCACACGGTCAAAGCTCGGACAACAGCCAACAGCTCCCGATCACCAACGCCGTAATTCTGCTCTGCCGGGCTGAGCTTCTTCGAGAAAAATGCACAGGGGCAGAGCTTGGGTGGCATACTCGAGCGTTGAGACAGGACAGCTCTATCCCAACCTTGGAAGCATCCACATCCATTACAAACGGTAGTGATGAATCGGGGTGGGCCAGTACTGGGGCTGAGGTGAACAGACCCCGCAGTTTGCTCTAGGCCAGGTCAGCCTCAGCAGACCAGTGGAGCCGGGACGGCCCACCCTTCAACAGGGAGGTAATGGGAGCTGTGACCTTGCCAAAGCCCCGGATAAACCTCCGATAGTAGTTGGCAAAGCCAAGGAAGCGCTGCACCTCCTTAACCGTGGTTGGAGTCGGCCAATTACGCACGGCTGTAATGCGATCTCCCTCCATCTCCACACCTGAGGTGGAAATGCGGTATCCAAGGAAGGAGACGGACTGCTGGAAAAACATACACTTCTGTTATGTGAATTATTTAACAAACTGTTTCAGTGTCTCTGTGCGTCTCCCAAAAGGATCAAGAAACAGACAGAGTCCCGGTCTGCATAGTCAGAGATTTATTCATTGAGAATTCTGCCATCACAATTTCAGAGTCCATCTTTTATACTCATACGTCATACAAAAATCCCTCCTCTCTGTAGGCGGGCTGTAGTTTTCCACTTTAAAACTGCTCTCCTGACCATCAGTTCACACACACACACACACACACACACACACACATGCATACACACACACATACACACACACTTCCAAGCCTAACAGTTTCTCTCCTCCCTAAATTCCTCAGTTATCTTGGTTTCTCAGTTGCCTGTAGACTGTTCTCCTTGTCCTTTGTTGTCTGGTCTAACTCTTACTCACATTGCTAAATAGTAACACAATTTCATAATCTTTACTGGTCCTACACTCACACATTACCAGGTAGTAGATTCTAACACATCTCACACAGTTTCGGAGTATAATAATTAGTCGCTACTTAAGAAAGTACTAATCACTTAAAACAAGAACATTTCACAACTATATTTAAGGGTGGAACATTTAGTCATTACTTTTAACCTGTATATATTTTAATTTCTATATCAACTTCTCTGCCTTAGCATAAAGGTCATTTTCCAACAGTCGGGCCAGCACCTTGCGAACCAGGGACACATGCTCGGCGCGCGTAGCGGAACACACCAGAATGTCATCGATGTAGACCACTACACCGCGACCAAGCATGTCCCGAAACACCTCGTTCACAAAGGACTGGAAAACTGAGGGAGCATTCATCAAACCATAGGGCATCACCAGGTATTCATAATGCCCTGTGGTTGTGCTGAATGCTGTCTTCCACTCATCTCCTTCTTGGATACGTACCAGGTTGTACGCACTCCTGAGATCTAATTTGGTGAAGAAGCGCGCCCCATGCATTGATTCAATCACTGAAGGAATGAGGGGGAGAGGATAACTAAATCTTATCGTCTCCCTGTTCAGTAGTCGATAATCAAAGATCGAGGTATTTAGGGGGAATGCGCACGGTGGAGGTACTGTCTGGACTTTCGACCGTGGTTGCACCAACGGAAACACCTACCCTGGAACACTCGCGACCACCCCGTGACAACCCTCTGTGGCCATGAGAAGGTGGGGTTGTGGAGTGCTAGCCAAGGGATACCTAATACCACAGGGAAAGCAGGAGACTCAATAATGGAAAAAGTAACCTGCTCACAATGAGTCTCCTGGGTAATCATGGTGACTGGTGCAGTAACTTCCTTAACCAACCCGGACCCTAATGGTCGACTGTCAAGTGCTCTGATGGGGCGTGGAATGGATAGGGGAATCAATGGAATGCCTATACGGTGTGCGAATGCCCTGTCCATAAAGTTCCCAGCTGTGCCTGAATGAACTAGCGCCTTACACTGGGGAACTACCATGTGCTCAGGAAAGGAGATGTGTATTTTACAGTGAACGAGTGTGGGCTCTGAACGAGTGTGGGTGTTCGATACCTGGGATGATGCGAGAGTGCCCTGCCTGCCGCCTCCAAACCCAGAAGAGCGTAGACGAAAACGTTTGGTGAAATGTCACTTTGCGCCACCAGTGTGGCACTGGCGCTGTCGTCCTCCGCTCTCTCGGCTAGCGGTTCCACCCATCTCCATCGGTTCTGGATCCGAGTCGGCCGGGATGGAAACGGGCAGACCTCCTCCAGGACGTCCTCTGGTTGCCAGCAGGTTGTCCAAACGAATGGCCATGTCCACCAGTTGCGAGAAGAACAACATGGTGTCACGGCAGGCTCCCGTTGGACATCCTCTCGCAGATGGCACCGGAAATGGTCGATCAGGGCCCGCTCGTTCCACCCGGACCCAGCTGCCAGAGTTCGAAACTCCAATGCGAAGTCCTGCGCAGTCCTCATCCCCTGCCTCAGGTGGACCAGCCGCTCGCCCGCCTCTCGACCCTCGGGCGGGTGATCGAAGACCGCCTGGAAGAGGCGAGCGAACTCCCCGTAGTTCTCCAACGCGGCTCCTCCTTCGTTCCACACCGCATTGGCCCACTCCAGGGCTTTCCCCGAGAGGCAGGAGACGAGGGCGGACACCCTCTCCCGCTCCGATATGACCGGCCGGATTCTGGAGAAGTAGAGCTCCAGTTGGAGAAGGAATCCTTGGCACAGCGCTGCTGTCCCTTCAAACTCCCGTGGTCGGGATATCTGGATCCCTCCGGGTGCTGGGGTGTAGGTGGCGGGATCCGGTTGGCCAGCTGGTCTCGACGGATCGGGCTCTCTCCTCTCCAGGCGTTGGACGACCTGAAGAACCCGATCCATCGCTTCACCCAAGCTGGCTAGCATAGTTGAATGCTCCTGGACCCGTTCCACGACTCCAGGCATGCGCGTCTCTCCCGCTGACTCCATAACGGGTGGGTGATTCTGTGATGAGGTGGTGTTGAAGGAGTCAGGCGCAGGAGGGTAAATCACCGAATAACAGGCTTTAATCCGCAAAATACAGGTTTACACAAAAATGTGTCAAACACACTCCAGGGCACAAAACAGGCACACTCGAAAACACAAGACACACAGGAAATACTCCCATCGCTACAAAATACACGAGCTCCACCGAGCTTCACTAACCTCCACAATTAACAATCACCCACACAGACAAGGAAGCAGAGTGAACACTTGACTAATGAGGGAATAAGGACCAGGTGTGTGTGATTGAAGACAAGACAAATGGAGTGATGATAAATGGATCGGCAGTAGCTAGTAAGCCGGTGACGCCGAACGCCGAAACCTGCCCTAACAATTAGGGGAGGCAGCCTCGGCAGAAGTCGTGACAAGGCTTCAGCGATACAGATTGAATACAGCTCTAACTGTCACTTCACTCATGCTTGGACTCTTATGTATGTAACTCAAATCAGTTACTGAACACTTCTCTAAACTAATGCTGGTAGGATTCCTCTGGTAGTGATGTCTGTTCTCTGTGACTTTACAACCAGAGATATATCTGAGATAAACAAGGAATATACACAACATGAATAAATATTACTGCTGCTGCATTTGCTCCTCTCTTTCACATGGACAAAACGGAGGAACAGAAATGCTGGATTTAATGTTGAATACTGACTGTTCTGTTCCTAAGAGTATATCTGACACACAATATCAATCACAAAAAAAATATATATGGATTTCAGATACAATTAATGTTTTTATGAATTGTATAAACAGCTAATTTGAAGAGTTTGTTCTTGGAAGATGTTAAAGTGTATTTGTGATGAATGTGATTTTGTATGAGTGATCTACACTGTAACAGCTGCAGCATCACAACACAGAGAGGTTTTTGTACCAGCAGTAATAGGGATTGTATCACTGTGGTGGACTTTTGGTAGCGGCACCAAACTAGATGTTGGAAGTAAGTAAACAACAGCCACACTGACGTGTCTGGCCAACAAGGGCTTCCCCTCAGACTGGACCATGAGCTGGAAAGTGGACGGGACCAGCAAGAAGCAAGAGGCCAGTCCCGGGGTCCAGGAGAAGGACGGCCTGTACAGCTGGATCAGCATCCTGACTCTCACTGCCCAGGAGTGGACCAAGGCAGGAGAGGTGACCTGTGAATCCCAGCAGAAATTCCAGACTCCAGTCACCAAGACCCTGAGGAGGGCTGACTGTTCTGGGTAGGACCCCTCAGTCACACACCCCTGTGGAGAGAGGATACTGGTTCCTCTGCTTTGACTAGCTTTGTTCTAAAATCAGTCGTTCTCTGATTTAGTGATCACTCTGGTGTAGACTAACAGGGGGCTAGGATTGAGTTCATGTGTCAATCCATTCTGTAGATTGAGATTTTGTTAGTTTTAGATTTGATGTGATCTGCTTTTATTCACTATCATGTTTGCTTTGATGCTTCGATTGTGTGATAATGGATTAAAATAAAGATTTCTTTTTGGAATGCATATTTATGTTGTTTTTATTAATAAACTGGATCATAGATAGTGTATATTTGCAATATTCCGAAACTCAGTCTAACATCATAATTGACCAGTATTTAATACTATCACAATATATTATGATATAATAGAAGAGGTGCTGCCATGGTAGTAGTTGACTGTCTTTATTAATCAGGATACTGAGTCTGTGTCAGACGTGTTTGACTTGACAGACAATATAGTAATAAAAGAAGAACTATCAAACAGTCAACCGATTTCTTGGACTCTCACGTGTGTTATAGGCTGTGATTCGAAGCTAAATATATTTTTAAAAATTAAAAATATTACAAGTGCCACTACTTCAAGATGTAGCAGTGTTTCCCAAACTTGGTCCTCGGGACCCCAAGGGGTGCATGTTTAGTTTTTTACCCTAACACTACACAGCTGATTCAAATTATAAAAGCTTGATGATTAGTTGATTATTTTTCATCAGCAGTGTAAAACTAGGGCAAAAACCAAAACGTGCACCCCTTGGGGTCCCGAGGACCGAGTTTGGGAAACGCTGCTATATAGTGTAGTGACAGTCTTCTCTACCTCCAACATCCTGGGGACAGAGTGAACATCTGGTGACAGTGCTGCTCTATTCTGGGACAAGCAGAACCACCCAGCCCTGTCTATGTAAATCTCAGTTTCACTCCCACAGATACCAGTCTAGTAGTTGAACAGTTTCACTGCCTGAAATACCCTGGACTGGGCCAAATGTGAGGGAGTGGACTGGTTTTAACCTCTATGGTGGATTCAGGGAGGGAGACATGACAGATATGCCACCATGTAATTAATGACATATAAAATTGATATTATACTTTACGTAGATAGTGTATGTAGTACATGTGTCTCATGTTTGAATCCAGCATCATGTCTCATTCACAGATCTAACAGTTAGTAACCTGGGGCGGCAGGTAGCTTAGTGGTTAAGAGTGTTGTGCCACTAACTGAAAGGTTGCTGGTTCTAATCCCCGAGCTGACTAGGTGAAAAATCTGTTGATGTGCCCTTGAGCAAGGTGCTTAACCCTAATTGCTCCTGTAAGTCACTCTGGATAAGAGCGTCTGCTAATTGCCTAAATACTATTATTATATAAAACAGTTAATATAATGCTAGAAGATCACAATGTAAATCACAAATTTGGTTAAGGTCCATTTTGGATCTTGTTTTGGGGGGGCTGAAGTGATTGTAACGTTGAAGTAATGTTGAGGTCAGAACACCTTTTGTTTTACATCTGTAGATATTGCTTTACATATTGACAGAAAATGGGTTTCAAAACATCAAATAAATGTTATATACACTTAAAGGCCATGACAAATATAACAAGTTATAACAATGATAATGATGTTAATGATGATAGTCATGTGAACTGAATGATTACTTTCTAACCATATTGTCACATGTCACAGTTGACTTCATCTAGTGTTCCATGTCACTGTCTCTTCCCCCTCAGCACCTGCAGTAGGTCCCAGCTGTAGCAGTACAGTCACTGTGCAGTCTGACTGAGGGAGGTTTTTGTACGGCTCTGTATCACTGTGTGAACACCCAGACACTGTTGGGGTAGTGGACACTCTGACAGTAGTAATCTCCTGCATCTTCAGCCTGGACTCCACTGATGGTCAGAGTGAAGTCACTATGAGTTCCACTGCCACTGAATCTAGATGGAGTCCCAGACTGAAGTGTTTTAGCATAGTAAATAAGGAGTTTAGGAGCTCCTCCAGGTTTCTGTTGATACCAGGCTAGTTCGGGAGAAGAGCCTCCTGCACCATACACATCACTGCTGGTTTTACAGTTCAGAGAGACTGTCTGTCCTGGGAGAACAGCTTTCACTGCAGGGGTCTGAGTTACAGTGAACTGGCCTCTGGATTCTGAAACAGAGATGTCATGTAGAAATAGCATTCAATTGTTAATACATTTTTCCATGTAGCATATGAAATTAAACTGTAATGAGGTTAGATAGCCTAATATTGCAATTGTCTGGGTAATTTTCTGTAAAATATATTACCTTGGAGACAGAGGGCAAATATCCAGATGAAGATGGTGATAAAGATCATGGTTGTTGTGGGTTCTGTTGTCTTGAAGGACAGATCTCAGTCATGAAGTGTTAAACTCACAGAGATATAAACACTACCAGAGTACTGAAGCATGTGCTGGCAATGCAAAGTGTTCTCTCTATGCAAACATACTTTTTTGGTCCCACAGGGATACTGTAGTTGAAGGGTTCTTCTTCTTCTTTGGGATTTGGTTGGCGGATCACATCCAAATTTTAGGTGCTTACACCGCCACCTACTGTACTGGTGTGTGAGGCCATTCACAGCCTACCTATCTTATATACTTTGATACAATAATACAACATTGGGAAAAAGGAAAATGACCCTACCACCTATTAGCCCTCTCTAACAACCAACCACCCATTCTACTATTTAACCCTACCTAGTCCTACTCCAGACCCTCTCTAAAAACCCACCACCCATTCCACTATTTAACCCTACCTAGTCCTACTACAGACCAACGGTCTGAGAGACATATCACTAACACTCAAGACCCCCTGCAGCTGTTCAGCAGTAAATGCCTCTTTCACAAAAACCTATATTTCTGTGACTTTCGATCCATTTCTGCAGTACAATTAACAACCATGGCTATAAATGCTGAAAAGCCCACCTTACTGAAGCACATATTCCTCCCATCACTCTCTCTTGTTCTCTGCCTACTCACAGGAATCCTCTCAGGATCCCTCACCCTGTACCCATCTTCCTCTACCACTCTCTTCACTGCTTCAGCATATGACACTTTCTGTACTACTCTGACCCTGGCAACCTCAATCTGTCTTTCTCTTACCAGACACCTCCGATCTCCAGCCCCATGAACACCCCCTCAACTAACACACACAAATCTCTCCACTGATACCACACATTCCTTTGTCTCATGCCCTCCTGCACACTTCTCACATCTAGAAATCTCCCTACTACACACTGCTACAATATGCCCATAACCTTGACACCTAAAACACTGTAATATTTTCGGAACATAAGCTCTCACAGGATAACTGACACTTCCTACCTTGACCTTATCTGTTAACGACTCTGCATCAAAACTCAGCATGACAGATAATGTCTTCTCCGTTTCCCAATCGGATCTATGTCTCACCAAACGGAAGGCATCACAGACACCGGGAATCTTCAATTTCAACTGCTCCTCCTCAACACTTAATGCCACCCCTGTTATCACTCTTTTCACTCTGACACCACATATGGATCAACCAAAAAGCAAGGATCCATTCTCTCTACAAATCTCACTCCCACTGGGCCAAAATCATCCTTATAATACTTGGGATGAGACCCGAACTCTGCGATCCTCGCTGCAGGTACTTCACCCTCACTCTCAACAACTTCCATCTCTGAACTACTGGAGTATCCCTGTTTTTGCACTTAACTCCCACCTTCCTCACCTCACTACTTCCCTCTACACTCAACTTCTTCTCAGCAGTCATCTCTGCACCTGCCACCTCATTTAATTCATCATCACTCTCATCAAGTTCCATTTCCTCCTCAAGCTCTTCCAAAAGTTCTGTGCGATCCTCCATTGCATATTTACTCAAAACATATTCCGTCTCTCCTTTTTTCTAGTCCATCATCTTCTCCTTCACCAGATCTTCCAGATGACTAGTATAATCCCTCACTATATATTTATTCAGAATATGTTTCTCTTTCTTCCTTTTTCTCTTGTCCTCCATCTTCCCGTCCGACAGAATGTCAACCCATCGTCCTCCTCCGCACTCGTTCAAAACAACTGGGCGTTGAAGGGATCTGTGTGAACAGAATAATTTTAAAGGTTGAGGCTGATTGTCCAGCCAATCATGGCCTTGATTGGTAAACAAGCTTCATCTAGGATCAATCAAAGGCTGGGAAGGTTTGGAAGGTTCTAGCCGGGCGTAGCAGGAGAGAGGTTTTGCCTTGACAGAACCTTAGGTAGTTTAAGTGGCTTTTATAATTTTATATAATCTCAAAGCAAAGTGTCTTATATGTCATTATAAACTGGGTGGTTCGAGCCCTGAATGCTGATTGGCTGACATTCGTGGTATATCAGACTGTATACCACATGTATGACAAAACATGTGTTTTTACTGCTCCAGTTATGTTGGTAACCAGTTTATGATAGCAATAAGGCACTTTGGAGGTTGGTGGTATATGGCCAATATACCACGGCTAAGGGCTTTATCCAGGAACTCCGCTTTGCGTCGTGGATAAGAACAGCACTTAGCCATGGTAATATTGGCCATATACCACACCCCCTCGTGACTTATTTCTTAATTATAAACTGGGTGGTTCGAGCCCTGAATGCTGATTTGCTGACAGACGTGGTATTGAGACCGTATACCACAGGTATGACAAAACATTTAATTACGTTGGTAACCAGTTTCTAATAGCAATACGGCACCTCAGGGATTTGTGGTATATGGCCAATATACCACGGCTAAGGGCTGTGTCTAAGCACTCCGCGTTGCGTCGTGCATAAGAACAGCCCTTAGCCATGGTTTGTTGGCCATATACCACACATCCTTGTGCCTTATCGCTTAAATAGTCTTCCTGAACAATCAAACTTATTAATACATGTTGTGTGATGTGATGTGATGTAGAAACCTGATAGCTATGTAGTCACTGACATGGTTTCTGATATAAGTGCTGAATGGGGACTGATGTATTGATTATAGACATCTACAAATGGAGCATATTGATATTACTGTGTTATTAGACCAGCTAGTATCTGCTTTCTGTCTCTCTCCTGTGGTGGGGGTTAGTAACTGCAGTCTGTGTGTGGACTGTGTGATGCTGATGACTGACTTCTCTAAAGGGGAGATCTCCAGAGCTCTGACGTCTCCAGTCTCTTGCTTCACCTGCTGGTCTCTGGAACTACCACAGTGGTGTGAGGGAGGATTTATGGGTCATGTTTAGGGACTTTTTTGTATGTGTTTGAATCATGTTAATTATATTCTAGCTATTCAAACCACAGGTTGTCTGTAGGGGTGTTGATCATTGTCCATCATCTCTATTCAGATTGGTTGATGGTTTTCCTTGAGTTACTCAACAGAGTCAACATAAAGTTAACGGTCAGGAAAAACATTTAGTGATCAGTTATGATCTAAGGTCTTCTAGACATAGCTCTAGTTTGACTCTATTGTTGTTCAGCTCTACTACACATTGTGTCATTGTACTGGATCATCTCCTCCCCTCAGCACCTGCAGTAGGTCCCAGCTGTAGCAATACAGTCACTGTGCAGTCTGACTGAGGGAGGTTTTTGTACGGCTCTGTATCACTGTGTGAACACATATTTACTATTGGGAGTGTGTAAACTCTGACAGTAGTAATCTCCTGCATCTTCAGCCTGGACTCCACTGATGGTCAGAGTGAAGTCACTCCCAGATCCACTGCCACTGAATCTAGATGGAGTCCCAGACAGACGTTGGTTGGAAGAGTGCATCAGGAGTTTAGGAGCTCCTCCAGGTTTCTGTTCGTACCAGGCCATACAGGTGTAAGACCCAATACAAGCATTTGAGACAGTCGCACTGGTTTTACAGTTTATAATAACTGTCTGTCCTGAGAGAACAGATTCCACTGTAGGAGTCTGAGTCACAGTGACCTGTCCTCTGGAATCTGAAAAATAAACATTTAAGATCTCAGATAACATTTGGTCATGTTGTCAAATTTTTTCAATTTCAGAGAAACTTAAGATGAAACACTAAAATAATAAACTGATTTTAGACCAATAAATTGTAAATCTTACCTTGAATTAAGAACATCAATATCCACACAAAACTCATAATAAAAGTCATTGTTGAAGTTCTGTTGTCATGAAGGACAGCTCTCAGTAATGAAGTGTTAAACTCACAGGGCTATAAACACTCCCAGACCACTGAAGCATGTGCTGCCAATGCAAAGTTTCCTATGTAAATATCCTTCCTGGTAAGGACCCACATTCAACTGTTAACTATGATTCAGATTATACAGATTATTTTATCGTGTTTTAAATAACTTCTACTGTAAATCAGTGATTCAAGATGAACATATAATGAACTGCGTTCTTCAGTGGATTATAGTCATAACCCAGAACTATCAGTCCCAATTGTATTATACTAGTACTTCAGTACTATCAGTCCCTATTGTATTATACTAGTACTTCAGTACTATCAGTCCCCATTGTATTGTACTAGTACTTCAGTACTATCAGTCCCCATTGTATTGTACTAGTACTTCAGTAATATCAGTCCCTAGTGTGTTATACTAGTACTTCAGCACTATTAGGATGGTATTGAGAGTACTCTGTGTGTGAAGGTGCTCACGCTTGTGTGAAGGAGGTTTTTGTACAGAGACTTCACCAGAATGAATCACTGTGGAGGACTTTTGGAAGCGGCACAAAACTGGTGCTGAAAAGTAAGTCCATTGTTGTCTTTCTTCTTTCATAAAACAAAATATAATCATGCTATTGAACAACGTTATGAGATGTTATCATCTTCTCTAGAGGAAGAGTTTTAGGCTATATCTTTTTAGCGATTTCTATGGACAGATTGGTAGATTGGTAAATGGCAGAGTCACCGAAGTAAGAGAATTGTTCACATACCACCAAGTTTATTTAGCAATAATAACTTGCGATTTAAAAATAACACATTTTGATAGACACTATTGCATGTCAGCTCATTGTTCTGTCGAGACGTAGCAAATACTGTTTCTATAATATAAGCAACACTTTGTATTGTATTCATAGTAGATGTTAACACTGACATGGTTTAATGGTGAACCTCATCTATAGTTTTTAATAGTATTTTGAGGTCATTTTGGCTTGTGTCTCAGAGTAGATATGCAAAATTGACATGGAGATTTCATGTCAGATTTTACATTGTGAATATTAAATGATACTGTATACAGATTATATATGGTATCTGGTCACTGCATGTCTTTCTAGATTTAGCGGCGGTTTCCCAGACACAGAATAAGCCTGGTCCCGGAATAAAAAGCAATCTCAGTGGAGAATGTCCATAAAAAGGGCTATTAAGTCTAGGACTAGGCTTAACCTGTGTCCGGGAAACCGCTGGGGTTTTGTTGATCTTTGAAGGCTAAACTGTAGAGCATGAATATATCTTCCCCAACCTCTCCTCCACCCAACCTGACAACACACATGGATCAACCAAAGAGCAAGGATCCATTCTCTCTTCAAATCTCATTCGCACTGGGCCAAAATCATCCTTTTCATCCTTATGACGAGGCCCGAACTCAGCGATCCTCACCGCAGGTTCCAAGTTCCATCTCTGAACTACTGGAGCACGTGTCCCTTTTTTTGCACTTAACGCCCACCTTCCTCACCTCACTACTTTCTTCTACACTCAACTTCTTCTCAGCAGTCATCCTGCACCTGCCACCCTCATTTAATTCATCCTCACTCTCGTCATGTTCCATTTCCTCCTCAAGCTCTTCCAAAAGTTCTGTGCGATCCTCCATTGCATATTTAATCAAAACATATTCCATGTCTCTCCTTCTTTTCTTGACCATCATCTTCTCCTTCACCAGATCTTCTAGAAGGCTAGTACAATCCCCCACTCCATGTTTATTCAGAATATGTTTCACTTTCTTCCTTTTTTGCTTGTTCTCCATCTTCCCATCCGACAGAATGTCCACCCCTCGTCCTCCTCCGCACTCGTTCAAAACAACTGGGCGTTGAAGGGATCTGTGTGAACATTTTAAAAGTTGAGGCTGATTGCCTTGACAGAACCTTAGGTCCTTTAAGTGGCTTATAATCATGTTATATAATCTCAAAGCAAAGTGACGTATATGTCATTATAAACTGTGTGGTTCGAGCCCTGAATGCTGATTGGCTGACATATGTGGTATTTGAGACCGTATACCACAGGTATTACAAAACATATATTTTTATTGCTCTATTTACGTTGTTAACCATCTTATAATAGCAATAAAGCTCCTCAGGGGTTTGTGATAGATGGCCAATATACCACGGCTAAGGGCTGTGTCTAGACACTCCGCGTTGCGTCATGCAAAAGAAGAGCCCTTAACGTGGTATATTGGCCATATACCACCCCCCCTCAGGCCTTATTGCTGAAATAGTCTTCCTGAAAATCAGACTTATTAATACATTTTGTGTGATATGATGTAGATTCATAATAGCTATGTAATCACTGACATGGTTTCTGATATAAGTGCTGAAAGGGGACTGATATATTGATTATAGGCATCTACAAATGGAGCATATTGCTATTACTGTGTCATTGGACCAGAAAGTATCTGCTTTCTGTCTCTCTCCTGTGGTCAGTGTCAGTAACTGCAGTCTGTGTATGGCCTGTGTGATGCTACTGACTGACTGATCTAAAGGGGAGATCTCCAGAGCTCTGACGTCTCCAGTCTCCTGCTTCACCTGCTGCTCTCTGGAACTTCAACAGTGGTGTTAGGAAGGATGTATGGGTAATGTTTAGGGGCTTTATTGTATGTGTTTGAATCATATTGATTCAATTCTAGCTATTCAAAACACAGGTCATCTTAAGTCTTTTATATATAATTTCACATCATCTCTATTCAGATTGGTTGATGGTTTTCCTTGAGTTACTCAACAGAGTCAACATGTAGTTAATGATCAGGAGAAACATTTAGTGATCAGTTATGGTCTAAGGTCTTCTAGACATAGATCTAGTTTGACTTTATTGTTGTTCAGCTCTACTACACAGTGTCATTGTAAGTTCCTTTCCTGAGGATGGCTCACCCCTCACAGTTCTGGGTGACTTTAACCTCCCCTACGTCTGCCTTTGACTCATTTCTCTCTGCCTCCTTCTTTCCACTCTTTTCCTCTTTGACCTCACCCTCTCACCGTCCCCCCTACTCACAAGGCAGGCAATACGCTTGACCTCATCGTTACTAGATGCTGTTCTTCTACGTCGCAACCTTCACTCTCTCTCTCCCGCTACTCTCTCCTCTTCCATCCTATCATCCTTCCCTCTGCTAAATCCTTCTCCATCCGATCTCATGATTCTGCCTCCTCAACCCTCCTCTCCTCTCTTTCTGCATCTTTTGACTCTCTATGTCCCCTATCCTCCCGGGCCATCTCTGTCCTCCCCTCCTGCTCCGTGGCTTGATGACTCATTGCGAGCTCACAGAACAGGGCTCCGGGCAGCCGAGCGGAAATGGAGGAAAACTAGAGTCCCTGCGGACCTGTCATCTTTCCACATTTTCTTCCTCTGTTTCTGCTGCTAAAGCCACTTTCTACCACTTTAAATTTCAAGCCTCTGCCTCTAACCCTAGGGAGCTCTTTTGCCACCTTCTCCTCCCCCTACTGAATCCTCCTCCTCCTCCCCCTCCCTCCTCTCTCTGTGGATGACTCGTCACACCATTTTGAAAAGAAGGTTGACGACATCCGATCCTCATTTATTAAATCAAATGACACCGCTGGTCCTGCTCACACTGCCCTACCCTATGCTTTGACTTCTTTCTCCCCTCTCTCTCCAGGTGAAATCTTGCGACTTGTGACGGCCGGCCGCCCAACAACCTGCCCGCTTGACCCTATCCCCTCCTCTCTTCTCCAGACCATTTCCGGAGACCTTCTCCCTTACCTCACCTCGCTCATCAACTCATCCTTGACCGCTGGCTATGTCCCTTCCGTCTTCAAGAGAGCGAGAGTTGCACCCCTCCTCAAAAAACCTACACTCGATCCCTCCGATGTCAACAACTACAAACCAGTATCCCTTCGTTCTTTTCTCTCCAAAACTCTTGAGCGTGCCGTCTCTAGCCAACTCTCCGGCTATCTCTCTCAGAATGACCTTCTTGATCCAAACCAGTCAGGTTTCAAGACTGGTCATTCAACTGAGACTGCTCTTCTCTGTGTCACGGAGGCTGTCCGCACTGCTAAAGCTAACTCTCTCTCCTCTGCTCTTATCCTTCTAGACCTATCTGCTGCCTTTGATACTGTGAACCATCAGAACCTCCTCTCAACACTCTCCGAGTTGGGCATCTTCGGCTCTGCTCACTCTTGGATTGCATCCTGCCTGACAGGTCGCTCCTCCTAGGCGGCGTGGCGAGAATCTGTCTCCGCACCACGTGCTCTCACCACTGGTGTCCCCCAGGGCTCAGTTCTAGGCCCTATTCTCTCTATACACAAAGTCACTTGGCTCTGTCGTATCCTCACATGGTCTCTCCTATCATTGCTACGTAGACAACACACAATAAATGTTCTCCTTTCCCCCTTCTGATAAGCAGGTGTCGAATCGCATCTCTGCATGTCTGGCAGATATATCAGTGTGGATGTCGGATCACCACCTCAAGCTGAACCTCGGCAAGACGGAGCTGCACTTCCTCCCGGGGAAGTACTGCCCACTCCATGATCTCGCCATCACGGTTGACAACTCCATTGTGTCCTCCTCCCAGAGTGCAAAGAACCTTGGCATGACCCTGGACAACACCCTGTCGTTCTCCGCTAACATCAAAGCGGTGACCCGATCTTGCAGGTTCATGCTCTACAACACTCGTAGAGTACGACCCTAACTTACACAGAAAGCGGCACAGGTCCTTATCCAGGCACTTGTCATCTCCCGTCTGGATTACTGCAACTCGCTTTTGGCTGGGCTCCCTTTCTGTGCCATTAAACCCCTACAACTTATCCAGAACGCTGCAGCCCGTCTGGTGTTCAACCTTCCCAAGTTCTCTCATGTCACCCTGCTCCTTCGCACACTCCACTGGCTTCCAGTTGTAGCTCGCATCTACTACAAAACCATGGTGCTTGCCTACGGAGCTGTGAGGGGAACGGCACCTGCTTACCTTCAGGCTCTGATCCTACACCCAAACGAGGGCACTACGTTCATCCACCTCTGGCCTGCTAGCCCCCCTACCTCTACGGAAGCACAGTTCCCGCTCAGCCCAGTCAAAGCTATTCGCTGCTCTGGCACCCCAATGGTGGAACAAGCTCCCCCACGACGCCAGGACAGCGGAGTCACTGACCACCTTCTGGAGACACTTGAAACCCTATGTCACGAGAATTTCTATCTCTAATTAAACTCAAATTTGAATAATTCCCAGAGGGTGTAAGGCTCTGGATTTAATCATGAATTAAACAAAGGTCCACAACTAGCAAGAGTGATCTGTATTATTTAATCATGGAGAGCTCTGCTGCCAAAACACATATACAGCCTTTATATATGCCTTCACACAAAGGAACTTTGCTCCGCCCACCTTTAGGCGGCCTTACATTTCCACAACCAGTTTCTAAGTCTCCTCCCTCCTGGAATGTTTGTCTCAGCAGTTTCTAACTCACCCCCTCTCTAGTGGGTTTACACTACATTATAACTCTAACACAGTTCACACATTTAAACCGCATTTGGGTTGAAATCCTTTAGTCATTATTTTCAAAATACAAATTAATCTATCAATCCACCCTTTGACAAAACATTTCACACTCAGGATGAATGTATTTACAAGCATGATTAATCTCAGAGATTAGTTCTATTTAACTCCTTCCAACCATAGGCCTTCTTTTTAAGATTTTCCCCTATGATATTCATACATCAGAACTAATAAATGTTTCATCCAATTGTGGTCTTTCAGGTCAAAGTCCTCGTTATCCACCAAGCCTGGAGGATCGTATTTCACATTCCACTGGTCAGTCCGTGAGTCGGTCCATATCTTATCATCTGTTGAGAAACTGCATTCTCCAACGCCTAACTCACCAACCCTCGGACACAGGGGAACAAGACAACAACAACCACATAATACAAGCAATTGCATCCAATTGCGGTGGCTGCCCCCAAGATGGTGGCTGCTATGGTTTTCCATTTACCAAACATTTTGTGACGAGTACTGAGGATACGAAGAGGCAGGACACAGACGCATGAATTAACAAGGTCAAGGTTTACTCAAAGAGAATTAACAAAGATAGAGTACATGACACGAAGCAAAACAATCACACGCAACATGACACAGAACAGTCCAGGGTCAGGGCGGCGACGGTGGAAGTCCCGATTTAGGTTGGGGTCCAGAATGTCCCCAGCCGGAACCCAGCTCCTCTCCTCAGGACCATACCCATCCCAGTCCACCAGATAATGGAGCAGTCCCCCACGGAACCTGGAGTCCAGCAGGTCCCTCACCGTATACGCCGGACTCCCATCAATGTCCAGGGGTGGAGGAGGCGTACCCCGGGGGACGGCATCCGCCTAAGGACCTGGAACCACCGGCCTGAGGAGAGACACATGAAAAGTGGGTGAGACACGGTAGTGAGGAGGAAGGAGCAGCCGGTACGATACCTCATTTATCTGCCGGAGGACATTTAACGGCCCCACAAACTGGGGGCTCAGTTTCTTGCAGGGCAGGCGGAGAGGAAGGTTTTTTGTGGACAGCCAGACACGATCCCCAGGCTGGAATACAGGGGCTTTACTGCGGTGGCGGTCGGCTTGGTCCTTCTGCCGATGAATGGCCCTCTGGAGATGGACATGGCCATCCCAGACCTGTCCGGCCCTGTGAAACCACTCGTCGACAGCGGGCGCATTGGTCTGGCTAGGTGTCCAAGGTGCCAGGGCCGGCTGGTACCCCAGGAAACACTGGAAGGGAGTGAGCCCCGTGGAGGAGTGAATGAGGGAGTTCTGCGCATATTCTGCCCAGGGAAGAAACCTCGCCCACTCACCCTGCCGGTCCTGACAGTGGCAACGAAGAAACCTCCCTAGCTCCTGGTTCATGCGCTCCACCTGCCCATTCGACTGAGGCCTATACCCGGAAAGGATTCCACACTCGGGAGGTGAATTGGGGGCCACGGTCCGAGACGATGTCCTCCGGAAGTCCATAATGCTGGAAGACCTGTTGGAACAGAACCTCAGCAACCTGGAGAGCAGAAGGAAGACCAGTTAGTGCCAAAAAACGGCATGATTTGGAGAACCGATCTACTACCACTATTACTGTGGTGAAGCCGTCAGAACGTGGAAGGTCGGTGACAAAGTCTATGGACAGGTGTGACCAAGGTCGCTGAGGCACTGGGAGAGGAATTAGTTTGCCTGCCGGGGCGTTCCGAGGTGTCTTCGTTTGGGCACATACGGAACAGGAGTTGACATAGCGGGACACATCAGAAGCCAAGGTGGGCCACCAGTACTTTTGTGCTAGAGAATGCAGAGTATGCGTAATACCGGAGTGCCCTGCCGTAAGGGTGGTGTGCGCCCAGATCAGCAGGCGGTCCCGGACACTGGTGGGTACATACACGCACCCCGGAGGGGCGTTGGCAGGCTCCGGGTCCTCCTGAGCCACCGGGCGGATGTCTTTTTCCACATCCCAAACGACAGGTGCAGCAATGTAGACGTGGGCAGGATAGGATCCCCCAGATCCTTCCTTTCTCCGGTATGGTGCATCCTGGAGAGTGCGTCAGCTTTCACATTCTGGGACCCTGGGCAGTAGGACAGAAATAATTGAAATCGAGTGAGAAATTTGGCCCACCTTGCTTGACGAGAGTTCATCCAATTCGCTGCCCGTATGTGCTCCAAATTCCGGTGGTCAGTAAGAATCCGGAATGGATGGACTGCACCCTCCAGCCAGTGTCTCCATTCCTCCAGAGCGAGGACCACCGCCAACAGCTCCCTGTCTCCAACTCCATAGTTCCTCTCTGCGGGGGTAAGCTTTTTTGAGAAAAAGGCACAGGGATACATTTGCTCTGGCTTACCGTGCCACTGGGAGAGGACCGCACCCATCCCGTCCTCTTACCGCACTCCGATGCGTCCACCTCCAGGATGAAAGGATGAGAGGGATCTGGGTGTTTTAGGATGGGCACTGTGGTGAACCTCTCCTTCAGCCTCTTGAGGGCATCGTCAGCCTCAGGGTTCCAGGTCAGCTTCTGAGGCCCGCTCTTAAGGAGAGAGGTGAGCGAGGCGGTTATGGAGCTGAAGGACCTGATGAAATGGCGGTAGAAATTGGCAAAGCCCAGGAAGCTGTGTAGGCCCTTGATGGTGGTGGGAACTGGCCATGACCTGACGGCGTCCGTCTTCACTCCTTCCATGAACACCCCCTGAGGACTGATCCTGTATCCTAGGAAGGAGATGGCCGGTTGGTGGAATTCGCATTTCTCCCCTTTCACGAACAGGCTGTGTTCCCGGAGACGGAGTAGGACAGCTTGGACGTCCCTGACGTGCTCCTCGAACGTAGCCGAGTAGATCAGGATATCGTCGATGTACACCACCACCTGTCTACTCAGCATGTCCCGGAACACGTCATTGACGAAGGACTGGAACACAGATGGTGCGTTGGCGAGGCCGTAGGGCATGACGCGGTATTCATAGTGGCCTGAGGTAGTATCTGCTAAATGACTAAAATGTAAAATGTAAATGTAATGTAAAATGTAGTACTGAATGCCGTCTTCCACTCATCTCCTTCCCGGATTCGGATTAGGTTGTAGGCACTCCTCAGGTCCAACTTGGTAAAGTACCGGGCCCCTCATAGCTGCTCGATGGCCGACGGAACCAGAGGGAGGGGGTACCGGTACTTGGTGGTGACTGCGTTCAGCCCCCTGTAGTCAATGCATGGTCTCAGTCCTCCGTCTTTCTTTTTATTAAATGTTTTTTATTTCACCTTTATTTAACCAGGTAAGCCAGTTGTGAACAAGTTCTCATTTACAACTGCGACCTGGCCAAGATAAAGCAAAGCAGTGCGATAAAAACAACAACACAGAGTTACATATGGGGCAAACAAAACATAAAGTCAAAAATACAACAGCAAATATATATACAGTGTGTGCGAATGTAGTAAGTTATGGAGGTAAGGCAATAAATAGGCCATAGTGCAAAATAGTTACAATTTCGTATTAACACTGGAATGATAGATGTGCAAAAGATGATGTGCAAATAGAGATACTGGGGTGCAAATGAGCAAAATCAATAACAATATGGGGATGTAGTTAGGTGGGCTAATTTCAGAATGGCTGTGTACAGGTGCAGTGATCTGTAAGCTGCTCTGACAACTGACGCTTAAAGTTAATGAGGGAGATAAGAGTCTCCAGCTTCAGAGATTTTGCAGTTCATTCCCGTCATTGGCAGCAGAGAACTGGAAGGAATGGGGGCCAAAGGAGGTGTTGGCTTTGGGGATGACCAGTGAGATATACCTGCTGGAGCGCAGACTACGGGTGGGTGTTGCTATGGTGACCAGTGAGCTAAGATAAGATGGGGATTTGCCTAGCACGAAGAAGAAGCTGGCGGAGGCAGGAGAGGTAGATCATCTGATGAACCCCTGTTTCAGGGTCTCCGCCACATACTTCTCCATGGCCTCAGTCTTCGCCATGGAAAGGGGGTAAATGCGACTCTTCAGGGGGTGTTGTCCCTCCAGCAGGTCAATGGCGCAGTCCCAGGGCCTGTGAGGAGGGAGACACATAGCCTTTACTGAAGAGAAGACATTGGAGAGATCTGCATACTCACGTGGAATGTTGGGCTGGAGGGCGGAGTCCGGACTCTCCACTGACGTGGAACAACAAACCACCGGCAGCCAGGTCTTCCGGCATGAGGTAGACCAGGCTGTGATACTCTTGGTGCTCCAATTGATGGTGGGGTTGTGTAGTCTTAGCAAGGGCAATCCCCAGACGATCCGGTGAAGGGATGACGTGATGATGTGGAATGACAGCTCCTCGTGGTGCTCCGGTAGTGTGGGAATGGTGATGGTGATGGGACAGTGACGTACGTAATGGTGCCTGATCCAAGGGGTTTATTGTCCAGTGAGGTGACATGTAGCGGAGATGGCAGTGGCACAGTGGGCAACCCCCATTCAGAGACCAGCTCCCTATCTATAAGGTTCCCCGCTGATCCGGAATCTATCATAGCAGTAGAAATGGAAGAGAAGGAATAACCAGACACCGTTATGGGAACTAAAAACAATGGTTTTGTGATAGGAGCTGGCGTAACACTTACGGAGCGGCGACGGGAGTCATATCGCCTAGATAGGGAGCCGCCAGGAGATCTGTGGTCCGTGGTGGTGTAGGGGGTGCTGCCCACCTCCATGGGTGAGGACTCGGAAGCAGGGCGGCTTCCATAGCTCAGTTGGGTGAGCGTTGAGACTCCGGGAGGTGTTGGGAACGCCGTCTCTCTCTCAACATGTCGTCAAGACGGATGGACGTGGTGATGAGGGTATCAAGGTCCATCTCGTCATCCCGACATGCGAGTTCCATTTTGTTGTCCTCCCGTAAGCCTCTCCTGAAGGCCGTGCGCAGAGCACGTTCATTCCAGCCGGAAGATGCCGGCACCGTGCGAAAGCTCAGAGCGTACTCGGACGCGGGCCCCTCTCTCTGTTGTAGATGCAGGAGACGCTCACCCCCGTCCTTTCCCTCCGTGGGATGATCAAACACCGTCCTGAACTGAGCGAGGAAGGTGGGGTAGGGTAGTGCCACTGCCTCCTGTCCTTCCCAGACTGCCGTGGCCCAATCCAGCGCCTTCCCCTTAAGAAGTGAAATCACCAGCGCTATCCTGGCTTGGTCAGATGGATATGCCCCAGGCTGACGCGCCATATAAAGTGACACTTGTAGCAAGAAGCCTCTACATTTAGTAGTTTTACCGTCAAAGCGTTCTGGTAGGGCGAGGGTTCCCGCAAAAGTGGGTGATAGCCCGGGGACAGGTGGATTGGAGGCACTCGCCGCTCCCTGAGGTAGAACCAGAGAGCTGGGTAGATTGTGCAGAGTTTGGAGTACTTTCTGCATGGCGACGTTCAACTGGGCAAGCTGCTGCTGGTGCTGGTCGAGACACTGGGAAACTCCTGCTGCATCCATTTTCGTTTGATGTGTGATTCTGTGACGAGTACTGAGGATACGAAGAGGCAGGAGGGGAGCAACGGGAGGAGACGAGACAGATTTAAATATTTGGATGGCTCACAACTTCCTCCAGCTTAATCAAGACAAGATGGAGGTATTTATTGTTGGAGCCAAAGCACAGAGAGAGAATCTAGCCACACATTTTAATTCACGGGCAATAAAGATAAAACACCAGGTAAAAAAACCTAGGTGTTATTTTAGATTCTGAACAAAATTTCGAATCAAACATTAGGAATGTGACCAAAATAGCTTTTTACCACCAGAGGAACACAGGGGCGGTGTGTTCAATAGGGCGATATGGGCGACGCACTGCCAAACGGGAAAAGGAAGGGATTTTTTTTCTAATCAATTATATCACGGCAACAGTAGTTATCAGTGTTCTAATCTGATCTGACTGCCACTAAATGTCAAATCAGGCTAAAGTCGTTGCTTAAAATGGCCCGCCCGTTTTGGGGCGATTTCAGTCAGGTTGAAAATCGCCCAGAAGTCTGTCATAGACTCTCATGTAAAATCTATTTTTTCAAATTTCAAAGCTTTCAATACAATCTCTATGGGTGTCTGAGGGCTTGCACTTACGCGCTTTCGTCATACGTGACGTAACCATGAACGTAACTAAGAAAATAGCGGCTAGCAGCGTCTCTGTTGCGACCTGCAGTGTGGCGTTATCTTATGTTTTTAATTTGTACACTTAGTGGCGTTATTTTATGTTTTTAATTTGTACACTTAGTTTACAAACATTCTGCCAACCATGGATTTCCAGTGGTGGGTTTTGGACTGATCTTGTTGATCGTGTACATACCCGCTACGAACGGACTAAATAATGAAAACGCTGCTGGCAGCGGAATCCAATACAGCTGGGAGACTTGGCTGGATGACAGAGTCCCGGACAGAGAAGTGGAGCCGGCTGGCATCACACTGGTCAGAGCGGACCGCGATCTGACAGTCACAGGGAAACTTCACGGCGGGGGCGTCTGTCAGGGACCAGTGGTGTAAATCGATCCTGGTAAGAGAGCGACTCTGTACCCCCGACATTGAACTGCTTTCTGTGTCACTGCGACCTTACTATCTGCCCCGTGAGTTCCCCCAATTGTTTGTTACCGTTGTGTACTGTTGATAATCACAAGTTTACTGGAGAACTGAGACCAAGTAGAGACTTTGGACAGGGTGGATATGGTATAATAAAGGCAGTTTATTCAGAGGTAAAGATATCTGGAATCGCGTGCACGGACTCGTTCAGTCAAACTCTCAGGGAGCTATCTGAAGAGAGCCCCCGAAAACATTGTGTGCAGACATTTTATACAATAAATGATGTAGGTTGAATCTAGTAGTTCTGATCTTCTGATTGGTCCTGATGAGTTGGGCGAGGTCCCTCCACTGTTGCATTGGCTCTGAGTCGGGTTCTCTGTCTTCAAATGTTCAGCCTAAAGAGAGAGGGATTTTTGTGTGTGTGTGTGTGTTTAACAGTGATGATGTGTGTGTGTGTGTGTGTTATCAGTGATGATGTGTGTGTGTGTGTGTGTGTGTGTGTGTGTGTGTGTCCTCAGAGCAAGAACTCGTGAGTTGGAAGAACTGAGAGACCTATGGCGTGGGTGTTGTCCTTGGCCACCTGCTGACAAGGCTGACAAGATAGGACTCTTTTGTCCATTGTTATAGGATAGGAACAGCATTGATTGAAAACAAACGCCCAACACAAAATGGGTCATGCACAAGATTTTAGTCAGACCAAGCTATAACATTATATATTTACTACGACAGTACATTCAACCAAAAGCTAATATAACAAAGGCATCAAAGATTATTTATAATCTGTCACAGAAACTGGAATCCATCTCCCCAGATCAGTCAATAAATGCTTCTGGTATTGACTTATATGCTGCCCCTGTCTTCATGTTGTTGCTGGACATATATTTTTTAAAATGTGTGTAGGTCACCTAAATCATCAGAAAAATTGCCCCTCCTGAGAATTTTTTCAGGAGCCGCCACTGGAGGAACATTGCCAAGGTGCGGCCGTTTCTCTCTCAGGCTGATACAGAGAGACTCATCAATGCTTTCATTACAAGCAGGCTTGACTGCTGTGATGCTGTCCTGTCTGATCTACCCATGAAAGCAATTGGTCAACTGCAAAACATACAGAATGCTGCAGCACGGGTACTGACGTAGAGCACACATTACACCGCTTTAAAGATCTCTGCACTGGCTGCCTGTGAGTTTTAGAATTAATTTTAAGATTGGTTTTTAAATCAATCCACGATTGTGCACCCCAATACATGTCAGACATGCTTTTAAGTTATGTACCCAGTAGGTCCCTCAAGGCCTCTGGCACTGGCCTTTAACTATCCCAAAGCCTAGGACCAAGAAGCATGGAGAGGAAGCCTTTAGTTATTATGCCCCCCAGCCTCCAGAATAGCCTGCCAGAGAACCCGAGGGGGCCGAAAATGTGGAAATATTTAAAAGAGATCTTAAAACATATCTAGTAGTAGTAGTAGTAGTAGTAGTTGTTGTTGTTGTCCTCTCCTCTCCTCTCCTCTCCTCTCCTCTCCCTCTCCTCTCCCTCCTCCTCTCCTCTCCTCTCTCTCCTCTCCTCTCCTAATATAGAGTTGTAGTAGCTGACCCGCCTCTCCTCTCCTCTCCTCTCCTCTCCTCTCCTCTCCTCTCCTCTCCTCTCCTCTCCTCTCCCCTTCGCCTCCCCTGCCGGAAGCTGGTTTGTGGGGCCATTTAAAGTCCTGAGGAGACTGAACAAGGTATGCTATAGGTTACAGCTCCCCCCTGATTACCGTATTAACACCTCGTTCCATGTGTCTCTCCTCAGGCCGGTGGTGGCAGGTCCGCTCCAGCAGTCTGAGGTGCGGGAGGTTCCTCCGCCCCCTCTGGACATCGAGGGGGTCCCGGCGTATACTGTACGAGCCATCATGGACTCAAGGCGTCGGGAGAGGGGCCTTCAGTACCTCATGGAGTGGGAGGGGTACGGTCCGGAGGAGAGATGCTGGGTGCCGGTGGAAGATATCCTGGACCCTTCCTTACTGTAGGAATTTCACCGTCTCCACCCGGATCGTCCTGCGCCTCGTCCTCCGGGTCGTCCCCGAGGCCGGTGTCGGCGCGCTGCTGGAGCCGCGTCAAGGGGGTACTGTCACGACTTCCGCCGGTTGGTGCCTCTCCTTGTTCGGGCGGCGTTCGCGGTCGTCGTCACAGGCTTTCTAGCTGCCACCGATCTACGTTTCTTTTTCCATTTGTTTTGTCTTGATTGTACACACCTGGTTCCCATTACATTATATTATTTCCCTATTTAAACCTCTGGTTCCCACTTGGTTCTGTGCATGTTTGTTCTTTGTTTTGTGTCTAAGACTTATGTGAGCTGGTGTGTTTTCCCTGCGTGGAAATTAGTGTTGTTTATTTTTCGAGTAAAGTACGTTGTTTACTCAGTTCTGTGTCCTGCGCCTGACTCCGTCCTACCGCTGCACATTGACACTTGACACCTCTCCTCTCCTCTCCTCTTCTCGCCTCTCCTCTCCTCTCCTAATTTAGAGTTGTAGTAGCTGACCCGCCTCGCTCCTTTCTCCTCCAGCTAGTCCCTCTGTCAGGGGTAGTTGTAGTAGTAATAGTAGTAGCAGTAGTAGTAGTAGTAGTAGTAGTAGTAGTAGTAGTAGTAGTAGTAGTAGTAGTAAAGTGTAACCTTGAAAGCAGAAAGCAAGTGTCCAGATGAAGATGGTGATAAAAGTCATGGTTGTTGTGGGTTCTGTTGTCATGAAGGACAGCTCTCAGTCATGAAGTGTTAAACTCACAGGGATATAAACACTCTTAAAGCAGTGGGGCAGAGGCATTATGCAACTGTCTGTTCACTCATGCTTGGTCTCTCATGTAAGTTCCTCTAATCAGTTAGTGAAAACTTCTCTAAACTAAAGCTGGTAGGATTCCTCTGGTAGTGTTGTCTGTCCTCTGTGACTTTACAACCACTGTTAAATCTGAGATCAACATCTTTAATAAAGGAATATACAACATGGATCACTATCAGTACTGCTGCTGCTGTTGTCTTTCATATGGACAATATGGAGGAATACTAGCAACACTGGATCTAATGTTGGACTGTACCTATAGACTAGGAGAAAACCTGATACACAGAAGAAGGAAAAAATAGTCATATCTGGATTTAAGATACAATTCATATTTTTATTATCTAGAAACAGCTTATATGAAGTGTTTGTTCTACCTGGAAGATGTTAAAGTGTATTAGTGTTGAATGTGATGCTGTATGAGTGATATTCAGTGTAACAGCTGCAGCATCACAACACAGAGAGGTTTTTGTACCAGCAGTAATAGGGATTGTATCACTGTGGTGGACTTTTGGTAGCGGCACCAGACTTGATGTTGGAAGTAAGTAAACAACAAAATTAACTGTTTTATTCACCTTTTGATCTCGTGTTCCAATACCTCTAGAAATTTAGCCTCGATATTGGGGATTTTTTTACTTACTTTTTTTTACATGATTTTGGCGGAAAATATACAAAGCCTACACATAATATGGCCAATTTTAACAAGTATTTTAATACATCTAATTAAATTTGACCTGCCTTTAAACAATGAGAGTGATTAGCCTACATTTTAGATTAGGTGTATGAATAAACATACTGTACCTTGTAGGAAATGTTCAATAAACAGGTTTAGCAATTTTTGTGGAAAAAAACAAAAAACACTTTATGTCAAATGAACAAAATATAATCATCTTTGGCAAGTATTCATACCATATTAGAGTCAATGATTTCAACCACAGTCTAAAGAAATTCAGCTTGCCCAATGGGCAGGAGGTTTTTGTATGAGCAGTAATAGGGATTATATCACTGTGGGCCACTTTTGGTAGCGGCACCAGACTAGATGTTGGAAGTAAGTAACAAGCTCTCTTGATATTTCTTTCTGATTACACTTATTAAGTATGTTATTCTTACACTCTGTCTCTATGAAACTATTGCGATTTTAGATTTTCAAAATGTTTTAATTACTTTTGACTGAGCCTTCTTTCAAATAACAATTTTTTGAATCAAAATGTTAAATTGCAGGTTTATTTGTATGTCTGATTTGTATGATTGGTGACTATAACTCTTCATTCTGGTATGATGACTATTTAATAGTACTGGATATATTAGTCATTATTGTTTCATTGAGTTCATGGTAGCCTTCACTATTAGTGTGAAGACAAATGGTCTCAGTCATGTTTGGAACCGACTTCATGAACTAACATGGTTGATATGTGATTAAAACTAATTTATGCTCAAATTCTGCAAAGACTACGAATATGAAAAGGCTATTGTGATCAGATTCATTCCTAAAAAATGTCTGTATGACATGTATAACTGATGCTGAATGACTTGTAACTCTACTTATTTAATACTTGTTCGGTTCATTAATCTGCTTTATCATATTACAGTTTGTGTTTTCTCCATATCTTTTGCCAATCTAACTTTTACATTAATATTTAGAGGGCATTTCCAAATCACTTTATTTTGATGTGTCCTTTGCTGAATATAATCTCTTACTGTAACTGTACTTGATGTAGTTACTTAGGTGATGTGTTCTGTTTGTTCCAGGCAACAGAGTCCCAACCCTCACCGTCCTGCCCCCCTCTAGTGAGGAGCTGTCCAGTACAACAACAGCCACACTGACGTGTCTGGCCAACAAGGGCTTCCCCTCAGACTGGACCATGAGCTGGAAAGTGGATGGGACCAGCAAGAAGCAGGAGACCAGTCCCGGGGTCCTGGAGAAGGACGGCCTGTACAGCTGGAGCAGCACACTGACTCTCACTGCCCAGGAGTGGACCAAGGCAGGAGAGGTGACCTGTGAAGCCCAGCAGAAATCCCAGACTCCAGTCACCAAGACCCTGAGGAGGGCTGACTGTTCTGGGTAGGACCCCTCAGTCACACAGCCCTGTGGAGAGAGGCTGCTGGTTCCTCTGCTTTGACTAGCTTTGTTCTAAAATCAGTCGTTCTCAGATTTAGTGATCATTCTGGTGTAGACTAACAGGGGGCTTGGCTTGAATTCATGTGTCAATCCATTCTGTAGATTGATATTTTGTTAGTTTTAGATTTGATGTGATCTGCTTTATTCACTATCATGTTTGCTTTGATGCTTCGATTGTGTGATAATGGATTAAAATAAAGATTTCTTTTTGGAATGCATATTTATGTTGTTTTTATTAATAAACTGGATCATAGATAGTGTATTTTTGCAATATTCTGAAACTCAGTCTAACATCATAATTGACCAGTATTTAATACTATCACAATATATTATGATATAATAGAAGAGGTGCTGCCATGGTAGTAGTTGACTGTCTTTATTAATCAGGATACTGAGTCTGTGTCAGACGTGTTTGACTTGACAGACATTATAGTAATAAAAGAAGAACTATCAAACATTCAACCGATTTCTTGGACTCTCACGTGTGTTATAGGCTGTGATTCGAAGCTAAATATTTTTTTTAAAATTAAAAATATTACAAGTGCCACTACTTCAAGATGTAGCAGTGTTTCCCAAACTTGGTCCTCGGGACCCCAAGGGGTGCATGTTTAGTTTTTTACCCTAACACTACACAGCTGATTCAAATTATCAAAGCTCGATGATTAGTTGATTATTTTTCATCAGCAGTGTAAAGCTAGGGCAAAAACCAAAACGTGCACCCCTTGGGGTCCCGAGGACCGAGTTTGGGAAACGCTTCTATATAGTGTAGTGACAGTCTTCTCTACCTCCAACCCCCTGGGGACAGAGTGAACATCTGGTGACAGTGCTGCTCTATTCTGGGACAAGCAGAACCACCCAACCCTGTCTATGGAAATCTCAGTTTCACTCCCACAGATACCAGTCTAGTAGTTGAACAGTTTCACTGCCTGAAATACCCTGGACTGGGCCAAATGTGAGGGAGTGGACTGGTTTTAACCTCTATGGTGGATTCAGGGAGGGAGACATGACAGATATGCCACCATGTAATTAATGACAGATAAAATTGATATTATACTTTACGTAGATAGTGTATGTAGTACATGTGTCTCATGTTTGAATCCAGCATCATGTCTCATTCACAGATCTAACCGTTAGTAACCTGGGGCGGCAGGTAGCTTAGTGGTTAAGAGTGTTGTGCCACTAACTGAAAGGTTGCTGGTTCTAATCCCCGAGCTGACTAGTTGAAAAATCTGTTGATGTGCCCTTGAGCAAGGCGCTTAACCCTAATTGCTCCTGTAAGTCACTCTGGATAAGAGCGTCTGCTAATTGACTAAATACTATTATTATAAAACAGTTAATATAATGCTAGAAGATCACAATTTAAATCACAAATTTGGTTGAGGTCCATTTTGGATCTTGTTTTGGGGGGGCTGAAGTGATTGTAACGTTGAAGTAATGTTGAGGTCAGAACACCTTTTGTTTTACATCTGTAGATATTGCTTTACATATTGACAGAAAATGGGTTTCAAAACATCAAATAAATGTTATATACACTTAAAGGCCATGACAAATATAACAAGTTATAACAATGATAATGATGTTAATGATGATAGTCATGTGAACTGAATGATTACTTTCTAACCATATTGTCACATGTCACAGTTGACTTCATCTAGTGTTCCATGTTACTGTCTCCTCCCCTCAGCACCTGCAGTAGGTCCCAGCTGTAGCAGTACAGTCACTGTGCAGTCTGACTGAGGGAGGTTTTTGTACGGCTCTGTATCACTGTGTGAACACCCAGACACTGTTGGGGTAGTGGACACTCTGACAGTAGTAATCTCCTGCATCTTCAGCCTGGACTCCACTGATGGTCAGAGTGAAGTCACTATGAGTTCCACTGCCACTGAATCTAGATGGAGTCCCAGACTGAAGTGTTGTAGCATAGTAAATAAGGAGTTTAGGAGCCACTCCAGGTCTCTGTTGGTACCAGGCTAGACGGGGAGAAGATCCTCCTGCACCATACACATCACTGCTGGTTTTACAGTTCAGAGAGACTGTCTGTCCTGGTAGAACAGCTTTCACTGTAGGAGTCTGAGTCACAGTGAACTCTGGATTCTGGATTCTGAAACAGAGATGGCATGTAGAAATAACATTCAATTGTTAATACATTTTTCCATGTAGCATATGAAATTAAACTGTAATGAGGTTATATAGCCTAATATTGCAATTGTCTGGGTAATTTTCTGTAAAATATATTACCTTGGAGACAGTGGGCAAATATCCAGATGAAGATGGTGATAAAGGTCATGGTTGTTGTGGGTTCTGTTGTCTTGAAGGACAGATCTCAGTCATGAAGTGTTAAACTCACAGAGATATAAACACTACTAGAGTACTGAAGCATGAGCTGGCAATGCAAAGTGTTCTCTCTATGCAAACATACGTTTTTGGTCCCACAGGGATACTGTAGTTGAAGGGTTCTTCTTCTTCTTTGGGATTTGGTTGGCGGATCACATCCACATTTTAGGTGCTTACACCGCCACCTACTGTACTGGTGTGTGAGGCCATTCACAGCCTACCTATCTTATATACTTTGATACAATAATACAACATTGGGAAAAAGGAAAATGACCCTACCACCTATTAGCCCTCTCTAAAAACCCACCACCCATTCTACTATTTAACCCTACCTAGTCCTACTCCAGACCCTCTCTAAAAACCCACCACCCATTCCAATATTTAACCCTACTTAGTCCTACTGCAGACCAATGGTCTGAGAGACATATCACTAACACTCAAGACCCCCTGCAGCTGTTCAGCAGTAAATGCCTCTTTCACAAAAACCTATATTTCTGTGACTTTCGATCCATTTCTGCAGTACAATTAACAACCATGGCTATAAATGCTGAAAAGCCCACCTTACTGAAGCACATATTCCTCCCATCACTCTCTCTTGTTCTCTGCCTACTCACAGGAATCCTCTCAGGATCCCTCACCCTGTACCCATCTTCCTCTACCACTCTCTTCACTGCTTCAGCATATGACACTTTCTGTACTACTCTGACCCTGGCAACCTCAATCTGTCTTTCTCTTACCAGACACCTCCGATCTCCAGCCCCATGAACACCCCCTCAGCTAACACACACAAATCTCTCCACCGAAAACACACATTCCTTTGTCTCATGCCCTCCTGCACACTTCTCACATCTAGAAATCTCCCTACTACACACTGCTACAATATGCCCATAACCTTGACACCTAAAACACTGTAATATTTTCGGAACATAAGCTCTCACAGGATAACTGACACTTCCTACCTTGACCTTATCTGTTAACGACTCTGCATCAAAACTCAGCATGACAGATAATGTCTTCTCCGTTTCCCAATCGGATCTATGTCTCACCAAACGGAGGGCATCACAGACACCGGGAATCTTCAATTTCAACTGCTCCTCCTCAACACTTAATGCCACCCCTGTTATCACTCTTTTTCACTCTGACACCACATATGGATCAACCAAAAGCAAGGATCCATTTCTCTCTACAAATCTCACTCCCACTGGGCCAAAATCATCCTTATAATACTTGGGATGAGACCCGAACTCTGCGATCCTCGCTGCAGGTACTTCACCCTCACTCTCAACAACTTCCATCTCTGAACTACTGGAGTATCCCTGTTTTTGCACTTAACGCCCACCTTCCTCACCTCACTACTTCCCTCTACACTCAACTTCTTCTCAGCAGTCATCACTGCACCTGCCACCTCATTTAATTCATCATCACTCTCATCAAGTTCCATTTCCTCCTCAAGCTCTTCCAAAAGTTCTGTGCGATCCTCCATTGCATATTTACTCAAAACATATTCCGTCTCTCCTTTTTTCTAGTCCATCATCTTCTCCTTCACCAGATCTTCCAGATGACTAGTATAATCCCTCACTATATATTTATTCAGAATATGTTTCTCTTTCTTCCTTTTTCTCTTGTCCTCCATCTTCCTGTCCGACAGAATGTCAACCCCTCGTCCTCCTCCGCACTCGTTCAAAACAACTGGGCGTTGAAGGGATCTGTGTGAACAGAATAATTTTAAAGGTTGAGGCTAATTGTCCAGCCAATCATGGCCTTGATTGGTAAACAAGCTTCATCTAGGATCAATCAAAGGCTGGGAAGGTTTGCAAGGTTCTAGCCGGGCGTGGCAGGAGAGAGGTTTTGCCTTGACAGAACCTTAGGTCGTTTAAGTGGCTTTTATCATTTTATATAATCTCAAAGCAAAGTGTCTTATATGTCATTATAAACTGGGTGGTTCGAGCCCTGAATGCTGATTGGCTGACATTCGTGGTATATCAGACTGTATACCACATGTATGACAAAACATGTGTTTTTACTGCTCCAGTTATGTTGGTAACCAGTTTATGATAGCAATAAGGCACTTCGGAGGTTGGTGGTATATGGCCAATATACCATGGCTAAGGGCTTTATCCAGGAACTCCGCTTTGCGTCGTGGATAAGAACAGCACTTAGCCATGGTAATATTGGCCATATACCACACCCCCTCGTGACTTATTTCTTAATTATAAACTGGGTGGTTCGAGCCCTGAATGCTGATTTGCTGACAGACGTGGTATTTGAGACCGTATACCACAGGTATGACAAAACATTTAATTACGTTGGTAACCAGTTTCTAATAGCAATACGGCACCTCAGGGATTTGTGGTATATGGCCAATATACCACGGCTAAGGGCTGTGTCTAAGCACTCCGCGTTGCGTCGTGCATAAGAACAGCCCTTAGCCATGGTTTGTTGGCCATATACCACACATCCTTGTGCCTTATCGCTTAAATAGTCTTCCTGAACAATCAAACTTATTAATACATGTTGTGTGATGTGATGTGATGTAGAAACCTGATAGCTATGTAGTCACTGACATGGTTTCTGATATAAGTGCTGAATGGGGACTGATGTATTGATTATAGACATCTACAAATGGAGCATATTGATATTACTGTGTTATTAGACCAGCTAGTATCTGCTTTCTGTCTCTCTCCTGTGGTCAGGGTTAGTAACTGCAGTCTGTGTGTGGACTGTGTGATGCTGATGACAGACAGCTCTAAAGGGGAGATCTCCAGAGCGCTGACGTCTCCAGTCTCCTGCTTCACCTGCTGGTCTCTGGAACTACCACAGTGGTGTGAGGGAGGATTTATGGGTAATGTTTAGGGCCTTTTTTGTATGTGTTTGAATCATGTTGATTATATTCTAGCTATTCAAACCACAGGTTGTCTGTAGGGGTGTTGATCATTGTCCATCATCTCTATTCAGATTGGTTGATGGTTTTCCTTGAGTTACTCAACAGAGTCAACATATAGTTAACGGTCAGGAAAAACATTTAGTGATCAGTTATGATCTAAGGTCTTCTAGACATAGCTCTAGTTTGACTCTATTGTTGTTCAGCTCTACTACACATTGTGTCATTGTACTGGATCATCTCCTCCCCTCAGCACCTGCAGTAGGTCCCAGCTGTAGCAGTACAGTCACTGTGGAGTCTGACTGAGGGAGGTTTTTGTACGACTCTGTATCACTGTGTGAACACATCTTTACCATTGGGGTAGTGTCTACTCTGACAGTAGTAATCTCCTGTATCTTCAGCCTGGACTCCACTGATGGTCAGAGTGAAGTCACTATGAGATCCCCTGCCACTGAATCTAGATGGAGTCCCAGACAGACGTTGGTTGGAAGAGTGTGTCGTGTATTGAGATTATGACGTTGTTAATGTTTTAAGTGGAACCAGAGAGAATGTTGATTTTAGTATCAAAAGGGAATGTTTAGTGTAACGTCACATACAACAGACAGGAAGTGTGTTGTAGACAGGGGAGACTGGTGATTGGCCAGAAGAGGGAGCATCTTTTTGCATTGTTTATAAATAGGGGCTAGACTACAGAAAGGGCAGAACGGCCATGGCAATCTGGGATGCCGTTCTCCGGACACCGCGGGTCTGTAATTTAGGCTGTAACCTCGTGATTTTAATAAAAGCCTCTAACACGGTGCAGCTTGAACGGACTCTTTGTTGACAGCAATAATGGCCACCATTCACCCGATACGACAAGTGCATCAGGAGTTTAGGAGCTCCTCCAGGTTTCTGTTCGTACCAGGCCATACAGGTGTAAGACCCAATACAAGCATTTGAGACAGTCGCACTGGTTTTACAGTTTATAATAACTGTCTGTCCTGAGAGAACAGATTCCACTGTAGGAGTCTGAGTCACAGTGACCTGTCCTCTGGAATCTGAAAAATAGACATTTAAGATCTCAGATAACATTTGGTCATGTTGTCTAATTTTTTCAATTTCAGAGAAACTTAAGATGAAACACTAAAATAATAAACTGATTTTAGACCAATAAATTGTAAATCTTACCTTGAATTAAGAACATCAATATCCACACAAAACTCATAATAAAAGTAATTGTTGAAGTTCTGTTGTCATGAAGGACAGCTCTCAGTAATGAAGTGTTAAATTCACAGGGCTATAAACACTCCCAGACCACTGAAGCATGTGCTGCCAATGCAAAGTTTCCTATGTAAATATCCTTCCTGGTAAGGACCCACATTCAACTGTTAACTGTGATTCAGATTATACAAATTATTTTATCGTGTTTTAAATAAATTCTACTGTAAATCAGTGATTCAAGATGAACATATAATGAACTGCGTTCTTCAGTGGATTATAGTCATAACCCAGAACTATCAGTCCCAATTGTATTATACTAGTACTTCAGTACTATCAGTCCCTATTGTATTATACTAGTACTTCAGTACTATCAGTCCCTATTGTATTATACTAGTACTTCAGTACTATCAGTCCCCATTGTATTGTACTAGTACTTCAGTACTATCAGTCCCTATTGTATTATACTAGTACTTCAGTACTATCAGTCCCTATTGTATTATACTAGTACTTCAGTACTATCAGTCCCCATTGTATTGTACTAGTACTTCAGTAATATCAGTCCCTAGTGTGTTATACTAGTACTTCAGCACTATTAGGATGGTATTGAGAGTACTCTGTGTGTGAAGGTGCTCACGCTTGTGTGAAGGAGGTTTTTGTACAGAGACTTCACCAGAATGAATCACTGTGGAGGACTTTTGGAAGCGGCACAAAACTGGTGCTGAAAAGTAAGTCCATTGTTGTCTTTCTTCTTTCATAAAACAAAATATAATCATGCTATTGAACAACGTTATGAGATGTTATCATCTTCTCTAGAGGAAAGAGTTTTAGGCTATATCTTTTTAGCGATTTCTATGGACAGATTGGTAGATTGGTAAATGGCAGAGTCACCGAAGTAAGAGAATTGTTCACATACCACCAAGTTTATTTAGCAATAATAACTTGCGATTTAAAAATAACACATTTTGATAGACACTATTGCATGTCAGCTCATTGTTATGTCGAGACGTAGCAAATACTGTTTCTATAATATAAGCAACACTTTGTATTGTATTCATAGTAGATGTTAACACTGACATGGTTTAATGGTGAACCTCATCTATAGTTTTTTATAGTATTTTGAGGTCATTTTGGCTTGTGTCTCAGAGTAGATATGCAAAATTGACATGGAGATTTCATGTCAGATTTTACATTGTGAATATTAAATGATACTGTATACAGATTATATATGGTATCTGGTCACTGCATGTCTTTCTAGATTTAGCGGCGGTTTCCCAGACACAGAATAAGCCTGGTCCCGGAATAAAAAGCAATCTCAGTGGAGAATGTCCATAAAAAGGGCTATTAAGTCTAGGACTAGGCTTAACCTGTGTCCGGGAAACCGCTGGGGTTTTGTTGATCTTTGAAGGCTAAACTGTAGAGCATGAATATATCTTCCCCAACCTCTCCTCCACCCAACCTGACACCACACATGGATCAACCAAAGAGCAAGGATCCATTCTCTCTTCAAATCTCATTCGCACTGGGCCAAAATCATCCTTTTCATCCTTATGACGAGGCCCGAACTCAGCGATCCTCGCCGCAGGTTCCAAGTTCCATCTCTGAACTACTGGAGCACGTGTCCCTTTTTTTGCACTTAACGCCCACCTTCCTCACCTCACTACTTTCTTCTACACTCAACTTCTTCTCAGCAGTCATCACTGCACCTGCCACCTCATTTAATTCATCCTCACTCTCGTCATGTTCCATTTCCTCCTCAAGCTCTTCCAAAAGTTCTGTGCGATCCTCCATTGCATATTTAATCAAAACATATTCCATGTCTCTCCTTCTTTTCTAGTCCATCATCTTCTCCTTCACCAGATCTTCTAGAAGGCTAGTACAATCCCCCACTCCATGTTTATTCAGAATATGTTTCACTTTCTTCCTTTTTTGCTTGTTCTCCATCTTCCCATCCGACAGAATGTCCACCCCTCGTCCTCCTCCGCACTCGTTCAAAACAACTGGGCGTTGAAGGGATCTGTGTGAACATTTTAAAAGTTGAGGCTGATTATCCAGTCAATCATGGCCTTGATTGGTTACCAAGCCTCATCTGGGCTCAAACAAATGCTGGGAAAGTTCTGGAAGGTTCTAGCTTGGCGTGGCAGGAGAGAGGTTTTGCCTTGACAGAACCTTAGGTCCTTTAAGTGGCTTATAATCATGTTATATAATCTCAAAGCAAAGTGACGTATATGTCATTATAAACTGTGTGGTTCGAGCCCTGAATGCTGATTGGCTGACATATGTGGTATTTGAGACCGTATACCACAGGTATTACAAAACATATATTTCTATTGCTCTATTTACGTTGTTAACCAGCTTATAATAGCAATAAAGCTCCTCAGGGGTTTGTGATAGATGGCCAATATACCACGGCTAAGGGATGTGTCCACCCCCCCTCAGGCCTTATTGCTTAAATAGTCTTCCTGAAAATCAGACTTATTAATACATTTTGTGTGATATGATGTAGATTCATGATAGCTATGTAATCACTGACATGGTTTCTGATATAAGTGCTGAAAGGGGACTGATATATTGATTATAGGCATCTACAAATGGAGCATATTGCTATTACTGTGTCATTGGACCAGAAAGTATCTGCTTTCTGTCTCTCTCCTGTGGTCAGTGTCAGTAACTGCAGTCTGTGTATGGCCTGTGTGATGCTACTGATTGACTGATCTAAAGGGGAGATCTCCAGAGCTCTGACGTCTCCAGTCTCCTGCTTCACCTGCTGCTCTCTGGAACTACAACAGTGGTGTTAGGAAGGATGTATGGGTAATGTTTAGGGGCTTTATTGTATGTGTTTGAATCATATTGATTCAATTCCAGCTATTCAAAACACAGGTCATCTTAAGTCTTTTATATATAATTTCACATCATCTCTATTCAGATTGGTTGATGGTTTTCCTTGAGTTACTGAACAGAGTCAACATGTAGTTAATGATCAGGAGAAACATTTAGTGATCAGTTATGGTCTAAGGTCTTCTAGACATAGATCTAGTTTGACTCTATTGTTGTTCAGCTCTACTACACAGTGTCATTGTAAGTTCCTTTCCTGAGGATGGCTCACCCCTCACAGTTCTGGGTGACTTTAACCTCCCTACGTCTGCCTTTGACTCATTTCTCTCTGCCTCCTTCTTTCCACTCTTTTCCTCTTTTGACCTCACCCTCTCACCGTCCCCCCCTACTCACAAGGCAGGCAATACGCTTGACCTCATCGTTACTAGATGCTGTTCTTCTACGTCGCAACCTTCGCTCTCTCTCTCCCGCTACTCTCTCCTCTTCCATCCTATCATCCTTCCCTCTGCTAAATCCTTCTCCATCCGATCTCATGATTCTGCCTCCTCAACCCTCCTCTCCTCTCTTTCTGCATCTTTTGACTCTCTATGTCCCCTATCCTACCGGGCCATCTCTGTCCTCCCCTCCTGCTCCGTGGCTTGATGACTCATTGCGAGCTCACAGAACAGGGTTCCGGGCAGCCGAGCGGAAATGGAGGAAAACTAGACTCCCTGCGGACCTGTCATCTTTCCACTCCCTCCTCTCTACATTTTCTTCCTCTGTTTCTGCTGCTAAAGCCACTTTCTACCACTTTAAATTTCAAGCCTCTGCCTCTAACCCTAGGGAACTCGTTGCCACCTTCTCCTCCCTACTGAATCCTCCTCCTCCTCCCCCTCCTCCCTCTCTGTGGATGACTTCGTCAACCATTTTGAAAAGAAGGTTGACGACATCCGATCCTCATTTATTAAATCAAATGACACCGCTGGTCCTGCTCACACTGCCCTACCCTATGCTTTGACTTCTTTCTCCCCTCTCTCTCAGGTGAAATCTTTGCGACTTGTGACGGCTGGCCGCCCAACAACCTGCCCGCTTGACCCTATCCCCTCCTCTCTTCTCCAGACCATTTCCGGAGACCTTCTCCCTTACCTCACCTCGCTCATCAACTCATCCTTGACCGCTGGCTATGTCCCTTCCGTCTTCAAGAGAGCGAGAGTTGCACCCCCTCCTCAAAAACCTACACTCGATCCCTCCCGATGTCAACAACTACAGACCAGTATCCCTTCTTTCTTTCTCTCCAAAACTCTTGGAGCGTGCCGTCTCTAGCCAACTCTCCGGCTATCTCTCTCAGAATGACCTTCTTGATCCAAACCAGTCAGGTTTCAAGACTGGTCATTCAACTGAGACTGCTCTTCTCTGTGTCACGGAGGCTGTCCGCACTGCTAAAGCTAACTCTCTCTCCTCTGCTCTTATCCTTCTAGACCTATCTGCTGCCTTTGATACTGTGAACCATCAGAACCTCCTCTCCACACTCTCCGAGTTGGGCATCTTCGGCTCTGCTCACTCTTGGATTGCATCCTGCCTGACAGGTCGCTCCTACCAGGCGGCGTGGCGAGAATCTGTCTCCGCACCACGTGCTCTCAACACTGGTTTCCACCAGGGCTCAGTTCTAGGCCCTCTCCTATTCTCTCTATACACCAAGTCACTTGGCTCTGTCATATCCTCACATGGTCTCTCCTATCATTGCTACGTAGACAACACACAATAAATGTTCTCCTTTCCCCCTTCTGATAAGCAGGTGTCGAATCACATCTCTGCATGTCTGGCAGATATATCAGTGTGGATGTCGGATCACCACCTCAAGCTGAACCTCGGCAAGACGGAGCTGCACTTCCTCCCGGGGAAGTACTGCCCACTCCATGATCTCGCCATCACGGTTGACAACTCCATTGTGTCCTCCTCCCAGAGTGCAAAGAACCTTGGCATGACCCTGGACAACACCCCTGTCGTTCTCCGCTAACATCAAAGCGGTGACCCGATCTTGCAGGTTCATGCTCTACAACACTCGTAGAGTACGACCCTAACTTACACAGAAAGCGGCACAGGGTCCTTATCCAGGCACTTGTCATCTCCCGTCTGGATTACTGCAACTCGCTTTGGCTGGGCTCCCTTTCTGTGCCATTAAACCCCTACAACTTATCCAGAACGCTGCAGCCCGTCTGGTGTTCAACCTTCCCAAGTTCTCTCATGTCACCCTGCTCCTTCGCACACTCCACTGGCTTCCAGTTGTAGCTCGCATCTACTACAAAACCATGGTGCTTGCCTACGGAGCTGTGAGGGGAACGGCACCTGCTTACCTTCAGGCTCTGATCCTACACCCAAACGAGGGCACTACGTTCATCCACCTCTGGCCTGCTAGCCCCCTACCTCTACGGAGCACAGTTCCCGCTCAGCCCAGTCAAAGCTATTCGCTGCTCTGGCACCCCAATGGTGGGAACAAGCTCCCCACGACGCCAGGACAGCGGAGTCACTGACCACCTTCTGGAGACACTTGAAACCCTATGTCACGAGAATTTCTATCTCTAATTAAACTCAAATTTGAATAATTCCCAGAGGGTGTAAGGCTCTGGATTTAATCATGAATTAAACAAAGGTCCACAACCAGCAAGAATGATCTGTATTATTTAATCATGGCGAGCTCTGCTGCCAAAACACATATACAGCCTTTATATATGCCTTCACACAAAGGAACTTTGCTCCGCCCACCTTTAGGCGGCCTGTACATTTCCACAACCAGTTTCTAAGTCTCCTCCCTCCTGGAATGTTTGTCTCAGCAGTTTCTAACTCACCCCCTCTCTAGTGGGTTTACACTACATTATAACTCTAACACAGTTCACACATTTAAACCGCATTTGGGTTGAAATCCTTTAGTCATTATTTTCAAAATACAAATTAATCTATCAATCCACCCTTTGACAAAAAATGTCACACTCAGGATGAATGTATTTACAAGCATGATTAATCTCAGAGATTAGTTCTATTTAACTCCTTCCAACCATAGGCCTTCTTTTTAAGATTTTCCCTATGATATTCATACATCAGAACTAATAAATGTTTCATCCAATTGTGGTCTTTCAGGGTCAAAGTCCTCGTTATCCACCAAGCCTGGAGGATCGTATTTCACATTCCACTGGTCAGTCCGTAGTCGGTCCATATCTTATCATCTGTTGAGAAACTGCATTCTCCAACGCCTAACTCACCAACCCTCGGACACAGGGAACAAGACAACAACAACCACATAATACAAGCAATTGCATCCAATTGCGGTGGCTGCCCCCAAGATGGTGGCTGCTATGGTTTTCCATTTACCAAACATTTTGTGACGAGTACTGAGGATACGAAGAGGCAGGACACAGACGCATGAATTAACAAGGTCAAGGTTTACTCAAAGAGAATTAACAAAGATAGAGTACATGACACGAAGCAAAACAATCACACGCAACATGACACAGAACAGTCCAGGGACTGAAGGGTTTTAGCCCAGTATATTAGGAGTTTAGGAGCTCCTCCAGGTTTCTGTTGATACCAGGCCAACCACTGTCCATTGCTGTCACAGTCAAATATTTTACCTTGAATCCTGAGGGCAAATATCCAGATAAAGATGGTGATAAAAGTCATGGTTGTTGTGGAGTCTGTTGTCATGAAGGACAGCTCTCAGTCATGAAGTGTTAAAATCACAGGGATATAAACACTCCCAGACCACTGAAGCATGTGCTGTCTATGCAAAGTGTCCTCTCTATGCAAATGGGTCTCCTGGAGCAAGGCAGATAACGTATGCCTCATTTGGTAATGTATGGGATATACACTGAGTGTCCAAGACATTAGGAACGCCTTCCAAATATTTAGTTCCACCCACTTTTGCCCACAGAGCAGACTCAATTTGTCGGGTCATGGACTCTATAAGGTGTCAAAAGTGTTCCTTCCACAGGGATGCTGGCCCATGTTGACTCCAATGCTTCCCACAGTTGTGTCAAGTTGGCTGGTGGTGGAGCTCTACTCTGAATTGCTCGTTCCATCTCATCCCACAGATGCTAATTTTATTGAGATCTGGTGACTGGGCAGGCCACTGCGTGTAAGCTGAATTCACTGTCATGTTCGTGGAACTATTCCTGGACAATCCTAGCCTTGTGGCATGGGGCATTATACTGATGAAAAAAATCAATTTGCAGATAGATACACTTCTCGCCATGAAGGGATGCACCTGATTGGCAATTTAAACGTTGCTCCACTTTTATCAAGGGGCCCAATGTGTGCTATGAAAACACAACCCACACCATCACACCACCAACGTTGACACACAGTATTTTGGATGCATGTACTCATGTGGTTTTGTCCATACCCTAGTCCTCCCATCAGCGTGAAACAGCAGGAACAGGGATTCATTAGATCAAGCAATATTTTTCCAATTCTCCAGTGTCCAGTATTTCCATTCCATAGCCCACTGCAAACTCAGTTTCTTGTTTTTTGCTGAAAGAAGTGTAACTTTGTAAGGATGTCGGCTGCCATACCCCATTCATGTCAAGGTACGATGAGTTGTGCATTCTTTTATGGGTCTTTGGTCACAAATGTTGTACTAGTCTGTCAGTTGACTAACTGTAGCCCGTATGTTGCTCTGCACAATTCATGTCAGCCTCCTTTGTCCTCTTTCATCAATTACCCGTTTTCGACCACTGGCCTGCCGAATGTCCTTTGGGTGGTGGACCATTCTTGATACACATGGGAAACTGTTGACTGTGAAAAACCCAGCAGCGTTGCAGTTCTTGACACACAAACCGGTGCGCCTGGCACCTACTACCATACCCCGTTAAAAGGCACTTCAATATTTTGTTTTGCCCATTCACTCTCTGAATGGCACACATACACAATCCATGTCTTAATTGTCTCAAGGCTTAAAAATCATTCTATAACCTGTCTCCTCCCCTTCATCTACACTGATTGAAGTGGATTTATCAAGTGACATAAATAAGCGATCACAGCTTTCACCTGGATTCACCTTGTCAGTCTGTCATGGAATGTTCCTAATGTTTTGTGCACTCTGTGTATATCATCCACTGTGTGACTGTTTTCATTTTTAGGTGTTGGTCGGTCAAATAATAGAGGGAACCTATGATACTCTAGACTGTAGTCCTCAACACCAACACTGGTCTAGCCCTCAACACTATTACTGGTCTTGTCCTCAACACTATCACTGTTCTAGTCCCTAACACTATCACTGGTCTAGTCCTGAACACTATCACTGGTCTAGTCCTGAACACTATCACTGTTCTAGTCCCTAACACTATCACTGGTCTAGTCCTGAACACTATCACTGGTCTTGTCCTGAACACTATCACTGTTCTAGTCCCTAAGACTATCACTGGTCTAGTCCTGAACACTATCACTGGTCTAGTCCTGAACACTATCACTGTTCTAGTCCTGAACACTATCACTGGTCTAGTCCTCAAAACTATCACTGGTCTAGTCCTCAGTACTATCACTTGTCTAGTCCTGAACACTATCACTGGTCTAATCCTAAACACTATCACTGGTCTAGTCCTCAACACTATCACTGGTCTAGTCCTCAACACTATCACTGGTCTATTCCTCAGTACTATCACTGATCTAGTCCTAAACACTATCACTGGTCTAGTCCCTAACACTATCACTGGTCTAGTCCTCAGTACTATCACTGGTCTAGTCCTCAGTACTATCACTGATCTAGTCCTCAGTACTATCACTGGTCTAGTCCTCAACACTATCACTGGTCTAGTCCTCAACACTATCACTGGTCTAGTCCTCAACACTATCACTGGTCTAGTCCTGAACACTATCACTGGTCTAGTCCTCAGTACTATCACTGGTCTAGTCCTCAACACTATCACTGGTCTAGTCCCTAACACTATCGCTGGTCTACTCCTCAACACTATCACTGGTCTAGTCCTGAACACTATCACTGGTCTAGTCCTGAACACTATCACTGTTCTAGTCCCTAACACTATCACTGGTCTAGTCCTGAACACTATCACTGGTCTTGTCCTGAACACTATCAATGTTCTAGTCCCTAAGACTATCACTGGTCTAGTCCTGAACACTATCACTGGTCTAGTCCTGAACACTATCACTGTTCTAGTCCTGAACACTATCACTGGTCTAGTCCTCAAAACTATCACTGGTCTAGTCCTCAGTACTATCACTTGTCTAGTCCTGAACACTATCACTGGTCTAGTCCTCAACACTATCACTGGTATAGTCCTCAGTACTATCACTGGTCTAATCCTGAACACTATCACTGGTCTAGTCCTCAACACTATCACTGGTCTAGTCCTCAACACTATCACTGGTCTAGTCCTCAGTACTATCACTGATCTAGTCCTCAACACTATCACTGGTCTAGTCCCTAACACTATCACTGGTCTAGTCCTCAGTACTATCACTGGTCTAGTCCTCAGTACTATCACTGATCTAGTGCTCAGTACTATCACTGGTCTAGTCCTCAACACTATCACTGGTCTAGTCCTCAACACTATCACTGGTCTAGTCCTCAACACTATCACTGGTCTAGTCCTGAACACTATCACTGGTCTAGTCCTCAGTACTATCACTGGTCTAGTCCTCAACACTATCACTGGTCTAGTCCCTAACACTATCGCTGGTCTACTCCTCAACACTATCACTGGTCTAGTCCTGAACACTATCACTGGTCTAGTCCCTAACACTATCACTGGTCTAGTCCTGAACACTATCACTGTACTAGTCCCTAACACTATCACTGGTCTAGTCCTGAACACTATCACTGGTCTAGTCCTGAACACTATCACTGGTCTATTCCTCAAAACTATCACTGGTCTAGTCCTCAGTACTATCACTTGTCTAGTCCTGAACACTATCACTGGTCTAGTCCTCAACACTATCACTGGTCTAGTCCTCAGTACTTTCACTGGTCTAGTCCTGAACACTATCACTGGTCAAGTCCTCAACACTATCACTGGTCTAGTCCTCAACACTATCACTGGTTTAGTCCTCAGTACTATCACTGATCTAGTCTTCAACACTATCACTGGTCTAGTCCCTAACACTATCACTGGTCTACTCCTCAGTACTATCACTGGTCTAGTCCTCAGTACTATCATTGGTCTAGTCCTCAGTACTATCACTGGTCTAGTCCTCAACACTATCACTGGTCTAGTCCTCAACACTATCACTGGTCTAGTCCTGAACACTATCACTGGTCTAGTCCTCAGTACTATCACTGGTCTAGTCCTCAGTACTATCACTGGTCTAGTCCTCAACACTATCACTGGTCTAGTCCCTAACACTATTGCTGGTCTAGTCCTCAACACTATCACCGGTCTAGTCCTCCCCCTCAGCACCTGCATCTAAGACTGTCTGAGAGTGGTCTGAGTGGGGAGGGGAAAACGGAAAACTAGCTGTTATTGGCAGAGAGATTTGGAACTCTCTTTGTTATTGGTCTATTAACTAATTTGCTACATGGTAATGTCACCATGGAAAGCCGATCCTCCCTCAAATGCAAACCTGCTAATTAGAAGGTCCTATGTGCAGTACATCATATTTTCAACTAGGAACAATCATGAAATAACACTGATCCATTTTTTTCACACTTTTACAGTGTTAGTTTCATCAGCTGTTGTACAATATTATATAAAACACAAGAAAAACTGAATTTTGACTGCACAGAGCCTTTAATGGATCACTGCTGGTTTTACAGCAGTGGAGAGTAACTGCAGTATGTGACCTGAAAGGACAGCTTTCACTGCAGGATCTGAGTCACAGTGATCTGCCCTCGGGATACTGAGAAATGAATAACACATTGTCAAGATCAGATTCCATTTAAGATCAGTTTTCTAGAATATAATATGCTTAGAATTCAACAGCAACTTTAACTGAAAGCAAATGACAAGCATCAAGATGAAGGGGTCTATTCAATCCGTATTGCTGAAGTTCAGCGTTACAGCGTGATTGGAATTTAAAGGCAATGTTCCTGTGTAAAGAAGGAGACTGCATTCACAGTAAAAGCTGCATATGGGGTGGCAGGTAGCCTAGCGGTTAAGAGGTCGCTAGTTCGAATCCCTGAGCCGACTAGGTCAAAAATCTGTCGATGTTCCCTTGAGTAAGGCCCTTATTGCGCCTGTAAGTTCCTCTGGATAAGAGCATCTGCTAAGTGAAGTAAATGTAATATGTCAGCTCAATCAAAAATTATCTTGACATTTCTATCCGGCAATCTGTAACACTTCAACGATACAACTTTTATTTCAGATGAAGGGCTCTATTCAATCCGTATTGCTGAAGTTCAGCGCTAAAGCCCAATTGAAATTTAAAGGCTTCAGCGAAACAGATTGAATACAGCCCTAACTGTCACTTCACTCATGCTTGGACTCTTATGAAAGTTTCTCAAATCAGTTACTGAACATTTCTCTAAAATGTTTGGGTTTGTTTTATACCTTTCTATTTTATAATAAAACTATAATGTTTTTCATTTAATCAAAAAACGATTTCAAATGAAGAATATAACATTATATATATTTGGCCAGTATTCATATGTGCTCATGATTTAAACCACAGTCTAAAAAATGTAATTATTCAGCTTGCCCAATGGTCAGGATGTTTTTGTACCAGCAGTTATAGGGGTTGTATCACTGTGGTACACTTTTGGTAGTGGCACCAGACTAGATGTTGGAAGTAAGTTTCTTGATGTTTGTCTGATTCCATTTTTTTCTTAAACTCTTTAATCTCTATTAAAACATTTAGATTTGAGATACTTTACTTTCCAAAAATATTGTTATATATTGATTTTGAAAGAGCCTTCTTTAACAGTTTATTTAATCAAAATGTTAAATTGCGGGCATTTTTTTGTATGTTTTATTTGTATGATTGCAGACTATATAACTCTTATTCTGGTATGATAACTATAATATTTGTTATTGTAGTCATCAGTGCATTGTGTTCATGATAGCCAGAAAGGGTCTCTGTTATTTATATCCAACCTCTTGGATTCTGCAAAATACTACAAATATGAGTATTCTGATGAGAAACGGCCAGTCCCGGGGTCCTGGAGAAGGACGGCTTGTACAGCTGGAGCAGCACACTGACTCTCACTGCCCAGGAGTGGACCAAGGCAGGAGAGGTGACCTGTGAATTCCAGCAGAAATCCCAGACTCCAGTCACAAAGACCCTGAGGAGGGCTGACTGTTCTGGGTAGGACCCCTCAGTCACACACCCCTGTGGAGAGAGGATGCTGGTTCCTCTGCTTTGACTAGCTTTGTTCTAAAATCAGTTGTTCTCTGATTTAGAGATCACCCTGGTGTAGACTAACAGGGGGCTTGGCTTGAATTCATGTGTCAATCCTCTCTGTAGACTGAGGTTGTATCAGTGTTAGATTTGATGTGTTAATTATTTTTTATTATTAGATACTGTAGGAATGTTTGCTTTGATGCTTTGATTAATAGATGAAAATAAACATTTTCCTTTGGAACAAATATTTTCGTTGTCTCTTTCAATAATTAGACTTTAGTCAAATGTTGAATGATATAGAAATATATTTGTAAAGCCGTATTCACAGTTTCTTTGAAAATGATCAGACCTAAATGTCATAGCTTAGTTATTCACTTGAAAACTCACTGTCATCAAACTGTAGGTCATAGTAACACAAGATACTACAATGTTAACAGATTAACAGGAGAGGTCTAGATACTACAATGTTAACAGATTAACAGGAGAGGTCTAGATACTACAATGTTAACAGATTAACAGGAGAGGTCTAGATACTACAATGTTAACAGATTAACAGGAGAGGTCTAGATACTACAATGTTAACAGATTAACAGGAGAGGTCTAGATACTACAATGTTAACAGATTAACAGGAGAGGTCTAGATACTACAATGTTAACAGATTAACAGGAGAGGTCTAGATACTACAATGTTAACAGATTAACAGGAGAGGTCTAGATACTACAATGTTAACAGATTAACAGGAGAGGTCTAGATACTACAATGTTAACAGATTAACAGGAGAGGTCTAGATACTACAATGTTAACAGATTAACAGGAGAGGTCTAGACACTACAATGTGAACTGATTAATATTAGAGGTCTTTGTTGAAAAGGTTTTTGACCTGCTTGATTTATAGACTTAGTTGTCCACATACTATTAGAAATATCACAGCTTCAAGATAGTCATAGAGTCTTCTCTACCTCCAACCCCCTGGGGACAGAGTGAACATCTGGTGACAGTGCTGCTCTATTCTGGGACAAGCAGAACCACCCAGCCCTGTCTACGGAAATCTCAGTTTCACTCCCACAGATACCAGTCTAGTAGTTGAACAGTTTCACTGCCTGAAATACCATGGACTGGGTCAGTGTGAGGGAGTGGACCGGTTTTAAACTCTTTAGTGGATTCAGGAAGGGACACATAACATATATGCCATCAACAATTTATCTGAATTGCTGTCTAGGTATGGTAAATCTGAACTATTAATTTTGGGTGATTTTAATATTGATTGGAGGATGCCAGTGTCAGATATTTGCTCTGAGCTAAACCTGTCTCAGCTGATAACTGACCCTACACGGCCCAATCCTAAAGATCAATCAAAATCTACCCTGATTGATCTAATCTTGACAAATTCGCCAAAAGAATATGTTGCTAGCGGAGTGTTCCCACTGGATTTTAGTGAGCATTGCTCAGATGTCTGAGTCAGAGATGTGAGAATACATACATCTCGGTCTCGTGTCTCACTAAGAGGAACTTTAAAAACTTCAGTCAACAAGCTTTTTTACATGATCTTTATTGTAGTGACTTTGATTTTATCTCAGCTATCTCTGAACCTGATTTAGCGTTAAGCTTTTTTGTAAATGTCCTCAATATGTAGATAATCATGCCCCCTTCAACACTCTGAGAGTTAAAGGTACATCGAATTCCTGGTTCACTCCTAAATTATCCAAAGTCATTTGTTATACGAAATGTTGCCTGGGTCAAGTCCAGGAAAACAGGCTTTGGCCCGGATTGGCACTATTTTAGGAGGAATCAACGTGTAAGACTAATCAGAAAGGCTATATCTGATTATTATGTAACCACTCTTTCTGATTGTAAGGGGAATCTAGTTAAATTTTGGGAAACTGTCAAGTCTCTGAAGGGTTGCACTTCCTGCTCTCTACCCCAACAAATCTTTTTGGATTATGGCCCCATTACGAGCACAAATGCCATCATTGATGCATTTAATCATCACAAACGCTGATTTGGGAATTTTGAAGATTGACTTGGAAAATGGTAGTGAAGTTTTTGTATTTCGGCAATTCACAGAAAAATAAGTCCTTTATGCCTTACTTGCTATAGATACCAAGAAATCCTCAGGGGCTGACCAATTGGAACCGGGTCTGCCCAAGGCCTTGCCTTTGGCCTCTGTGGCAGGCTTCTCCTCCCCGCCGCTTTGATCCGATGCTGCCGTTGTGCCCTGGCAAAGCCACTTTTATAGTATCCATCATACTATCAGCTACCTACAGTGGGGAGAACAAGTATTTGATACACTGCCGATTTTGCAGGTTTTCCTACTTATAAAGCATGTAGAGGTCTGTAATTGTTATCATAGGTACACTTCAACTGTGAGAGACGGAATCGAAAATCAAAAATCCAGAAAATCACATTGTATGATTTTTAAGTAATTCATTTTCATTTTATTGCATGACATAAGTATTTGATACATCAGAAAAGCAGAACTTAATATTTGGTACAGAAACCTTTGTTTGAAATTACAGAGATCATCCGTTTCCTGTAGGTCTTGACCAGGTTTGCACACACTGCAGCAGGGATTTTGGCCCACTCCTCCATACAGACCTTCTCCAGATCCTTCAGGTTTCGGGGCTGTCGCTGGGCAATACGGACTTTCAGCTCCCTCCAAAGATTTTCTATTGGGTTCAGGTCTGGAGACTGGCTAGGCCACTCCAGGACCTTGAGATGCTTCTTACGGAGCCACTCCTTAGTTGCCCTGGCTGTGTGTTTTGGGTCGTTGTCATGCTGGAAGACCCAGCCACGACCCATCTTCAATGCTCTTACTGAGGGAAGGAGGTTGTTGGCCAAGATCTCGCGATACATGGCCCCATACATCCTCTCCTCAATACGGTGCAGTCGTCATGTCCCCTTTGCAGAAAAGCATCCCAGAAGAATGATGTTTCCACCTCCATGCTTCACTGTTGGGATGGTGTTCTTGGGGTTGTACTCATCCTTCTTCTTCCTCCAAACACGGCGAGTGGAGTTTAGACCAAAAAGCTCTATTTTTGTCTCATCAGACCACATGACCTTCTCCCATTCCTCCTCTGGATCATCCAGATGGTCATTGGCAAACTTCAGACAGGCCTGGACATGCGCTGGCTTGAGCAGGGGGACCTTGCGTGCACTGCAGGATTTTAATCCATGACGGCATAATGTGTTACTAATGGTTTTCTTTGAGACTATGGTCCCAGCTCTCTTCAGGTCATTGACCAGATCCTGCCGTGTAGTTCTTGGCTGATCCCTCACCTTCCTCATGATCATTGATGCCCCACGAGGTGAGTTCTTGCATGGAGCCCCAGACCGAGGGTGATTGACCGTCATCTTGAACTTCTTCCATTTTCGAATAATTGCGGCAACAGTTGTTGCCTTCTCACCAAGCTGCTTGCCTATTGTCCTGTAGCCCATCCCAGCCTTGTGCAGGTCTACAATTGTATCCCTGATGTCCTTACACAGCTCTCTGGTCTTGGCTATTGTGGAGAGGTTGTAGTCTGTCTGATTGAGTGTGTGGACAGGTGTCTTTTATACTGGTAACGAGTTCAAACAGGTGCAGTTAATACAGGTAATGAGTGAAGAACAGGAGGGCTTCTTAAAGAAAAACTAACAGGTCTGTGAGAGCCGGAATTCTTACTGGTTGGTAGGTGATCAAATACTTATGTCATTAATTACTTAAAAATCATACAATTTGATTTTCTGGATTTTTGTTTTAGATTCCGTCTCTCACAGTTGAAGTGTACCTATGATAAAAAATTACAGACCTCTACATGCTTTGTAAGTAGGAAAACCTGCAAAATCGGCAGTGTATGAAATACTTGTTCTCCCCACTGTACCTAACTGTTAACATTAGCTAAATTCCATCCAAATGCTCGGTGAAACTTTTATTTTTTTTCGTAGTACGTAACTTTTAAAGTAAACCTAAACGGTCAAATTGACCCCTCCCTTCTACTGTGATGGCCAATCAATAGTTTTTTTTTCAACCTGTAAAATGTGTATTACGTAGGTATGATGCGTGCAAGGGAGTTGCATGAATGAAGCATACACAACAAATTGGCATGACAGAGGGGGCAGATTGTGGGACAGAATAGGAACACAAAACTGAGGGGGCACAATATTCCAACTAAGTGGGCATTGCCCCCTTTTGCACCCTCGTGGCGCCAGGGCTGGTTTCAGCGTTGTTTTCAAATCCATGGACACCGTCCCTAGAGGATCTGGAACTGTCAACCAGCGCTTGGGTAGTTTTGCTTTTTAGATGGCAGTCAATACGAATAGAACTAATGACCAGAGAATACCTAAAACGTCACTTGACAACCAGTGTTAGTGGATGTAGCATCACGTTTTGTAGAAAAATGTATGGTTTGGGAAATAATCTTGATTTTTTATGCTGGTAACACGTTGTATAAAAGCAATAACATCCTCGAGGCCATGTGTTATGTCACAAGCCATGTTCTTCACCTCGTGGGTATGACGATATCACAGCCATGATAAAAAATGTCATAACACATGGCCTCATGCATTATTGCTGTGCTTCAAACTCTGCATGTGGACATTTGACTGGTAATAGCTCCCATTTTACCTATGTACCGCCATTGTCAACCAGACAAATGACAAATATCGTCCACACTCACATGACTCTATCTTTTTGATTGTACCTAAGGCTCTTACAGAGTGTGTTTAAAAAAAAAAGATGTTCCAGTTTTCTGGCCTTTCCAGGAGGTCTCTCTTTGAATTTTTTTTGTTTAGTTTTTTTTTTTTCACCTTTATTTAACCAGGTAAGCCAGTTGAGAACAAGTTCTCATTTACAACTGCGAACTGGCCAAGATAAAGCAAAGCAGTGCGATAAAAACAACACAGAGTTACATATGGGGTAAAAAAACAAAGTCAAAAATACAACAGAAAATATATATACAGTGTGTGCAAATGTAGCAAGTTATGGAGGTAAGGCAATAAATAGGCTATAGTGCAAAAATAATTACAATAGTATTAACACTGGAATGCTAGATGTGCAAGAGATTATGTGCAAATAGAGATACTGGGGTGCAAAAGAGCAAAATAAATAACAATATAGGGATGAGGTAGTTGGGTGGGCTAATTTCAGATGGGCTGTGTACAGGTGCAGTGATCGGTAAGGTGCTCTGACAACTGATGCTTAAAGTTAGTGAGGGAGATAAGAGTCTCCAGCTTCAGAGATTTTTGCAATTCGTTCCAGTCATTGGCAGCAGAGAACTGGAAGGAATGGCGTCAAAGAGGTGTTGGCTTTGGGAATGACCAGTGAGATATACCTGCTGGAGCGCAGACTACGGGTGGGTGCTGCTATGGTGACCAATGAGCTAAGATAAGGCGGGGATTTGCCTAGCAGTGATTTATAGATGGCCTGGAGCCAGTGGGTTTGACGACGAACATGTAGTGAGGACCAGCCAACAAGAGCGTACAGGTCACAGTGGTGGGTAGTGTATGGGGCTTTGGAGACAAAACGGATGGCACTGTGATAGACTACATCCAATTTGCTGAGTAGAGTGTTGGAGGCTATTTTGTAAATGACATCGCCGAAGTCAAGGATCGGTAGGATAGTCAGTTTTACGAGGGCATGTTTGGCAGCATGAGTGAAGGAGGCTTTGTTGCGAAATAGGAAGCCGATTCTAGATTTAACTTTAGATTGGAGATTCTTTATGTGAGTCTGGAAGGAGAGTTTACAGTCTAACCAGACACCTAGGTATTTGTAGTTGTCCACATACTCTAGGTCAGACCCGTCGAGGTGGTGATTCTAGTCGGGTGGGCGGGTGCCAGCAGCGTTCGATTGAAAAGCATGCATTTAGTTTTACTAGTGTTTAAGAGCAGTTGGAGGCTACTGAAGGAGTGTTGTATGGCATTGAAGCTCGTTTGGAGGTTTGTTAACACAGTGTCCAATGAAGGGCCAGATGTATACAAAATGGTGTCGTCTGCGTAGAGGTGGATCTGAGAGTCACCAGCAGCAAGAGCGACATCATTGATATACACGGAGAAAAAGTGTCGGCCCAAGAATTGAACCCTGTGGCACCCCCATAGAGACTGCCATAGGTCCAGACAACAGGCCCTCCGATTTGACACACTGAACTCTATCTGAAAAGTAGTTGGTGAACCAGGCGAGGCAGTCATTTGAGAAACCAAGGCTATTTAGTCTGCCAATAAGAATGCGGTGGTTGACAGAGTCGAAAGCCTTGGCCAGGTCGATGAAGACGGCTGCACAGTACTGTCTATTATTATCAATCGCGGTTATAATATCGTTTAGGACCTTGAGCGTGGCTGAAGTGCACCCATGACCAGCTCGGAAACCGGATTGCATAGCGGAGAAGGTACGGTGGTATTCGAAATGGTCGGTGATCTGTTTGTTAACTTGGCTTTCAAATACTTTCGAAAGGCAGGGCAGGATGGATATAGGTCTGTAGCAGTTTGGATCTAGAGTGTCACCCCCTTTGAAGAGGGGGATGACCGCGGCAGCTTTCCAATCTCTGGGGATCTCAGACGTTATGAAAGAGAGGTTGAACAGACTAGTAATAGGGGTTGCGACAATTTCGGCGGCTAGTTTTAGAAAGAAAGGGTCCAGATTGTCTAGCCCAGCTGATTTGTAGGGGTCCAGATTTTGCAGCTCTTTCAAAACGTCAGCTGTCTGAATTTGTGTGAAGGAGAAGCGGGGGGGCATGGGCAAGTTGCAGCGGAGGGTGCAGAGTTGGTGGCGGGGTAGTGGTAGCCAGATGGAAAGCATGGCCAGCTGTAGCAAAATGCTTGTTGAAATTCTCGATTATTGTAGATTTATCGGTGGTGATAGTGTTTCCTAGCCTCAGTGCAGTGGGCAACTGGGAGGAAGTGCTCTTATTCTCCATGGAATTTACAGTGTCCCAAAACTTTTTGGAGTTAGTGCTACAGGATGCAAATTTCTGTTTGAATGAGTAGTTGGGTAAAATCTATGGTAGACAATGAAGTGCGGGGCTGTCAATGTTTTGACCCCCAGATGTACTACCCCTCCGTAAAGAGTTATTGCCTTCTCAATGTGTACATTTCTGTTGTTAAACTGTAGTGCTTTGTGTTTTATGTTGTAATTGTGTGTAAAGCTTTGCGTGCTGCTATTTTGGCCAGGTCTCTCTTGTAAAATAGATGTTTAATCTCAATGAGACTAACCTGGTTAAATAAAGGTAAAATGATGATGATGATGATGGGGAATATGTGATCTGAATGATGCTTTCTAAACACATTTAAAGTTCACCTCATCTAGTGACCAGTGTTCCATGTCACTGTCTCTTCCCCCTCAGCACCTGCAGTAGGTCCCAGCTGTAGCAGTACAGTCACTGTGCAGTCTGACTGAGGGAGGTTTTTGTACGGCTCTGTATCACTGTGTGAACACATCTTTACTATTGGGATAGTGGAAACTCTGACAGTAGTAATCTCCTGCATCTTCAGCCTGGACCCCACTGATGGTCAGAGTGAATTTAGTCCCAGATCCACTACCACTGAATCTAGATGGAGTCCCAGACTGAAGTGTTTTGGTATAGCAAATGAGGAGTTTAGGAGCTCCTCCAGGTTTCTGTTTATACCAGGCTACAAGCAGGAGGGGGACTACAAGCAGGAGGCTTGTGAAATCTACATCCTAAACTGACTCTGTCTCCATGGTGGAAAGCTTTCATTTCAGAGGTCTGAGTCATAGTGTATTGTCCTCTGGATTCTGAAACATAGAAAAAAAATGTATATGAAATGTTAACATTATTCCTTTGTGTAAATATACATTGTAACCTTGAAAGCAGAAAACAGGTGTCCAGATGAAAGATGGTGATAAAAGTAATGGTTGTTGTCATATCTCGTATAACCAAATACTTCTCTGCAGCTGCCACCACAAAATCTATTCTCTGTGATTTATGTTCCATTTCTGAGGTACAGTTGATAACAATTGCTATGAACGCTAAGAAGACAACCTTACTGAAGCATAACTCACTTCTTGCCCTATCCCTCTGTGCTGGCACAAATCTACTACTCACTGGGATCCTATCAGGATCCCTCACCCTTGACCAATCCTCCTCCACTTCCTTCACTGCCTCAGCATACGACACCCTCTGCACTATTCTGATCCCCCACCCTTGAACCATAAACATTGCACCTGAAACAGCGCAGTGGATTCTACACAAATGTTCTTACAGGATAACTAATATATCCTAACATGTCTTTGTCTGGCTCAAGACTCAAAAGAGCTGACAATGACTCCTCTGTTTCACCACTCTCCCCACCGGACCTGCGTCGCACCAAACGGCGGGCATCACAAACACCAGACATTTTCAACTTCAATCGCTACATCCACAATTAATGCTACCCCAGAAATCCCCCTTTCAATGGTGCCCTGTTCCAAAGCAAGAAACAGATCTTGACCCAAGTTACGTGACACGGAGCGCCCTCTCCCTCTCATCCTGGTTAACTTCATTGATTTAACTACCTCCAACTCCTTTCTCACCCACCCTTAAACCACAAATGGATCTGACAAAAGACAAGGGTCCACCTTCTCCAAAATGTCACTACTATTGGTCAAGATTCTTCTTTATCATGTCTGACACCATTCTTCTTCAACACACATCTACCCACTATACTCGGCTCTTCTCCTTCTTCCTTGCTGTCCACAATCACATCTGTCCGTTCACCACGCTCTTGTCGCACCTTCATCAGCTACATTGCTTGCAGAGCACGCACTGATGGCACTTCTCCAAAACCCAACTTCTGTTCCTTAGCCCATTTTACAAGTCTGACTATCTCTGACCTCTCCATGCTTCCTTCAACTTCTCACAACCTTCGTTTGTTGAAGAGGTTTGTGTGAGCAGCAGCATTGTCCAGCCAATCATGGTCTTAATTGGTTAAAAAGCCTCAGCTGGATTCAATTAAAGAATGGGAAGGTGCTGAAAAGGTGTGGCAGGAGAGACGTTTTGCCTTGACAGAACCACAGGACATTTTAGGGGGTTGTAATCATGTTATATAATCTCAATAAATATTGTTTAATATTTGCTTTAAATTCACTACCTGACTGAGGGACCTTACAGAAGCTGGGTTATTTATTCTGAAATGATGTGAGACATTGCTATTGCACATAGATGGAGTCCGTTCAACTTATTGTGTGACATGTTACGAAAAAGTTTGTTTTCCATAGCAAAAGGGGAGGAATATTTATGTAGTCTGGACCTATGGGTGTTGTCACCTAAGGAATGCTTTGATATGAGAGGGGATGAGTTGACATATTGTCAGCGTCACTGATATATTTAGCTCAGTGTTTTATATTTCTGCAGGATCGTCCATGACGATACCAGTGATTTGGCCGCCTTCCGGAAAAGTCACTGTAGTGTCTAGAAGCCATTGTAGGGGGCTAGAGAGTCCCCACATGGTGCTAGTGAAGGAAACATTAGTGTTTTAGAGCTGGATGTTAAAGTATAATAGTGAATAATATCAGTAGTGTTGTATGCTAAATGAACTATTTTGAGATTAAGTTGTTCATGTCTTCTTGCCTTTGAGTTCAAATAAAGATTGTTTTGAGAGTGCTACTCTAATCTGGGACAAGCAGAACCACCCAGCCCTGTCTATGTAAATCTCAGTTTCACTCCCACAGCTACCAGTCTAGTAGTTGAAGAGTTTCACTGCCTGACATACCCTGGACTGGGCCAGATGTGAGGGAGTAAACTGGTTTGAACCTTTATAGTGGATTCAGAGAGGGACACAAAATAGATATGCCATCATGTAATTAATAACAGATAAAATTGTATAAATATTATACTTTATGATAATACTGTATAGTGTATGTCTCTACATAAATGGGTCTAATATTCGAGCCCAGCATCATGTCTCATTCACAGATCTAATAGTCAGTAACCTGATCACCAAAACAGTTAATATAATGCTAGATGATCACATCAATATTTGGTTGTGAGTTTCATATGGGGATTTGATTTAGGGAGGCTGAAGCTGATGTAACACCACCTTTATTTATGTTTTACTTCTGTATATCTGACTCTGCATAGGGACAGGTATTGTGTGTTTTAAAACTTCATTTAACTTATAAAAGTGCACGTTCCGACCATGACAACAATTATTCACAAGCATTATGATGATGATGATGATAGGGGACATGTGATCTGAATGATGCTTTCTAAACATATTCAAAGTTGACGTCACTAACCAGTGTCCCATGTCACTGTCTCTTCCCCCTCAGCACCTGCAGTAGGTCCCAGCTGTAGCAGTACAGTCACTGTGCAGTCTGACTGAGGGAGGTTTTTGTTTACTATTGGGATAGTGGAAACTCTGACAGTAGTAATCTCCTCCATCTTCAGCCTGGACTCCACTGATGGTCAGAGTGAAGTCACTCCCAGATCCACTGCCACTGAATCTAGATGGAGTCCCAGACTGAATTGTTGTAGCATAGTAAATAAGGAGTTTAGGAGCTCCTCCAGGTTTCTGGTGGTACCAGGACATACAGGTATAACCCCCAGGACATGCATTAGCTACATTTGCACTGGTTTTACAGTTTATAATAAATGTCTGTCCTGGGACAACAACTTCACTGAGTCTGAGTCACAGTGACCTGTCCTCTGGATTCTGAAACAGAGACATTTAAGAATATTTTGAAATCTGTTTGTTTTATGTACATTTTCATGAATGTCAATCTGTCGAGGCAGAGGCAATTTAGATTTAATATTTTGATAAGTAAAACAATTTTAAGATCATGATATTCAATTGTCTTACCCTGAACTAAGAACATTAATATCCACAAGAAGCTCATGATCAAGTCATTGTTGAAGTTCTGTTTTCAGAAGGACAGCTCTCAGTCATGAAGCGTTAACCTTACAGGGCTATAAAAACACTCCCAGACCACTGAAGCATGTGCTGCCAATGCAGAGTGTTCTATGTAAATTGTTTTATTGGTAAGGACCCACATTCATAACAGATACATATATGTATATATTCTTAAATCCCATTCCTTACTAGTTTTGTGTGTACTGGTTATATGTTGTGAAATTGTTAGATATTACTTGTTAGATATTACTGCACTGTCGGGGCTAGAAGCACAAGCATTTCGCTACACCTGCTATAACATCTGGTAAACACGTGTATGTGACAAATAAAATTTGATTTGATTTGATTTATGTTATCAAATTATGTTATCATATTTTAAATGTAAATCAGTGATCCAAGATTAAACTTAATTATCTGCATTCTTCAATGGATTTACTCATAACCCAGGACTATCAGTCCATATTGTATTATACAAGTACTTCAGTACTATCAGTCCTTATTGTATTATACTAGTACTTCAGGACTATCAGTCCCTATTGTATTATACTAGTACTTCAGTACTATCAATCCCTATTGTATTATACTAGTACTTCAGTACTATCAGTCCCTATTGTATTATACTAGTACTTCAGGACTATCAGTCCCTATTGTATTATACTTGTACTTCAGTACTATCATTCCTATTGTATTATACTAGTAATTCAGTACTATCAGTCCCTATTGTATTATACTAGCACTTCAGTACTATCAGTCCATATTGTATTATACTAGTACTTCAGTACTATCAGTCCCTATTGTATTATACTAGTACTTCAGTACTATCAGTACCTATTGTATTATACTAGCACTTCAGTACTATCAGTCCATATTGTATTATACTAGTACTTCAGTACTATCAGTCCATATTGTATTATACTAGTACTTCAGTACTATCAGTCCCTATTGTATTATACTAGTACTTCAGTACTATCAGTCTGTCACGATCGTCTATAACAGGAGACCAAGGCGCAGCGTTGCGAGTGAACATGATGACTTTTAATTAGAAAAGCACGTCAATACAAAACAAAAGACGAAAGTGAAGTCCAACAGTAACAAAGACTAAACTTGGAACAAAAACCCACAACCCCCAACGGAAAACAAACAGATTAAATATGGCTCCCAATCAGAGATAACGAGCCGACAGCTGACACTCGTTACCTCCGATTGGGAGTCATTGACCAAACATAGAAAACAACAACCTAGACACCCAACATAGAACATAAACACATAGACTGCACACACCCTGGCTCAACAATAATGAGTCCCAGAACCAGGGTGTGACAGTACCCTAAAGGCGCGGACTGCGACCGCGCCTCAAAACCCCCAAACAGGGGAGGGCTGGGCGGGCATACCTCCTCGGTGGCGGTTCTGGCTCCGGCCTAGACCACCACCCCACCATAGTCACTACCCGCTTACGTAGCCCCTTCCACATGACCACCCCCCAACTAAACCCCACTGGATTAAGGGGCGGCACCGGACTAAGGGGCAGCACCGGACTAAGAGGCAGCACCGGGCTAAGGGGCAGCACCGGGCTAAGGGGCAGCACCGGGCTAAGGGGCAGCACCGGGCTAAGGGGCAGCACCGGGCTAAGGGGCAGCACCGGACTAAGGGGCAGCACCGGGCTAAGGGACAGTACCTGACTAGCTGGCGGATCCTGGCTGGCTGGCTCAGGCGGATCCTGGCTGGACGGCTCTGGCGGATCCTGGCCGGCGGAAGGCTCTGGCTGATCCTGTCTGGCAGAAGGCTCTGGCTGATCCTGTCTGGCGGAAGGCTCTGGCTGATCCTGTCTGGCGGAAGGCTCTGGCTGATCCTGTCTGGCGGAAGGCTCTGGCTGATCCTGTCTGGCGGAAGGCTCTGGCTGATCCTGTCTGGCGGAGAGCTCTAGCGGCTCCAGTCTGGCGGACGGCTCTGAAGGCTCATGGCAGACGGGCGGCTTTGCAGGCTCAGTACCGACGGGCAGCTCCTGCGGCGCTTGGCAGACGGACAGTTCAGACGGCGTTGGGCAGACGGGCAGTTCAGGCGCCGTTGGGCAGACGGGCAGTTCAGACGGCGTTGGGCAGACGGGCAGTTCAGACGGCGTTGGGCAGACGGGCAGTTCAGGCCCCGTTGGGCAGACGGCAGACTCTGGCCGTCTGAGGCGCATCGTAGGCCTGGTGCGTGGTGCCGGAACTGGAGGTACCGAGCTTAGGACACGCATCTCAGGGCTAGTGCGGGGAGAAGGAACAGGCCGGACCGGGCTGGCGACGCGCACCATCAGTTTGGTGCGAGTGGCAGGAACAGGCCGGGTCGGGCTGGCGACGCGCACCGTGGACTTGGTGCGGGTGGCAGGAACAGGCCGGACCGGGCTGGCGACGCGCACCGTCAGTTTGGTGCGAGTGGCAGGAACAGGCCGGGTCGGGCTGGCGACGCGCACCGTAGACTTGGTGCGGGTGGCAGGAACAGGCCGGGTCGGGCTGGCGACGCGCACCGTAGACTTGGTGCGGGTGGCAGGAACAGGCCGGGCTGGGCTGGCGACGCGCACCGTATCCCTGGTGCGGGTGGCCGGAACAGGCCGGGCCGGGCTGGCGAAGCGCACCGTATCCCTGGTGCGTGGAGCAGGAATAGGCCGGGCTGGGCTGGCGACGCGCACCATATCCCTGGTGCGTGGAGCAGGAACAGGCCGAACCGGGCTGTGGAGACGGATAGGAGGCCTGGAGTGAATAGCGGCCACCACCCGTCCTGGCTGAATGCCTACCCTCACACACTCTGTGTGAGGCATCCGCACAGGACGTACAGGGCGGTGTACCCCTGGCCTGGTGGCCTCCTGAATCCGCCCCCTTTTCTCCTCCTTCAGCCCTCTGGCAGCCTCCTGCTGCCCAGTCGCCCAAGCCATGTGCCCCCCCCAAAAAACTTTTTGGGGTTGCCTCTCGACCTTCCGACGATGGCCCTGCTGACGCCGTTGCTCCTCTCGCGCCAGGGCCTTGATCCTTCCCCAAGGTCCCTTGCCTCCGAGCATGTCCTCCCAGGACCACGATGTGCCCACCTGGGCCATCGCCAGCCTCTCTATCTCCTTGCCCGGTGCCTCCTCCCATGTCCAGTCTCCTTGCTCCTGGACACGCTGCTTGGTCTTTCTTTGGTGGGTTTTTCTGTCACGATCGTCTATAACAGGAGACCAAGGCGCAGCGTTGCGAGTGAACATGATGACTTTTAATTAGAAAAGCACGTCAATACAAAACAAAAGACGAAAGTGAAGTCCAACAGTAACAAAGACTAAACTTGGAACAAAAACCCACAACCCCCAACGGAAAACAAACAGATTAAATATGGCTCCCAATCAGAGATAACGAGCCGACAGCTGACACTCGTTACCTCCGATTGGGAGTCATTGACCAAACATAGAAAACAACAACCTAGACACCCAACATAGAACATAAACACATAGACTGCACACACCCTGGCTCAACAATAATGAGTCCCAGAACCAGGGTGTGACACAGTCCCTATTGTATTATACTAGTTCTTCAGGACTGTCATTCCCTATTGTATTATACTAGTACTTCAGTACTATCAGTCCCTATTGTATTATACTAGTACTTCAGTACTATCAGTCCCTATTGTATTATACTAGTTCTTCAGGACTGTCATTCCTTATTGTATTATACTAGTACTTCAGTACTATCAGTCCCTATTATATTATACTAGTACTTCAGTACTATTAGTCCCTGTTGTATTATACTAAAACTTCAGTACTATCAGTCCATATTGTATTATATTAGTACTTCAGTACTATCAGTCCCTATTGTATTATACTAGTTCTTCAGGACTGTCATTCCCTATTGTATTATACTAGTACTTCAGTACTATCAGTCCCTATTGTATTATACTAGTACTTCAGTACTATCAGTCCCTATTATATTATACTAGTTCTTCAGGACTGTCATTCCCTATTGTATTATACTAGTACTTCAGTACTATCAGTCCCTATTATATTATACTAGTACTTCAGTACTATCAGTCCCTATTATATTATACTAGTACTTCAGTACTATCAGTCCCTGTTGTATTATACTAGTACTTCAGTACTATCAGTCCCTATTGTATTATACTAGTACTTCAGTACTATCAGTCCCTATTGTATTATACTAGTACTTCAGTACTATCAGTCCCTATTGTATTATACTAGTTCTTCAGGACTGTCATTCCCTATTGTATTATACTAGTACTTCAGTACTATCAGTCCCTATTATATTATACTAGTACTTCAGTACTATCAGTCCCTATTGTATTATACTAGTACTTCAGTACTATCAGTCCCTATTGTATTATACTAGTACTTCAGTACTATCAGTCCCTATTATATTATACTAGTACTTCAGTACTACCAGTCCCTATTGTATTATACTAGTTCTTCAGGACTGTCATTCCCTATTGTATTATACTAGTACTTCAGTACTATCAGTCCCTATTGTATTATACTAGTTCTTCAGGACTGTCATTCCCTATTGTATTATACTAGTACTTCAGTACTATCAGTCCCTATTATATTATACTAGTACTTCAGTACTACCAGTCCCTATTGTATTATACTAGTACTTCAGTACTATCAGTCCCTATTGTATTATACTAGTACTTCAGTACTATCAGTCCCTATTGTATTATACTAGTTCTTCAGGACTGTCATTCCCTATTGTATTATACTAGTAATTCAGTACTATCAGTCCCTATTATATTATACTAGTACTTCAGTACTACCAGTCCCTATTGTATTATACTAGTACTTCAGTACTATCAGTCCCTATTGTATTATACTAGTACTTCAGTACTATCAGTCCCTATTGTATTATACTAGTTCTTCAGGACTGTCATTCCCTATTGTATTATACTAGTACTTCAGTACTATCAGTCCCTATTGTATTATACTAGTACTTCAGTACTATCAGTCCCTATTGTATTATACTAGTTCTTCAGGACTGTCATTCCCTATTGTATTATACTAGTACTTCAGTACTATCAGTCCCTATTGTATTATATTAGTACTTCAGTACTATCAGTCCCTATTGTATTATACTAGTACTTCAGGACTATCATTCCCTATTGTATTATACTAGTACTTCAGTACTATCAGGGTGGTACTGAGAGTGCACTGTGTATGAAGGTGCTCACTCTTGTGTGAATGAGGTTTTTGTACGGCGACTTCACCAGAATGAATCACTGTGGTGGACTTTTGGAAGCGGAACAAAACTGGTGCTGAAAAGTAAGTCCTTTTTGGTCTTTCTCTCATAAAACTAAACGTAATCATGTTATTGAACAACGTTATGAGATGTTATCATCTTCTCCAGAGGAAAGACTTTTAGGCTATATCCTTTTAGAGATTTCTGTGGACAGATTGGTTGATTGGTAGAGGGTAGAGTCAACAAAGTGAGAAAATTGTTCACATACCATCATGTTTATTTGGTAATAAAACCATAAGTATTCTAACGTGATTAAAAAATATATTTGGTATACAGTATTGCATGTCAGCTCATTGTTCTGTCGAGATGTAGCAACTACTATTTCTACATTTCTACAATATAAGCAACACTTTGTATTGTATTCATTGTAGATGTTAACACTGACATGGTTTAAAAGGAAACCTCATCTATAGTTTTGAATAGTATTTTGAGGTCATTTTGGCTTTTGTCTCAGAGTAGATTTGACAAAATTGATATGGAGATTTCATGTCTGATTTTACATTGTGAATATGAAATAATACTGTATACAAACTATATGTGATATCTGTTTACTGCATGTCTTATAGATTCAGGGGCGGTTTCCCAGACAAAGATCAAGGCTAGTCCAGGACTAAAAAGCAGGCTCAATGGAGAATCTACATTGAAATATATTTTTAGTCTATGACTACGCTTAATCTGTGTCCGGGAAACCACCTCTGTGTTTTGTTGCTCTTGGTAGGCTAAATTGTAGATTTTTTTTGTTGTTGCATCGATCTTAAAGATTAAGTGTTTCATTGTCCTCTCTACTGTAGCTAGATGTTTAACCTGTGTATAATGTCGATCTGAAATAGTTTTGTTCACTAATAACACAGTGTTACACAGTCCCCTCTCCTCCTAATCTATTCCATTACAGAGTAGCAGGAGTAAATTACCCTCTCCTCTCCTAATGTTATAGAGTAGTAGTAGTAGTAGTAGTATTTGAAGTAGTAGTAGTAGTAGTAGTAGTAGTAGTAGTAGTAGTATTAGTAGCTGACCCTCTCCTCTCCTCTCCTCTCCTCTCCTCTCCTCTCCTCTCCTCTCCTCTCCTCTCCTCTCCTCTCCTCTCCTCTCCTCTCCTCTCCTCTCCTCTCCTCTCCTCTCCTCTCCTCTCCTCTCCTCTCCTCTCCTCTCCTCTCCTAAATTATTCCATTATAGAGTAGTAGTAGCTGACCCTCCTCTCTTCTCTTCTCTCCTCCAGCTGGTCCCTCTGTCAGGCCCACAGTGTCTCTGCTCCCCCCGTCCTCTGAGCAGCTCTCCGGGGGCTCGGCCACATTGGCCTGCCTGCTGAGCGGCTACTCCCCCCAGGGGGCGATGGTGAGCTGGGAGGTGGACGGGGCAGAGGTGAAGGAGGGGGTCCTGACCACCACAGAAGAAGAGAAGGGTGGCCACTACAGCCGCAGCAGCACCTTGACCCTGAGCAAGGCACTCTGGGAAGAGGGAGAGGTGTACACCTGCAGGGTCGCCCACGACGACACCAGTGATTCAGCCGCCTTCCGGAGAAGTCACTGTAGTGTCTAGAAGCCATTGCAGGGGTCTAGAGAGTCCCCACGTGGTGTTAGTTCTGGAAACAGTGTTTTAGAGCTGAATGTTAAAGTATAATAGTGAAATAGAGTAGTGCTGTGTGCTAAATTAACTATTTTGAGATTAAGCTGTGCATGTCTTCTTGCCTCTGAGTTTAAATAAAGCTTGTTTTGATTGAAATATAACCCCAAGAGTTGATTTAATCATGATTCCAGTGATCACTATCTCATGAATAGGCAGCACATTTCATATTAATTTATATCAATCAGCTTCTTTCATAATTTAGCATTGTAGCATATAGCTACTCTCATGTTTTCAAACATAATTAAAAGGGCATCTGATACAACAAATACTCTGCAATCATTTCTACAACTGAATGATCCTGTTATACTGTAGCATCAATACCAGTGATAATAATTAGTGATATTTGATAATACACCTCTAAGATCTGGTCTCAGAACTCACACTGCTAAACAGTTACTTTCCATAACATATGTATATTTACAATGTTTAATTCTTAATATGATTTTATTAATTAGAATTTTTAGCAATGGTTTTCAACGACCTGTGGTGTAAACTTATTCATTATATTTCTCCAGATCTTCTCTACCTCCAACCCCCTGGGGACAGAGTGAACATCTGGTGACAGTGCTGCTCTATTCTGGGACAAGCAGAACCACCCAGCCCTGTCTATGCAAATCTCAGTTTCACTCCCACAGATACCAGTCTAGCAGTTGAACAGTTTCACTGCCTGAAATACCCTGGACTGGGCCAGATGTGAGGGACTGTCTGGTTCTAACCTCTATGGTGGATGCAGGAAGGGAGACATAACAGATATGCCGTAATGTAATTAATGACAGATAAAATGGGTGTTATACTTAATGTAGATAGTGTACTGTATATAGGGTAGATAGTGTAGGGTATATAGTGTATGTAGATAGTGTAGTGTATATAGTAAAGTGTAGATAGTGTATTTGGATAGTGTACATGTGTCTCATGGTTGAGTCCAGCATCAGGTCTCATTCACAGGTCTAGCAGTCAGTAACCTACTCATGACAAAAAGCTAATATTTTGCTGTAGATTAATACTTCCATTTAAATCAGATATTTGGTTGTGAGGTCCATATGTTGACTTTTTTGGGGGGCTGAAGTGATTGTAACTTTTAAGTAATGTTGAGGTCATAACACCTTTTGTTTGGCTTCTCATGTGGACTGGTAATAACTCCCATTTGACCTATGGACCTACATTGTCCAACAGACAAATGACAAATGACAACTATCGTCTACACATACCTGTATCTTGTTGACTGTTTCTAAGTCCTGTACAGAGCTGGGTAAAAAAAGTGTTACAGTTCTCTGGCCCTTCCACCTGGAAGGAGCTTCAAAGGGACATGAAATTGCAGGAGCTCATCTCTTTGACTGACTACTGTAGCTAGGGTAAAAACCATGGTGGACAATTAAGTGGGGGGGCTGTCAGTGTTTTGACCCCTAGATGCAGCACATCTCCCCAAATAATTATTGCCTTCTCAATGTGTAAATGTATGGTTTTAAACTGTAGTGCTTTGTGTTTTATGTTGTAAATTGTGTGTTAAGCTTTGTGTGCTGCTATTTTGGGCAGGCCTCTCTTATAAAATAGATGTTTAATCTCAATGAGACTAACCATGAAAATAAAGGTAAAATAAATACATAAAAATATGTTTCAAAATATCTAACTGTTTTAGGTGAACTTTCACTTCATTACAAATATAATGAGTTACAACCATGATAACGATGATGATGATGATGATGATGATGATGATGGGGAACATGATGACGCTTTCTAAACATATTCAAAGTTGACTTCCTTACTGACCAGTGTTCCATGTCACTGTCTCCTCCCCTCAGCACCTGCAGTAGGTCCCAGCTGTAGCAGTACAGTCACTGTGCAGTCTGACTGAGGGAGGTTTTTGTACGGCTCTGTATCACTGTGTGAACACTCCACCACTGTGGTAACTCTGACAGTAGTAATCTCCTGCATCTTCAGCCTGGACTCCACTGATGGTCAGAGTGAAGTCACTCCCAGATCCACTGCCACTGAATCTAGATGGAGTCCCAGACTGAAGGGTGCTTGTATAGTAAATGAGGAGTTTAGGAGCTCCTCCAGGTTTCTGCTGGTACCACGCTAGACACTGTTTACCTGAACCACCACAATTCCCATACGGATCACTGCTAGTTTTACACCCCAGAGAGACTGTCTGTCCTGGGAGAACAGCTTTCACAGCAGGAGTCTGAGTCAAAGTGTACTGCCCTCTGGATTCTGAAAAAAAATACATCAACCAATTAGCAAGTACCTCCTTTAATCCTTTAACACGGCTTATTGTATAAATTCTATCATAATTTCAGCGTACCAAAATAGTTTAACATAAAACCAAGGAAATACAATTCTCACCTTGAAAGCAGAGAGCAAGTGTCCAGATGAAGATGGTGATAAAAGTCATGGTTGTTGTGGGTTCTGTTGTCATGAAGGACAGCTCTCAGTCATGAAGAGTTAAACTCACATGGCTATAAACACTCCCAGAGCACTGAAGCATGCACTGCCAATGCAAAGTATCCTCTCTATGCAAATGGTCTTCCGAGGAACAACCAACACCATCAATGCTGAGAAAAGGATTTGATGCAACGGCTATCTCACCGTGTTATCTAAAAATAACGTATGACTAAACAAAAAGTAGGTGCCTGTGCTTCCAGAATTCTAGTGGCTACTTACTGTGGGGCTCTGCTCCAGACAATCTGTTGAGGATAAAAATAGGATTTGGTCTCATGCTCCCCCCAGTGGTTAGAGATGGTAACAACAGAAACCTCAGTGTTTCGGTGAACCTAGATAGACAGTAACAGAGATGATACAGTATTGACACTTAAGTACCCAAACAGTCAGGCAATCAAACTCCACTCAAATGAATTTGATCTAAATTAGTTCACTTGAAAATACACAGTGAGTTTGCTAAAACACAAATGTACATAAAATACACAAATATGTACATAATAGCAAGCCTTTTGTTTGGCAAATCATAATGCAAAATCAAGATGTTCAGAATGTCATGTGGTTTTTACCAATTCTTGTTAGAGGATTCACTCAAGCCAATCCCTTTAAAATGTTTTGTTAAGTTCATTGAATAGGTCCCTTTGTCACAACACATGTGCACTTACAGTGAAATACATGATAAAAAAATGTTCAGATAGTCCATTAGACTTAGATTTAAGCACCTATACAAAGGTTAAATAAATGTGTCTGATTTCCAACAGAAAGAGTGGGATGGATGTTGAGTCTCTTCAGCAATATCCAACAAAGCAACAGCGCCTCTTTGATAGAATACAGAACCTCTCTGAGAAGAACGCAGGAGACAGGAGAGACACAGGTCATTGCAACTGTTCATACACCTCTTTTCCAGAAGTCATTGTTGAGTCATTATAGCTGTCCTGTGACGCTACAAAACTGTCTTCAGATGATCCCAAATTCTTCCTCATCGTCAGATTGGAATAATACTCAGGTTCAGTTGCGTCGCCCTTGTCTGGCACTGCTCTGCTGTTTTCATGAAGCCCTGGTCAGCCATCATTTGGGAAATCTCTGTATAAATGTGTTCCAGTTCAGTGTTTCCCCTCAGGTCCTCTTGGATTCTGTCACTGCCCCATATGTCGAGGAGGGCTTCAGTCTCCTCAATGCTCCAGGGGAGATCTAGTTCTCATGGTGATGGACAGCCAAAAAACAACAACACGTAAACAAACGCCCAACGATGATAGTATAATGTAAAAACAGCATTTACTGTACAGAGATTAGGAGATTGTTTCAGTTACCTGTTCCGTGGACTTGGCCACCTGGGACCTCTCCCATGTCTGTGGCGCCATTCGATTCCTCAGCCAGAGAGTCACAGGATAGATGCTTGTTCCCGAATATTTGCACAAACTGATCGTAGAATTCGCACTCCACATTTTCTCCTCCACTCCTGGGAAAATATAACATTTCTTATTCCTCATATCTGGTTAGTTTATGAGCTTTGCTTACTAACATGAGCATGGCAAACCTCTGACCATGAATACAAAACTGTTCCATCAGTATGGCATCTTCATAACCAATTTGCAATTATAAATAGTGGTTATCAATTTCATATCCATATCTTATCCCCCATGACTTACTGTTTGCTCTCGCAGAACTGGAGGAAGTTGGCCTTTAGCCGCTTCACTCTAGACTGGCAATGTTCGGCTATCCTAAGGAAGCCCTGGTTGGCCATGTCATCGATGTAGACCACCACACCGCGACCAAGCATGTCCCGAAACACTGGAAGACTGATGGAGCATTCATCAAACCGTACGGCATCAGCAGGTATTCGTAATGCCCCGTGGTTGTGCTGAATGCTGTCTTCCACTCGTCCCCTTCTCGGACACGCACCAGGTTGTACGCACTCCGGAGATCTAATTTTGTGAAGAAGTGCGCCCCATTCATTGACCCGATTACAGATGGAATGAGGGGTAGAGGTAACTATAATGAATTGTCCCCTTGTTAAGTGCTCGGTAATCAATGCAAGGGCGCAGACCTCCGTCTTTCTTCTTCACAAAAAAGAAACTCGAGGAGGCGGGCAAAGTGGAGGGACGTATGTCTCCATTGCCTCCATTTCAGCCTGTGACAGGGGATATACATGACTCCTGGGAGGCACACCGTCTACCCAGAGGTTTATCCCGCAATCCCCGACCCGATGAGGTGGTCATTTGGTCGCCTGCGTTTTGGGAAACGCATGTGCCAAATCGAGGTATTCGGGGGTAATGCGCACGGTGGAGGTAGTGTCTGGACTTTCCACCGTGGTTGCACCAATGGAAACAGCTAGACACCCGCCCTGACACTCTCGCGACCACCCGTGAGAACCCTCTGCGGCCATGAAAAGGTGGGGTTGTGTAGTGCTAACCAGGGAAGACCCAACACAACAGGGAAATCGGGAGACTCAATAATAAAAAAAGTGACTTGCTCTCTATGGGTCTCTTGCGTAACCATCGTGACTGGTGCTGTAACTTCCCTAACGAACCCTGACCCTAATGGTCGACTGTCAAGTGCTTTGATGGGCAGTGGAATGGATAGGGGAACCAATGTAATACCTAGACTATGAGCTAACGACCTGTCCATAAAGTTCCCAGCTGCACCTGAATCGACCAGCGCCTTACGCTGGGGAACTACCGTGTAATCAGGGAAGTGGACGTGTATGGTAAAGTGTGCAGCAGAGGGCTCTGAACGAGTGTGGGTTTTCGCTACATGGGGTGACGCGAGAGTGCCCTGCCTGCCGCCTCCAGACCCAAAAGAACACTGACGACAACGTGCAGTAGAATATCCTCTCGTGCCACAAGAGTGACACTGGAGCTGTCGTCCTCCGCTCTCCCGGATCGCTTCCCCACCCAGCTCCATTGTAACGTCATCTGGGTTGAAGTGGGGTGAAACGGGCAGGCCCCCTCCAGGACGTCCTCCTGAAGCCAGCAAGTTGTCCAACCAGATGGCCATGTCCACCAGCTGGTTGAAAGTCAACGTGTCATCCCGGCAGGCTAGCTCCCTTCGGACGTCCTCTCGCAGGTTGCATCGGAAGCGGTCGATGAGGGACTGCTTCGTTCCACCCGGACCCAGCCGCTAGAGTTTGAAACTCCAGGGCAAAGTCTTGCGCGGTCCTCGTCCCCCTGCCTCAGTTGGACCAGCCACTCGCCCGCCTCTCCTCCTTCGGGCAGGTGATCGAAGACTGCCCGGAAGAGGCTCGCGAACTCCCGTAGTGGTCCATCGCAGGGGCAGCTGTCCCGTCATACTCCCTCGGTCAGGATAGGTGAATCCCGGCATTGGACGACCTGGAGAACTCAATCCATCGCTTCTCCTAAGCTGCACGCATAGTAGAATGCTCCCGGACCCGCGCCACGACTCCAGGCATGTTCCCTTCTCTTGCTGACTCCATGTTTGGGTTTGTGATTCTGTAGCGGTTGATTTAGGACGGGTCAGGCGCAGGAGAGTAAATCACGGAATATATGGTTTATTCGATAAACAGTGGTACGCAGCAATGCGTAATACACACCAGTGCGGTAAAACGGCGCACTGGGGAAAACAAGGCACAAGGTGTAATATCCCGGCGATACACAATATAATCTTGCTCCACCTAGCTATATTATCCTCTACAATAAACAATCACACACAAAGACAAGGTGGCAGAGGGAACACTTATACAGGTACTGATGAGGGGATATGAACCAGGTGTGTGTAATAAACAAGACAAAACGAATGGAATGATGAGATGAGGAGCGGCAGTGGCTAGAAGGACGATGACGACGAATGCCGAATCCTGCCCGAACAAGGAGAAGAGGCAGCTTCGGAGGAAGTCGTGACATGGACTCGGCCAGATGTGAGGGAGTGGACTGGTTTTAACCTCTATGGTGGATTCAGGGAGGGAGACATTAACAGATATGCCACCATGTAATTAATGACAGATAAAATTGATATTATACTTTACATGTATGTAGTGTACATGTCTCTCATGTTTGAACCCAGCATCATGTCTCATTCACAGATCTATCAGTCAGTAACCTGCTCATGAAAATAGTTAATATAATACTATAAGATCAAATCCATTTAAATCACACATTTGGTTGTGAGGTTCATTTGGGGACTTGGTCTGGGGGGCTGAAGTGATTGTAACGTTGAAGTAACGTTGAAGTAATGTTGAGGTCATAACACCTTTTGTTTTACTTCTTACTTTGCATATGGACAGGTATTGTGTTTTCAAAACCCACAACAACTTTTAGATGATCTTTAAGGTCATGACAAATATAACGAGTCACAACCAGTGATGATGATGATGATGATGGAGAACATGTGATATGAATTATGCTTTCTATCCTTATTCAAGATTTCCTTGCTGATCAGTGTTCCATGTCACTATCGCTTCCCCCCCTCAGCACCTGCAGTAGGTCCCAGCTGTAGCAGTACAGTCACTGTGCAGTCTGACTGAGGGAGGGTTTTTGTAAAGCTCTGTATCACTGTGTGAACACTGGACCACTGTTGTCACTCTGACAGTAGTAATCTCCTGCATCTTCAACCTGTCACGGTTTCGGCCGAGGCTGCTCCTCCTCCTGGTTCGGGCAGGCTTTCGGCCGGTCGTCGTCCCCCGAGTACTAGCTGCCACCCGATCGATGTTTCATGTTCGTTTGGTTTTGTCTTTATGTTGTACACCTGTGTCTTGTTAGTCCTCGTTAGTGTTCTATTTAGTTCTCGTTGGTTGTGTTTGTCTTTGTTGTGTGATTGCTCTTCTGTTTTCGTGTTGGAGCTACGTACTTCCCTCCAGTGTTTTGGAGAGGGTTTTCGCATGTTAGTGCGCCGTTCGTTTGACGCCTGTGTGCGCCGTTATTTCGTCTTCGGGCTTATTGTGCTTATTTTCTACGTGATTATTGCACTAAAGTCTTTTGGACTGAGCTTCTGCGTCCTGCGCTTGATTCATGCACCACACCCACCTTCAGCACCCCTTGACACAACCTGGACTCCACTGATGGTCAGAGTGAAGGCACTCCTAGATCCACTGCCACTGAATCTAGATGGAGTCCCAGACTGAAGGGTTTTAACCCAGTATTTTAGGAGTTTAGGAGCTCCTCCAGGTTTCTGTTGGAACAAGGCCACACAGGTGAACCAGAAGACAGAATAAGCATTTGATACAGTCACACTGGTTTTACAGTTTATAATAACTGTCTGTCCTGGGAGAACAGTTTTCATTGTAGGATTCTGAGTCACAGTGACCTGTCCTCTGGATTCTGAAACAAAGACATTTAAGACTTTTTTTAAACTCTGTTTGTTTTGTCTGAATTTTAACTAATCTCATTCTCTCAAGGAAGAGGCAACATTTCAATATAATATTTAGATAAAAAATAAAATTGAAGAGCTTGATATTAGAAAATCTTACCTTGAATTAAGAACATCAATATCCACACAAAGCTCATGACAAAATTAATTGTTGAAGTTCTGTTGTCATGAAGGACAGCTCTCAGTCATGAAGTGTTAAACTCACAGGGATGTGAACACTGCCAGACCACCGAAGCATGTGCTGACAATGCAATGTGTCCTATATGTAAATAGTCTTCCTGGACAGTCAGAGTTTATTAATAAATGTGATATAGAAACATGATATCCATGTAATCACTGACATGGTTTCTGATATAGGTGCTGAAAGGGGACTAATATATTGATTATAGATATCTACAATTTTGTTTTTGTTTTGTTTGTTTTTTATATGTCACCTTTATTTAACCAGATAAGCTCTCATTTACAACTGCGACCTGGCCAAGATAAAGCAAAGCAGTGCAATGAAAAACAACAACACAGAGTTACATATGGGGTAAAACAAAACATAAAGTCAAAAATACAACAGAAAATATATATACACTCTGTGCAACTGTTGCAAGTTATGGAGGCCATAGTGCAAAATAAATACAATTAGTATTAACACTGGAATGATAGATGTGCAAGAGATGATGTGCAAATAGAGATACTGGGGTGCAAATGAGCAAAATAAATAACAATATGGGGATGAGGTAGTTGGGTGGGCTAATTTCAGATGGGCTGTGTACAGGTGCATTGATCGGTAAGGTTCTCTGACAACTGATGCTTAAAGTTAGTGAGGGAGATAAGAGTCTCCAGCTTCAGAGATTTTTGAAATTCGTTCCAGTCATTGGCAGCAGAGAACTGGAAGGAATGGCGGCCAAAGGAGGTGTTGGCTTTGGGGATGACCAGTGAGATATACCTGCTGGAGCGCATACTACGGATGGGTGTTGCTATGGTGACCAATGAGCTAAGATAAGGCGGGGATTTGCCTAGCAGTGATTTATAGATGGCCTGGAGCCAGTGGGTTTGGCGACGAATATGTTGTGAGGACCAGCCAACAAGAGCGTACAGGTCACAGTGGTGGGTAGTATATGGGGCTTTGGTGACAAAATGGATGGCACTGTGATAGACTACATCCAATTTGCTGAGTAGAGTGTTGGAGGCTATTTTGTAAATGACATCGCCGAAGTCAAGGATCGGTAGGATAGTCAGTTTTACGAGGGCATGTTTGGCAGCATGAGTGAAGGAGGCTTTGTTGCGAAATAGGAAGCTGATTTAGATTTAACTTTGGAGATGTTTAATGTGAGTCTGGAAAGAGAGTTTACAGTCTAACCAGACACCTAGGTATTTGTAGTTGTCCACATACTCTAGGTCAGACCCGTCGAGAGTAGTGATTCTAGTCGGGTGGGCGGGTGCCAGCAGCGTTCGATTGAAGAGCATGCATTTAGTTTTACTAGTGTTTAAGAGCAGTTGGAGGCTACTGAAGGAGTGTTGTATGGCATTGAAGCTCGTTTGGAGGTTTGTTAACACAGTGTCCAATGAAGGGCCAGATGTATACAAAATGGTGTCTTCTGCGTAGAGGTGGATCTGAGAGTCACCAGCAGCAAGAGCGACATCATTGATATACACAGAGAAAAGAGTCGGCACAAGAATTGAACCCTGTGGCACCCCCATAGAGACTGCCATAGGTCCAGACAACAGGCCCTCAGATTTGACACATTGAACTCTATCTGAAAAGTAGTTGGTGAACCAGGCTATTTAGTCTGCCAATAAGAATGCGGTGATTGACAGAGTCGAAAGCCTTGGCCAGGTCGATGAAGACGGCTGCACAGTACTCTCTATTATCGATCGCGGTTATAATATCGTTTAGGACCTTGAGCATGGCTGAGTTGCACCCATGACCAGCTCGGAAACCGGATTGCATAGCGGAGAAGGTACGGTGGGATTCGAAATGGTCGGTGATCTGTTTGTTAACTTGGCTTTCAAAAACTTTGGAATGGCAGGGCAGGATGGATATAGGTCTGTAACAGTTTGGATCTAGAGTGTCACCCCCTTTGAAGAGGGGGATGACCGCGGCAGCTTTCCAATCTCTGGGGATCTCAGATGTTTCGAAAGAGAGGTTGAACAGGCTAGTAATAGGGGTTGCGACAATTTCGGCGGCTAATTTGAGAAAGAAAGGGTCCAGATTGTCTAGCCCAGATGATTTGTAGGGGTCCAGATTTTGCAGCTCTTTCAGAACATCAGCTGTCTGAATTTGTGTGAAGGGGGAGGGGGGGGGGGCAAGTTGCAGCGGACGGTGCAGAGCTGGAGGCCGGGGTAGTTGTAGCCAGGTGGAAAGCATGGCCAGTCGTAGCAAAATAATTGTTGAAATTCTCAATTATTGTAGATTTATCGGTGGTGATAGTGTTTCCTAGCCTCAGTGCAGTGGGCAGCTGGGAGGAGGTGCTCTTATTCTCCATGGACTTTGCAGTGTCCCAAAACATTTTGGAGTTAGTGCTACAGGATGCAAATTTCTGTTTGAAAAAGCTAGCCTTTGCTTTCCTAACTGCTTGTGTATATTGGTTCCTAACTTCCCTGAAAAGTTGCATATTGCGGGGGCTATTCCATGCTAATGCAGTATGCCACAGGATGTTTTTGTGCTGGTCAAGGGCAGTCAAGTCTGAGGAGAACCACGGGCTATATCTGTTCCTAGTTCTGTATTTTTTGAAAGGGGCATGCTTATTTAAGATTGAGAGGAAATTACTTTTAAGAACAACCAGGCATCCTCTACTGACGGAATGAGATCGATTTCCATCCAGGATACCTGGGCCAGGTCACCAAGCAGTACGAACTCTGAGGATAAATGGGGGGCAATCAATTCACATATGGTGTCCAGGGCACAGTTGGGGGCTGAGGGTGTCTGTAGCAAGCGGCAACAGTGAGAGACTTATTTCTGGAAAGGTGGATTTTTAGAAGTAGAAGCTCAAACTGTTTGGGCACAGACCTGGATAGTATGATAGAGCTCTGCAGGCTATCTCTACAGTAGATTGCAACTCCACCCCCTTTGGCAGTTCTATCTAGACGGAAAATGTTGTAGTTGGGGATGGAAATGTCCGAATTTTTGGTGGCCTTCCTAAGCCAGGATTCAGACACTGCTAGAACATCAGGGTTGGCGGAGTGTGCTAACCAGTGGCGGCTCCTGAAAAAATTCTCAGGGGGGGCAATTTTTCTGATGATTTAGGTGACCTACACACATTTTTTAAAAGATATGTCCAGCAACAACATGAAGACAGGGGCAGCATATAAGTCAATACCAGAAGCATTTATTGACTGATCTCAAAAGTGTTGGCTTACAAAATCAAAATAAGTGATCACAGTAAAAATAATCAAGGGTGTTCTTTCACATTCCTCAACACTGCATAAACAATATGCATTTCCATAAACAAATGAAATATCAGCTGAAAATACAGCATCTTGGTATTTGTTCAGATTGCAGGATCAACAAGAGCTTTTACCACATTTTTTTGCCTCATGGTTGAATTGGAAATATGTGCACCTGAGCATAATTCACAACAAGCAAGCAGGAGCTTTTGATAGAGGCTACTGAAAACATTGATGCAAGTTATTGGTAATAAGACATTTTTATAGACTTCCATATTCTGCCCTCTTGTATAGATTTGTGAAAATGAACAGTGATAGACATTTTGCCTGAAAACAGAATTTGAAAGTAATTTCTAGAAAAGGTAAACACAGCTATCTGTATGGCTTTGTAAAAATGAACAACCATATTCTGGCCAATTGTATAGATTTGTAAATATGAACAACCATATTCTGGCCAATTGTATAGATTTGTAAAAATGAACATGAACAGAATTTTTTTATTATTTTTTTAAATGAAAAATAACTATTTTAAACAACATCAACTGTGAACTGATTTGGGCGTGTGTGTGTTAAAGAGACAGACAGGGAGGGACAAAGAGAGAGAGAGGCTACATTACTTGTACTGAAACTGTTCTCTTCTCTGTTTCAATACAGCAAAGCGTTCAATGACTTTCTCATTGAAATCAGGCATGCTGAGGACTAGTTCCCTCTCCATGGAAAGCATGGCCAGTGCATTCAGACGTTCCTGGCCCATTGAATTTCGCAGGAATGTCTTAACTCGTGTCAAAGTTAAGAAACATCTCTCAGCTTCAGCTGTTGTCATGGGAGTAGTTATGAGGATGTTCAACAGAGTCACAGTCTCAGAGAACGTCTCCTGGAGGTTGTAGCTCATGAGAACCTGGTACAGTGCCAGTGCACCACAGCATCCCTTGAATTCAGGATTCTCATAGATCAGAGATAGTTCTGTCTTGAGCTTTGCCTTGCTCAGCATGGGGTATGCATTCACAGTGGCATTCAGAGCCTCATCAGGAAATGAATGGCAGTACCTTTCAAACATGTCTGCTTGCAGTAAGGTAGCACTCACAAGGTGGCCAGAGAAAGAGAACCTTTCTTTGGTGTGATCCAGGATGGTGTTGCAGACCTCTTCAGACAGCCTCTGCTTCTCCTCTTCTCTCAAAGCTGTTCTGGGTCTTTTGGCTCCTGTTGCTTCTTGCAGCTGCTGTTGAGAGGAGTCCCTGAAGGCAAACAGACCAATGTGTTTGTTGGCTTTGTACAGTATTGTTGTCTATGTGATGCACAGGTATATGCAATGTATCCATGTATAGTACAAATACTTCAGTTCCACTTAAAATGGGCAGGGATGCATAAAGTCTTTAGTGTTTAAGTTAGCCTTTGTGTCTCACATAGCCTGGATGTTCAGCACAGTATACAGTGGTGCTCATAAGCTTATGATCCCATGCTAAAGTTGACTAAAAAGAGGAATGAAAAAGAAAAGAAAATTGGTGTCCTTAAAGGTTGGATTTTCCAACTTTTTTAATTAAGTCATTAAGATCAATTTCCAAAAGATGATTTTTTTATTTTTGTATTCCTCTTTTTAGTCAACTTTAGAATGTGTTCATACACTTATGAGCACCACTGTACAGTACACATAGTATATAAAATAAGATAGATTACACCACTGGCCATATATAATGAGAATAATGTAATTTCAAACACAAATGCAGTCTCCTTTCATGCATACATTTTCAAATAAAGCTCTGCTTTGAGAAAGATCGAATGATATTGTTTAATCTTACCTTATGGCCTGCACACTGCTTGTGAAGCTGTCGAGGGCACGTTTGATAAAGACAGCATCGATGTCCTTCTTCTGTAGCTTCTGGTACAGAATGTCGATGTGGGGCATGATTTTGTGAAAAAGCTGCAGGAAAAAAATTAAATCTTCATCATGTAGCATCCTCACGTAGCCAGATGCCTCTCTCACGGTGGGCTGGTCAAATGAACCCAATGAACCCGTCCGAATGGCTTCAAAACATTCTATGAGGTCGTCTCGATTCTCGTAGACAGTGTTCACGACTCTGCTTAGTAGAAACCTGTTGAATTATTAAATTTGGTCTGGGAGGTCCTAATTGTTTCGTTGCCAATTTATCTTGATTTGTTCGGCCGACAAAAGGAACTTCTTTCAAAGAGACAATCGAGTTGCACTGAAGGCTAGCCATTTTGACAGTAGTAGTGAATTGATTGACGCTTGCTACCCGCTCTTTTCTTAGTTACGTTCATGGTTATGTTACGAATGACGAAGCGCGTAAGTGCAAGCCCTCAGAAACCCATAGAGATTGTATTGAAAGCTCTGATATTTGAAAAAAATGATTTTACATTAGAGGCTATGAGAGACTTCTGGGCGATTTTCAACCTGACTGAAATCGCCCCAAAACGGGCGGGGACATTTGAAGCACGACTTTAGCCTGATTGGACATTTAGTGGCAGATCAGACGTCTAGATTAGAACACTGATAACTACTGTTGCCGTGATATAATTGATTAGAAAAAATATCCCTTCCTTTTCCCGTTTGGCAGTGCGTCGCCCATATCGCCCTAATGAACACACAGCCCCTGGTGCTAACGCAGTGAATAACTCAAACTTAGGAAGGAGGCTTCTGATGTTAACATGCAGAAAACCAAGGCTTTTACGGTTACAGAAGTCAACAAATGATAGCTCCTGGGGAGTAGGAGTGATACTGGGGGCTGCAGGGCATGGGTTAGCCTCTACATCACCAGAGGAACAGTGGAGGACTAGAATAAGGATACGGCTAAAGGCTATAAGAACTGGTCTTCTAGTGCGTTGGGTACAGAGAATAAAGGGGGCATATTTCCGGGCATTTTAGAATAGATTCAGGGCATTATGTACAGACAAGGATATGGAAGGATATGAGTACAGTGGAGGTAAACCTAAGCGTTGGGTAACAATGAAAGAGATAGCATCACTGGAGGCACCGATTGAGTCGGTCTCCGCGTGTATGGGGGGTGGGACAAAGGAGCTTTCTAAGGCAGGTTTAGCTGGGCTGGGGGATCTACAGTGAAATAGTACAATAAGAAATAACCAAAACAGCAATAAGCAAGGCATATTGACATGGGAGAGAGGCATAAGGCAATCACAGGTGTAATTCGAGAGAGCTAAGACAACAGCTGGTAATGGCAACACAGTTTGGGCTGAGACTAAACATAAACAGGATGCGGTACCGTAAAAAGGAACAGTCCAGCAGACATCAGCTGTATAGTTAAGTTATCATAAGGTCCGGTGAACAGCAATAGGATAGTTCGGAGGTAGTTCAGGGGCTGCTATAGCATTAGCGAGCAAGAGGCCACGGCTAGCGTGTGCTAGCGGGCCGGGGCTAGCAGATGATCTTCGTGGTCGACGTCGTAACGGGAAGCCTGTTGTAACCACATCAGATGATTTCGTCGGCAGACCAGTCGTGTTGAATCGGCGGGGCTCCGTGTCAACACTAGGAGGTCCCGTCCGGTTGACAGAGAGGTAGTTAGCCGGGAGATGGGCCTGGCTCAAAGCTAGCTCAGGCTGATTAGCCAACCACAACGTCCATTTGGTTGCAGCTAGCTGGTAGCGATGAATCCGCTGTTCAAGGTCCAGTGATTCAGTGATTCCGGCAGAAAAAACTATATGTTCTGGGTCGATAACGCGCTGTGCAGACAGTGGAGACTGGCCGAATAATAGCCCAGTTCAATAGTTCAAATGGAGCAGATTGTTATTACTGTGTTATTAGACCAGATAGTTTCTGCTTTCTGTCTCCTTTCAGTGGTCAGGGTGAGAAACTGCAGTCTGTGTGTGGACCGTGTGATGCTGCTGACTGACTCTGCTCTAAAGGGGAGATCTCCAGAGCTCTGATGTCTCCAGTCTCCTGCTTCACCTGCTGCTCTCTGGAACTACCACAGTGGTGTGAGGGAGGATGTATGGGTAATGTTTAGGGGCTTCCTTGTATGTGTTTGAATCAAGTGGATTAAATTCTAGCTATTCAAAACACAGGTCATCTTTAGGGGTTTTGATCATTGCACATCATCTCTATTCAGATTGGTTGATGGTTTTCCTTGAGTTACTCAACAGAGTCAACATGTAGTTAATGGTCAGGAGAAACATTTAGTGATCAGTTATGATCTGAGGTCTTCTAGACATAGCTCTAGTTTGACTCTATTGTTGTTCAGCTCTACTACACACTGTGTCATTGTACTGGATCATCTCCTCCCCTCAGCACCTGCAGTAGGTCCCAGCTGTAGCAGTACAGTCACTGTGCAGTCTGACTGAGGGAGGTTTTTGTACGACTCTGTATCACTGTGTGAACACTTGTTTGCTATTTATGTAGTGGTAACTCTGACAGTAGTAATCTCCTGCATCTTCAGCTTGGACTCCACTGATGGTCAGAGTGAAGTCAGTAACAGATCCACTACCACTGAATCTAGATGGAGTCCCAGACTGAAGGGTTTTAGCATAGTATATTAGGAGTTTAGGAGCTCCTCCAGGTTTCTGTTGATACCAGGCTAGATAGTGTCCATTGCTGTTACTGTATACAGCACTGCTGGTCTTACAGCTGAGACTGACTGAGTGACCCACTGAAACAGTTTCCACTGCAGGAGTCTGAGTCACAGTGACCTGGCCTCTGGACTCTGAAACAGAGATTGCATGTAGAATTAGCATTAAATTGTTCATTCATTTGTCCATTCAGCATATTCACTAAAACTGTAATGAGGTTATATATTTATTGCTGTGATCCAGGTCCTTTTCTGTAAAATATATTACCTTGGAGACAGAGGGCAAATATCCAGATGAAGATGGTGATAAAAGTCATGGTTGTTGTGGGTTCTGTTGTCACGAAGGACAGCTCTCAATCATGAAGTGTTAAACTCACGGGGCTATAAACACTCCCAGAGCACTGAAGCATGTGCTGCCTATGCAAAGTGTCCAATCTATGCAAACAGGGGCTCATTATTTTCTGCAGATTCTGTTGCAAAACGTTTCTTAAACGGAAGCAAACAGAACGAAACAGGGATGGACCTATCTGGATTTTTCCAATTTAAACTTGTTTTGCTCTGTTTTCTTCCGTTTCTTTCTTTTTTCCAACAGAAATACAGGACGTGACAACTACAATACCATGACAGGCAAGGCACAAACTGGGATATCAAGAATAGTGAAATGGACCATAATAAAATAATCTAAAAATAATAACATAACACCAAACAACAATAACAGACAACAACATAAAGAAAAAGTTGAATAAAAAATTATAATATTATTCACAATTACACCACATTAGAAATTGACTTCAGTTTCATCCACTATGACCTCTAAAGTCCATTAAACCAAGCAATAAAATATCAGTTTGGTTCTTAAACGGTAAACTGTTTCCGTAATGAATACACCCCCACAGGGGTGTATTCACTAGGAACCTAACGGAACCAAACGGAATCAAATGAAACAAAACGGAGAGGGACCTAGCTGAATTTGTCCAATAGAAACTCTCGTATTCGTTTCAAATCTTTTTCCAATGCAAAACATTTTGCCATAGTGTACAACTAATGAATACACCTCAGACTTTCTTAGTCCCACAGAGACTGTGTAATTGAAGAGATCTGTGTGAGCAGGAGCATTTTTAAGCGGAGGGGCTAGTTGCCCAGACAATCATGGCCTTGATTGGTAAACAAGCCTCAGCTGGGCTCAATTAAAGGCTGGGAAAGTGCTGGACGATTCTAGCAGGGCGTGGCAGGAGAGAGGTTTTGTGTTGACTACACTACAGGTCATTTCAGGGCAGTGTTTCCCAAATCTCTCTCCAAGTCCCCCCAGACAGTCCACTTACAGTATTTGATTTGTTCAAGAACTAGCACAGCTGATTCAAATGGTCACCTAATCAGCAAGCCCCTCATTAGGTAAATCAGCTGTACTAATTCTGGAATAAAATCAAATATGTGGACTTCCTCGGATGCTTAAGGAGAGGTTTGAGAAACACTGTTTTAGGGAATAGAGGTTATAATCATGTTATACCATCTCAATAAATATAGCATATTTTTCGCTTGAAATTCACAACCTGACAGAGGGATCTCACAGAGACTGGAGGTTGTATTCTGAAATGTTGTGAGACATTATTATTTTACATAGATGGATTCCTTTCACCATATTGTGTGACATGTTGAAGCAATGTTTGCGTTTGAACTACTTCAGGTTGGCCAACACAAAATTGTTATCCCGAGTGGCACAGTGGTCTAAGGCACTGCATCACAGTGCTAGCTGTGCCACTAGAGATCCTGGTTCGAATCCAGGCTCTGTCGTAGCTGGCCGTGACCGGGAGATCCATGGGGCGGCGCACAATTGGCCCAGCGTTGTCCAGGGTAGGGGAGGGAATGGCCAGCAGGGATGTAGCTCAGTTGGTAGAGCATGGCGTTTGCAACGCCAGGGTTGTGGGTTCGATTCCCACGGGGGGCCAGTATGAAAAAAATAATAATAATTACATAAAAAAAAATATGTATGCACTCACTAACTGTAAGTCGCTCTGGATAAGAGCGTCTGCTAAATGACTAAAATGTAAATGTAAAATGGGAGGAATATTTATGTCATCTGGACATATGGGTGTTATCACTTCAGGAATGCTTTGACATGAGGGGGAATAAGTTGTCATTATTGTCAGCATCACTGGTATATTTAGATTAGTGTATTTTAGTTCAGACAGTGTTCAATGTCACTGTCTCTTCCCCCTCAGCACCTGCAGTAGGTCCCAGCTGTAGCAGTACAGTCACTGTGCAGTCTGACTGAGGGAGGTTTTTGTACGACTCTGTATCACTGTGTGAACACATATTTACTATTGATGTAGTGTTCACTCTGACAGTAGTAATCTCCTGCATCTTCAGCTTGGACTCCACTGATGGTCAGAGTGAAGTCACTCCCAGATCCACTGCCACTGAATCTAGATGGAGTCCCAGACTGAAGTGTTGTAGCATAGTAAATAAGGCGTTTAGGAGCTCCTCCAGGTTTCTGTTGGTACCAGGCTAGACGGGGAATAGAGCCTCCTGCACCATTCACATCACTGCTGGTTTTACAGTTCAGAGAGACTGTCTGTCCTGGTAGAACAGTTTTCACTGCAGGAGTCTGAGTCACAGTGAACTGTCCTCTGGATTCTGAAACAGAGATGTCATGTAGAAATAACATTCAATTGTTAATAAATTTTTCCATGTAGCATATGAAATTAAACTGTAATGAGGTTATATAGCGTAATATTGCAATTGTCCGGGTAATTTTCTGTAAAATATATTACCTTGGAGACAGAGGGCAAATATCCAGATGAATATGGTGATAAATGTCATGGTTGTTTTGGGTTCTGTTGTCATGAAGGACAGCTCTCAGTCATGAAGTGTTAAACTCACAGGGCTATAAACACTCCCAGACCACTGAAGCATGTGCTGTCTATGCAGAGCATCATCACTATGAAAATAATCTTCTGGTCTTCTCCCCATCCACCATTCTTCAGTAAAGTGTCCTACATTTAAGTAGTCTTCCTGGACAGTCAGACTGATTTGATGTAGAAACATGATAGCTATGTAATCACTGAAATGGTTTCTGATATAAGTGCTGAATAGGGACTGATATAATGACTTTAGACATCTACAAGTGGAGCATATTGTTATTACTGTGTTATTAGAGAAGATAGTATCTGCATTCTGTCTCCCTCCAGTGGTCAGGGTTAGTAACTGCAGTCTATGTGTTGAATATGTGATACTGCTGATTGGCTGTGCTCTACAGGGGAGATCTCCACAGATCATACGTCTCCAGTATCCTGCTTCACCTGCTGCTCTCTGGAACTACCACAGTGGTGTGAGGGAGGATGTATGGGTAATGCTTAAGTGGTATATTGTATGTGATGGAATCATGTTGATTAAATTATAGCTATTCAAAACACAGTTCATCTTTAGGGGTTTTGATCATTGCACATCATCTCTATTCAGATTGGATGATGGTTTTCCTTGAGTTAATCAACAGAGTCAACATGTAGTTAATGGTCAGGATAAACATTTAGTGATCAGTTATGATCTAAGGTCTTCTAGACATAGCTCTAGTTTGACTTTATTGTTGTTCAGCTCTACTACACACTGTGTCATTGTAGGATCATCTCCTCCCCTCAGCACCTGCAGTAGGTCCCAGCTGTAGCAGTACAGTCACTGTGCAGTCTGACTGAGGGAGGTTTTTGTACGGCTCTGTATCACTGTGTGAACACCCAGACACTGTTGGGGTAGTGGAAACTCTGACAGTCGTAATCTCCTGCATCTTCAGCCTGGACTCCACTGATGGTCAGAGTGAAGTCACTCCCAGATCCACTGCCACTGAATCTAGATGGAGTCCCAGACTGAATGGTTTTAGCCAAGTATATTAGGAGTTTAGGAGCTACTCCAGGTTTCTGTTGGTACCAGGCCAACCACTGTCCATTGCTCTCACTGTATGAAGTCAAATATTTTACCTTGAATCCAGAGGGCAAATATCCAGATAAAGATGGTGATAAAAGTCATGGTTGTTGTGGGTTCTGTTGTCATGAAGGACAGCTCTCAGTCATGAAGTGTTAAACTCACAGGGATATAAACACTCCCAGACCACTGAAGCATGTGCTGTCTATGCAAAGTGTCCTCTCTATGCAAATGGGTCTCCTGGAGCAAGGCAGATAACGTATGCCTCATTTGGTAATATATGGGATACACACCGAGTGTCCAAGACATTAGGAACGCCTTCCTAATATTGAGTTCCACCCACTTTTGCCCTCAGAGCATACTCAATTTGTCGGGTCATGGACTCTATAAGGTGTCGAAAGTGTTCCTTCCACAGGGATGCTGGCCCATGTTGACTCCAATGCTTCCCACAGTCGTGTCAAGTTGGCTGGTAGTGGATCTCTACTCTGAATTGCTCGTTCCATCTCATCCCACAGATGCTAATTTTATTGAGATCTGGTGACTGGGAAGGCCACTGCAGTAAGCTGAATTCACTGTCATGTTCGTGGAACTATTCCTGGACAATCCTAGCCTTGTGGCATGGGGCATTATACTGATTAAAAAATCAATTTGCAGATAGATACACTTCTGCCATGAAGGGATGCACCTGATTGGCAATTTAAACGTTGCTCCACTTTTATCAAGGGGCCCAATGTGTGCTATGAAAAACACACCCCACACCATCACACCACCAACGTTGACACACAGTATTTTGGATGCATGTACTCATGTGGTTTTGTCCATACCCTAGTCCTACCATCAGCGTGAAACAGCAGGAACAGGGATTCATCAGATCAAGCAATATTTTTCCAATTCTCCAGTGTCCAGTATTTCCGTTCCATAGCCCACTGCAAACTCAGTTTCTTGTTTTTTTGCTGAAAGAAGTGTAACTCTGTAAGGATGTCGGCTGCCATACCCCATTTGTGTCAAGGTACGATGAGTTGTGCATTATTTTATGGGTCTTTGGTCACAAATGTTGTACTAGTCTGTCAGTTGACTAACTGTAGCCCGTCTGTTGCTCTGCACAATTCATGTCAGACCATTCTTGATACACATGGGAAACTGTTGACTGTAAAAAACCCAGCAGCGTTGCAGTTCTTGACACACAAACCGGTGTGCTTGGCACCTACTACCATACCCAGTTAAAAGGCACTTCAATATTTTGTCTTTCCCATTCACTCTCTGAATGGCACACATACACAATCCATGTCTTAATTGTCTCAAGGCTTAGAAATCATTCTAGAACCTGTCTCCTCCCCTTCATCTACACTGATTGAAGTGGATTTATCAAGTGACATCAATAAGCGATCACAGCTTTCACCTGGATTCACCTTGTCAGTCTGTCATGGAATGTTCCTAATGTTTTGTGCACTCAGTGTATATCATCCATTGTGTGACTGTTTTCATTTTGAGGTGTTGGTCGGTCAAATAATAAAGGGAGCCTATGATACTCTAGACTGTAGTCCTCAACACTATCACTGTTCTAGTCCCTAACACTATCACTGGTCTAGTCCTGAACACTATCACTGGTCTAGTCCTGAACACAATCACTGTTCTAGTCCCTAACACTATCACTGGTCTAGTCATGAACACTATCAATGGTCTAGTCCTCAACACTATCACTGGTCTAGTCCTGAACACTATCACTGGTCTACTCCTCAACACTATCACTGGTCTAGTCCTGAACACTATCACTGGTCTAGTCACTAACACTATCACTGGTCTATTCCTGAGCACTATCACTGTTCTAGTCCCTAACACTATCACTGGTCTAGTCCTGAACACTATCACTGGTCTAGTCCTGAACACAATCACTGTTCTAGTCCCTAACACTATCACTGGTCTAGTCCTGAACACTATCACTGGTCTAGTCCTCAACACTATCACTGGTCTAGTCCTGAACACTATCACTGGTCTACTCCTCAACACTATCACTGGTCTAGTCCTGAACACTATCACTGGTCTAGTCCTCAAAACTCTCACTGGTCTAGTCCTCAGTACTATCACTTGTCTAGTCCTGAACAATATCACTGGTCTAGTCCTCAACACTATCACTGGTCTAGTCCTCAGTACTATCACTGGTCTACTCCTGAACACTATCACTGGTCTAGTCCTCAACACTATCACTGGTCTAGTCCTCAACACTATCACCGGTCTAGTCCTCCCCCTCAGCACCTGCAGCTAAGACTGTCTGAGAGTGGTCTGAGTGGGGAGGGGAAAACGGAAAACTAGCTGTTATTGGCAGAGAGATTTGGAACTCTCTTTTTTATTGGTCTATTAACTAATTTGCTACATGGTAATGTCACCATGGAAAGCCGAACCTCCCTCAAATGCAAACCTGCTAATTAGAAGGTCCTATGTACAGTACATCATATTTTCAACTAGGAACAATCATGAAATAACACTGATCCATTTTTTTCACACTTTTACAGTGTTAGTTTCATCAGCTGTTGTACAATATTATATAAAACACAAGAAATACTGAATTTTGACTGCACAGAGCCTTTAATGGATCACTGCTGGTTTTACAGCAGTGGAGAGTAACTGCAGTATGTGACCTGAAAGGACAGCTTTCACTGCAGGATCTGAGTCACAGTGATCTGCCCTCGGGATATTGAGAAAATAATAACACATTGTCAAGATCAGATTCCATTTAAGATCAGTTTTCTAGAACATAATATGCTTTAGAATTCAACAGCAACTTTAACTTGAAAGCAAATGACAAGCATCAAGATGAAGGGATCTATTCAATCCGTATTGCTGAAGTTCAGCGTTAAGCGTGATTGGAATTTAAAGGCAATGTTCCTGTATTAGCGGAGACTGCATTCACAGTAAACGCTGCATATGGGGTGGCAGGTAGCCTAGCGGTTAAGAGGTCGCTAGTTCGAATCCCTGAGCCGACTAGGTGAAAAATCTGTCGATGTGCCCTTGAGTAAGGCCCTTATTGCTCCTGTAAGTCCCTCTGGATAAGAACATCTGCTAAGTGAAGTAAATGTAATATGTCAGCTCAATCAAAAATTATCTTGACATTTCTATCCGGCAATCTGTAACACTTCAACGATACAACTTTTATTTCAGATGAAGGGCTCTATTCAATCCGTATTGCTGAAGTTCAGCGCTAAAGCCCAATTGAAATGTAAAGGCTTCAGCGATACAGATTGAATACAGCCCTAACTGTCACTTCACTCATGCTTGGACTCTTATGTATGTTCCTCAAATCAGTTAGTGAACATTTCTCTAAAATATTTGGGTTTGTTTTATACCTTTCTATTTTATAATAAAACTATAATGTTTTTCATTTAATCAAAAAACGATTTCAAATGAAGAATATAACATTATATTTGGCCAGTATTCATATGTGCTCATGATTTAAACCACAGTCTAAAACATTTTATTATTCAGCTTGCCCCATGGTCAGGAAGTTTTTGTACCAGCAGTTATAGGGTTTGTATCACTGTGGCACACTTTTAGTAATGGCACCAGACTAGATGTTGGAAGTACGTTTCTTGATGTTTGTCTGATTCAATTTTTTTCTTAAACTCTTTAATCTCTATTAAAACATTTAGATTTGAGATAATTTACTTTCCAAAAATATTGTTATATATTGATTTTGAAAGAGCCTTCTTTCAACAGTTTATTTAATCAAAATGTTAAATTGCGGGCATTTTTTTGTATGTTTTATTTGTATGATTGCAGACTATATAACTCTTATTCTGGTATGATAACTATAATATTTGTTATTGTAGTCATCAGTGCATTGTGTTCATGATAGCCAGAAAGGGTCTCTGTTATTTGTATCCAACCTCTTGGATTCTGCAAATACTACTTAGTATTCTGATGAGAAACGATCCTAAAAAAATATATTCATGCCAAAATAATGCTAAAGTTAAACACGTCATACTTGTATGCTTTCTGCTTGTATACTTTATACTTGTAATCTGCTTTCCTATCATACTAATGTTTGGGTTTCTTCACGTCTTTTAGCAATCTAATCTAAGTTTTAGAAGTCATTTCCAAAGTACTTTGTTTTGATGTAGTTGATGTGTTATGTTTCTTCCAGGTAACAGTTCCCAAACCCGTCCTGCCCCCCTCTAGTGAGGAGCTGTCCAGTACAACAACAGCCACACTGACGTGTCTGGCCAACAAGGGCTTCCCCTCAGACTGGACCATGAGCTGGAAAGTGGATGGGACCAGCAAGAAGCAGGAGGCCAGTCCCGGGGTCCAGGAGAAGGACGGCCTGTACAGCTGGAGCAGCACACTGACTCTCACTGCCCAGGAGTGGACCAAGGCAGGAGAGGTGACCTGTGAAGCCCAGCAGAAATCCCAGACTCCAGTCACCAAGACCCTGAGGAGGGCTGACTGTTCTGGGTAGGACCCCTCAGTCACACAGCCCTGTGGAGAGAGGAGGCTGGTTCCTCTGCTTTGACTAGCTTTGTTCTAAAATCAGTAATTCTCTGATTTAGAGATCACCCTGGTGTAGACTAACAGGGGGCTTGGCTTGAATTCATGTGTCAATCCATTCTGTAGATTGAGATTGTGTTAGTTTTAGATTTGATGTGATCTGCTTTTATTCACCATCATGTTTGCTTTGATGCTTCGATTGTGTGATAATGGATTAAAATAAATATTTCTTTTTGAAATGCATATTTTTGTTGTTTCTATTAATAAACAGTATCATAGATACTGTATATTTCTAATATTCTGGAAAAATATGTATTCAGTAAGGCTGATGAATGGTGTCTTTAAAAACTGTCAAGTCTAAAACTCACTCTAACATCATAATGGACCAGTATTTAATACTATCACAATATAATATGATATAATAGAAGAGGTTCTGCCATGGTAGCAGTTGACTGTCTTCATTCATCAGGATACTGAGTCTGTGTCAGACCTGTTTGACTTGACAGACTTTACAGTAATAAAAGAAGAACTATCAAACAGTCAACCGATATCTTGGACTCTCACGTGTGTTATAGGCTTTGATTTGAAGCTAAAAAAAATAAAATACAAATACAAATATTACAAGTGGCACTACTTCAAGATTTAGCAGCGTTTCCCATACTCGGTCCTCAAGGGGTGCACATTTAGTTTTTTGTCCTAACACTACACAGCTGATTCAAATTATCATAACTTGATGATTAGTTGATTATTTGAATCAGGTGTGTAGTGCTAGAGCAAAAACCAAAACGTGCACCCCTTGGGGTCCCGAGGACCGAGTTTGGGAAACGCTGCTATATAGTGTAGTGACAGTCTTCTCTACCTCCAACACCCTGGGGACAGAGTGAACATCTGGTGACAGTACTGCTCTATTCTGGGACAAGCAGAACCACCCAGCCCTGTCTATGGAAATCTCAGTTTCACTCCCACAGATACCAGTCTAGCAGTTGAACAGTTTCACTGCCTGAAATACCCTGGACTGGGCCAGATGTGAGGGAGTGGACTGGTTTTACTGTAACCTCAATTGTGGATTCAAGGAGGGGGACTTTCTTACAATGAATAAACCACCATTTAATAGATGACATAAAATATGGGTATTACTAAATATAGGTATTGACAGTTACTGACATCACATTCTAATTCCTAATTCTATGGTTACGGAGATGTTTGTAATGTCTGAGCTCAAAATCTTTTTCCTCAAAGCAGAGGGCAAGTGTCCAGATGAGGATGGTGATAAAAGTCATGTTTTTGTGGGTTCTGTTGTCATGAAGGACAGCTCTCAGTCATGAAGTGTTCAACTCACAGGGATATAAACACTCCCAGACCTCTGAAGCATGTGCTGGCAATGCAAAGTGTTCTCTCTAACCAAACAGACTTTCATGGTCCCACAGAGAAACTGTAGTTGAAGAGATCTTCTTCTTTGGTATAATAGTGTTCGCAACAATTATGTGTATTCCGCCACCTACTGTACATGTGGATAATAAGGATCCAAAAAGGAAAAAAATGTGGGGTAAAAAATAAATAAATACATATATTTTTTAAAATCCATACAAACTATCTGTAATGAAATGTTAATTAAACTAAATCAAAACGAAATGTGTTTTAATCAGGTCCCTACACAGGCTCAGAAGGACCCTGTGATGGCGGGACATTTCCTTGCGACAGTAGTCCTTGCAGTGCTTCTGCTGTTAAGTCTTCTCACCAGGCTGCAGATATAATGATGTCCAGCTTCTTAGACACTTGTGCAGTACAATTAATAACTGTGGCTATAAATGCTACAAAATACACCTTTTTCACAATAAGTGTATCCAGATTACTTGATTGAAGTATAACATTTGCAACTGGTTGTGGTGCATCCACCACCATATCTTCTTCAGAACTGAGGCCTCTTGCCCCTTCAATGCTCTTCACCACCTCCACATAGGAGATTTGCTGTACAGCCCTGATCCTTGACACCTCAACCTCTTTCACCCTAATAGAACACTCAGGGTATTCAGAATTATGATCCCCGCCACAGTTGAATCATTTTACATTCACAGACTCTTCAATAACATATTCCTTCCATCTGCAAACACTTGACACATGGCCAAACGTTTTACACTTTTTGCATTGCTTCGGGTTTGGCACGAATGCTCTTACAGCGTATCTTATATCCCAACTTTACATAGGGTGGTAAATACTCATCAAACATCAATAATACAGATAAACTTTGCTCCTTTTTCCCATTCTCCATACGGGTCAAGCAACGTGCATTAACTACTCCTGGAATTTTTTGCCTAAGATATTGATTATCAATGTCCAACGGGACACCAGAAATAACACCATTTACCGGTTTCCTGCACCGAAAACCAAAGCTGTTCACTTCATGCATCGATATTTTCGCGATCCACAATGCACATTCCTTTTGCTCTTTAGATACACACCATATCAACACCATCCTGGTTACTATGATATCAACACCATACCACTCCTGGTTACTATGATATCAACACCATACCAGTCCTGGTTACTATGATATCAACACCATACCACTCCTGGTTACTATGATATCAACACCATACCACTCCTGGTTACTATGATATCAACACCATACCACTCCTGGTTACTATGATATCAACACCATACCACTCCTGGTTACTATGATATCAACACCATACCACTCCTGGTTACTTTGACTGCATCCACATTTCCCAATGCCTTCTTCACCATCCTCTGACTTCAAAAGGGTTTCCCAAATAAACATCTTTATCCAAAAAGTACTCCAACAGTGAATCGATTTATCAGACTCTATTTTCCACACAATCTGTCTCTCTTGTTATATAAGCTTTTTTAAACTCATCTATGCGCTATCTGACAGGATCTCCATTTTCCACAACAATTTTAGCCCTTTTGTTCCATTCTTGGACTTCACTATTGTCCACTTATCTTTCTCACTAACTGTACTAGCCGCGCTTTCAGTTTCAAATGACACTTCTTCTTCCACCATCTCTCCCCTCGTTGAAGAGATGTGTGAGCAGCTGACCTTTAAAAAGGTTGAGAGCTGATTGTCCAGCCAATCATGGCCTTGATTGGTAAATGAGCCTCAGCTGGAATCAATTAAAGACTGTGAAGGTGCTGGAAGATAGCAGGGCGTGGCAGGAACGAGGTGTTGTACTAACGGTCAGGCGTTTAAGAAATATATAATTGATTTAGAGATTCAACCTGATGTGGCTTAGACCACATCTTGATTTGATTATTCCTGGTTATTGTTCAATCAGATCCGATAGATCAACTGGACAGGGTGGTATTTGTACTATGTTCATAAGAGAAGGTCTTGTATATCGCAATATACCTATCCCATCTGAATATGAATGTGTGATGGTGGAAATATACATTGCAGGTAGTAATATTAAGTTGCACAATTTTTACAACTGTCTGTAGCGATGTTTGATGAAATATCAGGAGAAATGGGCTCTAGAGAGATATGTTGCGCAACTTTAATGCACATAATAGTTTATGGGGAAGCACACATACTGATGCTGATGGTACTATTGTGGAAGATATGATGGAAACAAGAGCATTTGTCTTAACGATGGATGTGGTACAAGAGTTTATGTTGTTAGAGGGGTTACATCCTGCCTGGACCTCGCTGGCTTCTAACTCTATTGCATCTATGTGTGAATGGAATGGATGATTCTACTGTTACCAATTTCGTGTACCATGAACTTTGAACAAAGAAAGAGAGCTTGTGTACTTAGGGTCATTAAGTATGTCAAGGGAAATGCATGGAGACAGTTCTGCTCTACAATAGGCAGGGGTACTGAGCTGGGGGATGTATGGTCTATGTTGAAGAAGATGACCGGAAGAAGCAAGTCCACTCGAATTCCAGTTTTGGTTGTGAGTCAAAAAATGATAAAGAAAAAGCTGACTTGTTGGGGAAGACATTTGCTAGTGTACATAGTGGGGTTACTTTGGATGAAGTACAAAAGCAACGTAGGTGTGAGATTTGAAATGCTCCTGTTAATGTGTATAAAAAAGGGATACTGTTGACTCTTCTTTGGATGCTGATTTTACCATACATGACATGCGTTCAGCCTTAATAGGCTGTGGATATACAACCCCAGGTCATGATCAGTTGTGCTTTGTAATGTTTAAGAATATTAAGCATATACCTGATGAGGTAATGCAGTGTATCTGTTTACTGCATGTCTTTGTAGACTTAGGGGCAGTTTGCCAGACACATTAAGCTTAGTCCTGGACTGAAAAGCAAACTCAATTGGATAATCTTCATTGAAAGAGCTTTTAGTCTAGGACAATGCTTCATCTGTGTCCAGGAAACACCCTCCTAGTGTTTTGTTGCTCTTGGTGTGCTAAACTGTAGAGCATGAATGTAACATACATATATCTGATGAATTGTTTTGTCTAGAAATGTTTTCAGAGTTTATTTTTGCCTTTATCTTTATAGATGAAGTGTTTTGTTGTTGTCGGTTGTTCTCAGTACTGTAGCTAGTTGTTTATCCTGTGTGTATTACCTCTCCTCTCCTCTCCTCTCCTCTCCTAATATATTCCATTATACAATAGTAGTAGTAGCTGACTCTCCTCTATCATCTCTCCTCTTCTCCAGCTCTTCCCTCTGTCAGGCACACAGTGTCTCTGCTCCCTCCTGTCCTCTGAGTAACTCTCCGGGGGCTCGGCCAAACTGGCCTGCCTGCTGAGTGTCTACTCCCCCCAGGGGGAGATGGTGAGCTGGGAGGTGGACGGGGCGGAGGTCAAGGATGGGGTCCTGACCACCACAGAAGAAGAGAAGGGTGGCCACTTCAGCCGCAGTAGCACCCTGACCCTGAGCAAGGCACGCTGGGAAGATGGAGAGGTGTACACCTGCACGACGACGACACCAGTGATTCAGCCGCCTGCAGGAAAAGTCAATATAGTGTCTAGAGACCGGAGAAGCAATTGTAGGGTTCTAGAGAATCCCCACATGATGCTAGTTCTGGAAACATTAGTGTTTTAGATCTGAATGTTACAGTATAATAGTGAATAATATCAGTAGTGCTGTGTGCTAAATGAAGTATTTTGAGATTATGTTGTACATGTCTTCTTGCCTCTGAGTTCAAATAAAGCTTGCTTTGATTAGAAAATAATCCAATAATTGATTTAATCATCATTCCAGTGATCACTATCACATGAATAGGCAGAACACTTCAGACTAATTTAGATCAATCAGCTTCTTTTATAATTTCAGCATTGTAGCATATAGCTACTCTCATGTTATCAAACAGATTTAAAAGGGCATCTGATCCAACAAATACTCTGCAATCATTTCTACAACTGAATGATCCTGTTATACTGTAGCACCAATAACAGGTATAATAATTAGTGATATTTGATAATAAACCTCTAAGATCTGCTCTCAGAACTCACACTACTAAACAGTTACTTTCCATAACATATATATTTATGTTTAATTCCTAATATGATTTTATTAAATTAGATATTTTTGCAATGGTTTTCAACAATGTGTGGTCTACACCTCTCCGTTATATTTCCCCTGGTCTTCTCTACCTCCAACCCCCTGGGAACAGAGTGAATATCTGGTGACAGTGCTGTTCTATTCTGGGACAAGCAGAACCACCCAGCCCTGTCTATGCTGAATTAACATTACTTTTCTTTTTACTTCAGTAGATCTTACTCTGCATATGGACAGGTAATGTGTTCCAAAACTTCTAATACATTTTTATATACACTTTCAGTTCATGACAATATAACAAGTTTAACCATGATGATGATGAGGATGACACTTTCTAACCATTATCAAAGTTGACCTCCTCTACTGATCAGTGTTCCATGTCACTGTGTCCCCCTCAGCACCTGCAGTAGGTCCCAGCTGTAGCAGTACAGTCTTACTGAGGGAGGTTAATGTATCTGTGAACACCCAGACACTGTTGGGGTAGTGGAAACTCTGACAGTAGTAATCTCCCGCATCTTCAGCCTGGACTCCACTGATGGTCAGAGTGAAGTCACTATGAGTTCCACTACCACTGAATCTAGATGGAGTCCCAGACTGAAGTGTTGTAGCATAGTAAATAAGGAGTTTAGGAGCTCCTCCAGGTTTCTGTTGATACCAGGCAAGACGGGCATCAGAGTAACCTGCTTGATACACATTACTGCACGTTTTACAGTTCAGAGAGACTGTCTGTCATAGGAGAAAAGTTTTCACTGCAGGAGTCTGAGTCACAGTGATCTGTCCTCTGGATTCTGAAAAATAGAATAAAACATTTATATGAAATGAATATCACATATATTAAGCAATTGTTCTGAATAAAATATTTACATTAATATACATTATACTTTTGTGTAGATTAAATCATTGTTCAACAACAAATTCTGAAAATGGTAACCTTGAAAGCAGAAAGCAAGTGTCCAGATGAAGATGGTGATAAAAGTCATGGTTGTTGTGGGTTCTGTTGTCATGAAGGACAGCTCTCAGTCATGAAGTGTTTAACTCACAGGGATATAAACACTCCCAGAGTACTGAAGCATGTGCTGCCAATACAAAGTGTCTTATATGTAAATATTATTCTAGGACAGTCAGACTTTATTAGTAAATGTTGTGTGATGTGATGTAGAAACATTATACCTATGTAATCACTAATATCATTTCTGATATAAGTGCTGAATGGGGACTGATATATTGCTTCCTCAAGCTCTTCCAAAAGTTATGTGCGATCCTCCATTGCATATTTACTCTAAACATATTCCATGTCCCTCCTTTTTTTCTAGTCCATCATCTTCTCCTTCACCATATCTTCCGGAAGACTAGTAATAATCCCTCACTCCATATTAATTCATAAAATGTTTCACTTTCTTCCTTTTCCCGTCCGACAGAATGTCAACCCCTCGTCCTCCTCCGCACTCGTTCAAAACAACTGGGCGTTAAAGGGATCTGTGTGAACAGAAGCATTTTAAAGGTTGAGGCTGATTGTCCAGCCAATCATGGCCTTGATTGGTTAACAAGCCTCATCTGGGCTCAATCAAATGCTGGGAAGGTTCTGGAAGGTTCCAGACAGGCGTGGCAGGAGAGAGGTTAAGCTTTGACAGAACCTTAGTTCGTTTAAGTGGCTTACAATCATTTTTTATCATCTCAAAGCAAAGTGTATTATATGTCATTATAAACTGGGTGGTTCGAGCCTTGAATGCTAATTGGTTGACAGACGTGGTATTTGAGACCGTGTACCACAGGTATGACAAAACATTTATTTGTATTTGCTCTATATACGTTGGTAACCAGTTTATAATAGCAATAAAGCTCCTCAGGGGTTTGTGATATATGGCCAATATACCACAGTTAAGGGCTATGCCTAGTTACTCCGCGTTGCGTCGTGCATAAGTAGAGCCCTTAGCCGTGGTATATTGGCCATATACCACATCCAATGAGGCCTTTTGCTTGAATAGTCTTCCTGAAAATCAGACTTATTAATAAATCTTGTGTGATGTGATGTAGAAACATGATAGCTATGTAATCACTGATATAAGTGATGAATGGGGACTGATATAATGATTATAGGCATCTACAAATGGAGCATATCGTTATTTATGTGTTATTAGACCAGACACTCTGTTTTCTGTCTCCCTCCAGTGGTCAGGGTCAGTAACTGCAGTCTGTGTGTGAACCGTGTGATGCCACTGAATGACAGCTCTAAAGGGGAGAGAGAGAGAGAGAGCTCTGACGTCTCCAGTCTCCTGCTTCACCTGCTGCTCTCTGGAACTACCACAGTGGTGTGAGGGAGGATGTATGGGTAATGTTTGTGGGCTTTATCATGTTAATTAAATTCTAGCTATTCAAAACACAGGTCATCTTAAGGGGTTTTGATCATTGCACATCATCTCTATTCAGACTGGTTGATGGTTTTCCTTGAGTTACTCAGAGTCAACATTTAGTTAATGGTCAGGAGAAACATTTAGTGATCAGTTATGATCTAAGGTCTTCTAGACATAGCTCTAGTTTGACTCTATTGTTGTTCAGCTCTACTTCACACTGTGTCATTGTACTGAATCATCTCCTCCCCTCAGCACCTGCAGTAGGTCCCAGCTGTAGCAGTACAGTCACTGTGCAGTCTGACTGAGGGAGGTTTTTGTACGACTCTGTATCACTGTGTGAACACATCTTTACTATTGATGTAGTGTTCACTCTGACAGTAGTAATCTCCTGCATCTTCAGCCTGGACTCCACTGATGGTCAGAGTGAAGTCCCTCCCAGATCCACTGCCACTGAATCTAGATGGAGTCCCAGACTGAAGGGTTTTAGCATAGTAAATAAGGAGTTTAGGAGCTCCTCTATTGTTTAACACTAGTACTTTAGTACTATCAGTCACTATTGTATTATACTAGTACTTTAGTACTATCAGTCACTATTGTATTATACTAGTACTTCAGTACTATCAGTCCCTATTGTATTATACTAGTACTTTATTACCATCAGTCCCTATTGTATTACACTAGTACTTCAGTACTATCAGTCCCTATTGTACTGTTGACCATGATGTCCTTCTGGACAGACTGGAGAGGTGGGTTGGCCTCTCCGGTCCAGTTCTAAATTGGTTGAGGACCTATTTAACCGGTCGAGAGTTTTTTGACACCCTTGGTGACCATAATTAAGAGAAAATACATATCACAGGTGGCATTCTACAAGGTTCGATTTTGGGTCCGGTACTGTTCAGTTTATATATGTTACCATTTGGAAGCGTTATCAGAAAGCACAGCATTGATTTTCACTGCTGCGCAGCGATACATAACTTTACATTTCTGTGTCACCAGAGGATTTTAGCTCCACTGGTAAATTATTAGACTGTATTAGTTATTTAAATACTTCGATGGCTCACAACTTCCTCCAGCTAAATCAAGACAAGACGGAGGTACTTATTGTTGGAGCCAAAGCACAGAGAGAGAATCTAGCCACACATTTTAATTCATGGTCAATAAAAATAAAACACCAGGAAAAAAAACTTAGGTGCTATTTTAGATTTTGAACTAAATTTCGTACCAAACATTAAGAATGTGAGCAAAATAGCTTTTTACCACCTGAGGAACATTGCCAAGGTGAGGCCGTTTCTCTCTCAGGCTGATACAGAGCAGGCTTGACTACTGTAATGTTCTCCTGTCTGGTCTACCCAGGAAAGCCATTGGTCAACTGCAAAACACACAGAATGCTGCAGCATGGGTACTGACCAAGACCAGACGGAAAGCACACATTACAACGGTTTTAAGGTCTCTGCACTGGCTCCCTGTGGGTTTTAGAATACATTTTAAGATTGGTTTTTAAATCAATCCACGATTGTGCACCCCACTACATGTCAGACATGCTTTTAAGTTATGTACCCAGTATGTCCCTCAGGTCCTCTGGCACTGGCCTTTTAACTATCCCAAAGCCTAGGACCAAGAAGCATGGAGAGGCAGCCTTTAGTTATTATGTCCCCAGCCCCTGGAATAGCCTGCCAGAGAACCTGAGGGGGGCCGAAACTGTGGACATGTTTAAAAGAGGTCTTAAAACACATATTTTAGCTTTGCTTTCCTTTGGGTTCTTTTTAGTTGTTCAGTTTGTGTCATTCTTTTGTTTTTTTATATTATGTTTTTTGTGTAGTAAATATTTCAGCTTTTATTTTCATTGTTTTTTATTCGTTTCTTCCTGTAAAGCACTTTTTGTTGCATTCCATGTCTGAAATGTGCTGTATAAATAAAGCTTGATTTGATTTGATTATACTAGTACTTCAGTAATATCAGTCCCTATTGTATTATACTAGCACTTCAGTACTATCAGTCCCTATTGTATTATACTAGTACTTCAGTACTATCAGGGTGGTACTGAGAGTGCTCTGTGTGTGAAGGTTCTCACTCTCGCTGTATCTTTTTAGAGATTTCCGTGGTCAGATTGGTAGATTGGTAAATTGTAGAGTCACCGAAGTGAGAGAATTGTTCACATACCACCAACTTTTTGTAGCAATAATAATATTCTAACATATGATATAAAAAGAACACATTTTGATATACAGTATTGCAGGTCAACTCATTGTTCTGTCAAGATGTAGCTACTACTATTTATATTATATAAGCAGCAGTTTGTATTGTATTCATAGTACATGTTAACACAGACATGGTTTAAAGGTGAACTTCATCTATAGTTTTGAATAGTATTTTGAAGTCATTTTGGCCTTGTATCTCAGAGTAGATTTTACATAAATTAATAGACGTTTCATGTCAGATTTGACATTGTGAATATTAAATTATGGTGTATCCAGACTACATATGGTATCTGTTCAATACATGTCTTTCTAGATTTAGGGGCGTATTCCCAGACACAGATTAAGCCTGGTCCTGGAATAAAAAGTAAACTCAATGGAGAATCGCCATTAAAGAAAAAGCTTTTTAGTCTAGGATTAGGCTTAACCTGTGTCTGGGAAACCGCCAGTGTTTTATTGCTAAACTGTAAAGTATGAATATACCTTTCATGTTTTACCAGACTTTTTTGTTTGCCTATTTCTTCATAGATTACGTGTTTGGTTGTTCTAAGTTGTGCTTGGTTGTTCTTTGTACTGTAGCTAGTTGTTTATGCTGTTTACTGTCGATCTGAAATGGTTTTGGTCACTGAAAACACAGTGGCCATGTCCGAATACCCATATTAGCCTACTATATACTTAAACTGCATACTCATTTTTGCGTTTGATCAAATAGAATTCACTCGTCTTTTACAACTCAAGTGTTTGACAACAGCTGATAATCAGATAAATTGACTTTCCCACTCACGTGTTTGACAACAGCTTAGTAAGGCACTCTGGGAAGAGGGAGAGGTGTACACCTGCAGGGTCACCCACGACGACACCAGTGGTTCAGTCACCTTCCGGAGAAGTCAATGTACTGTCTAGGGGCAGGAGAAGCCATTGTAGGGGTCTAGAGAGTCCCCACGTGGTGCTAGTTCTGGAAACATTAGTGTTCTTAAAGCTGAATGTTACAGTATAATAGCGAATAATATCAGTAGTGCTGTATGCTAAATGAAGTATTTTGAGATTCTGTTGTACATGTCTTCTTGACTCTGAGTTCAAATACAGCTTGTTTTAATTTAAATATAAGCACAAGAGTTACTTTAATCAGGATTCCAGTGATCACTGTCTCATGAAGGCAGCACATTTCATACTAATTTAGATCAATCAGCTTCTTTTATCATTTCAGCATTGTAGCATATAGCTACTCTCATGTTTTCAAACAGAATTAAAAGGGCATCTGATACAACAAATACTCTGCAATCATTTCTACAACTGAATGATCCTGTTATACTGTAGCACCAATACCAGTTATAATAATTAGTGATATTTGATAATAAACCTCTAAGATCTGCTCTCAGAACTCACACTGCTAAACTGTTACTTTCCATAACATATATATTTATAATGTTTAATTCTTTATTTATATTTCTTTAATTATAATAACATATATACATTGCGTTCGGAAAGTATTCGGACCCCTTCCTTTTCCACATAAAAAAAAGATATTTTTTTCAATTTCTTTCAAAAACATGTATGGGGTAGATCAGCTTTAATATTGCAGATAGATTTTAACTTCAATCAATGTAATTGTCTGCATTACTTCCAATCCCCCATATGTATTTTTTTCTCGCAAATATATAATTTATATACATATATATACATACACATACATATACACATACATACATATAAATACATATACATACATACAGTGGGGGAAAAAAGTATTTAGTCAGCCACCAATTGTGCAAGTTCTCCCACTTAAAAAGATGAGAGAGGCCTGTAATTTTCATCATAGGTACACGTCAACTATGACAGACAAATTGAGATTTTTTTTTCCCAGAAAATCACATTGTAGGATTTTTTATGAATTTATTTGCAAATTATGCTGGAAAATAAGTATTTGGTCACCTACAAACAAGCAAGATTTCTGGCTCTCACAGACCTGTAACTTTTTCTTTAAGAGGCTCCTCTGTCCTCCACTCGTTACCTGTATTAATGGCACCTGTTTGAACTTGTTATCAGTATAAAAGACACCTGTCCACAACCTCAAACAGTCACACTCCAAACGCCACTATGGCCAAGACCAAAGAGCTGTCAAAGGACACCAGAAACAACATTGTAGACCTGCACCAGGCTGGGAAGACTGAATCTGCAATAGGTAAGGAGCTTGGTTTGAAGAAATCAACTGTGGGAGCAATTATTAGGAAATGGAAGACATACAAGACCACTGATAATCTCCCTTGATCTGGGGCTCCACGCAAGATCTCACCCCGTGGGGTCAAAATGATCACAAGAACGGTGAGCAAAAATCCCAGAACCACACGGGGGGACCTAGTGAATGACCTGCAGAGAGCTGGGACCAAAGTAACAAAGCCTACCATCAGTAACACACTACGCCGCCAGGGACTCAAATCCTGCAGTGCCAGACCTGTCCCCCTGCTTAAGCCAGTACATGTCCAGGCCCGTCTGAAGTTTGCTAGAGTGCATTTGGATGATCCAGAAGAGGATTGGGAGAATGTCATATGGTCAGATGAAACCAAAATATAACTTTTTGGTAAAAACTCAACTCGTCGCGTTTGGAGGACAAAGAATGCTGAGTTGCATCCAAAGAACACCATACCTACTGTGAAGCATGGGGGTGGAAACATCATGCTTTGGGGCTGTTTTTCTGCAAAGGGACCAGGACGACTGATCCGTGTAAAGGAAAGAATGAATGGGGCCATGTATCGTGATATTTTGAGTGAAAACCTCCTTCCATCAGCAAGGGCATTGAAGATGAAACGTGGCTGGGTCTTTCAGCATGACAATGATCCCAAACACACCGCCCGGCAACGAAGGAGTGGCTTCGTAAGAAGCATTTCAAGGTCCTGGAGTGGCCTAGCCAGTCTCCAGATCTCAACCCCATAGAAAATCTTTGGAGGGAGTTGAAAGTCTGTGTTGCCCAGCGACAGCCCCAAAACATCACTGCTCTAGAGGAGATCTGCATGGAGGAATGGGCCAAAATCAAATCAAATCAAATCAAATTTTATTGGTCACATGCGCCGAATACAACAGGTGCAGACATTACAGTGAAATGCTTACTTACAGCCCTTAACCAACAGTGCATTTATTTTAAACAAAAAAAGTAGGAATAAAACAACAACAAAAAAGTGTTGAGAAAAAAAGAGCAGAAGTAAAATAAAGTGACATAAAGTGACAGTAGGGAGGCTATATATACAGTAAATAAAGTGACAGTAGGGAGGCTATATATACAGGGGGGTACCGTTGCATAGTCAATGTGCGGGGGCACCGGCTAGTTGAGGTAGTTGAGGTAATATGTACATGTGGGTAGAGTTAAAGTGACTATGCATAAATACTTAACAGAGTAGCAGCAGCGTAAAAAGGATGGGGTGGGGGGGCAGTGCAAATAGTCCGGGTAGCCATGATTAGCTGTTCAGGAGTCTTATGGCTTGGGGGTAGAAGCTGTTGAGAAGTCTTTTGGACCTAGACTTGGCACTCCTGTACCGCTTGCCGTGCGGTAGCAGAGAGAACAGTCTATGACTAGGGTGGCTGGAGTCTTTGACAATTTTGAGGGCCTTCCTCTGACACCGCCTGGTATAGAGGTCCTGGATGGCAGGGAGCTTTGCCCCAGTGATGTACTGGGCCGTACGCACTACCCTCTGTAGTGCCTTGCGGTCAGAGGCCAAGCAGTTGCCATACCAGGCGGTGATGCAACCAGTCAGGATGCTCTCGATGGTGCAGCTGTAGAATTTTTTTGAGGATCTGAGGACCCATGCCAAATCTTTTTAGTCTCCTGAGGGGGAATAGGCTTTGTCGTGCCCTCTTCACGACTGTCTTGGTGTGTTTGGACCATGATAGTTCGTTGGTGATGTGGACACCAAGGAACTTGAAGCTCTCAACCTGTTCCACTACAGCCCCGTCGATGAGAATGGGGGCGTGCTCAGTCCTCTTTTTTTTCCTGTAGTCCACAATCATCTCCTTTGTCTTGGTCACGTTGAGGGAGAGGTTGTTGTCCTGGCACCACACGGCCAGATCTCTGACCTCCCTATAGGCTGTCTCATCGTTGTCGGTGATCAGGCCTACCACTGTTGTGTCGTCGGCAAACTTAATGATGGTGTTGGAGTCGTGCCTGGCCATGCAGTCATGGGTGAACAGAGAGTACAGGAGGGGACTGAGCACGCACCCCTGAGGGGCCCCCGTGTTGAGGATCAGTGTGGCAGATGTGTTGTTACCTACCCTTACCACCTGGGGGCGGCCCGTCAGGAAGTCCAGGATCCAGTTGCAGAGGGAGGTGTTTAGTCCCAGGATCCTTAGCATAGTGATGAGCTTAGAGGGCACTATGGTGTTGAATGCTGAGCTGTAGTCAATGAATAGCATTCTCACGTAGGTGTTCCTCTTGTCCAGGTGGGAAAGGGCAGTGTGGAGTGCGATAGAGATTGCATCATCTGTGGATCTGTTGGGGCGGTATGCAAATTGGAGTGGGTCTAGGGTTTCTGGGATTATGCTGTTGATGTGAGCCATGACCAGTCTTTCAAAGCACTTCATGGCTACAGACGTCAGTGCTACGGGTCGGTAGTCATTTAGGCAGGTTATCTTAGAGTTCTTGGGCACGGGGACTATGGTGGTCTGCTTGAAACATGTTGGTATTACAGACTCAGTCAGGGACATGTTGAAAATGTCAGTGAAGACACTTGCCAGTTGGTCAGCACATGCTCGGAGTACACGTCCTGGTAATCCGTCTGGCCCTGCGGCCTTGTGAATGTTGACCTGCTTAAAAGTCTTACTCACATCGGCTACGGAGAGCGTGATCACATAGTCGTCCGGAACAGCTGGTGCTCTCGTGCATGCTTCAGTGTTGCTTGCCTCGAAGCGAGCATAGAAGTGGTTTAGCTCGTCTGGTAGGCTTGTGTCACTGGGCAGCTCGCGGCTGTGCTTCCCTTTGTAGTCTGTAATAGTTTTCAAGCCCTGCCACATCCGACGAGCGTCAGAGCCAGTGTAGTATGATTCAATCTTAGACCTGTATTGACTCTTTGCCTGTTTGATGGTTCGTCGGAGGTCATAGCGGGATTTCTTATAAGCGTCCGGGTTAGAGTCCCGTTCCTTGAAAGCGGCAGCTCTACCCTTTAGCTCAGTGCGGATGTTTCCTGTAATCCATGGCTTCTGGTTGGGGTATGTACGTCACGGTCACTGTGGGGGACGACATCATCGATGCACTTATTGATGAAGCCAGTGACTGATGTGGTGTACTCCTCAATGCTGTCTGAAGAATCCCGGAACATGTTCCAGTCTGTGCTAGCAAAACAGTCCTGTAGCTTAGCATCTGCGTCATCTGACCACTTTTTTATTAACCGAATCACTGGTGCTTCCTGCTTCAGTTTTTGCTTATAAGCAGGAATCAGGAGGATAGAGTTATGGTCAGATTTGCCAAATGGAGGGCGAGGGAGAGCTTTGTATGAGTCTCTGTGTGTGGAGTAAAGGTGGTCTAGAGTTTTTTCCCCTCTGGTTGCACATTTAACATGCTGGTAGAAATTAGGTAGAACGGATTTAAGTTTCCCTGCATTAAAGTCCCCGGCTACTAGGAGCGCTGCATCTGGATGAGCGTTTTCCTGTTGATTAATGGCCTTGTACAACTCATTCAGTGCAATCTTAATGCCAGCATTGGTTTGTGGTGGTAAATAGACAGCTATGAAAAATATAGATGAAAACTCTCTTGGTAAATAGTGTGGTCTACAGCTTATCATAAGATACTCTACCTCAGGCGAGCAAAACCTCGAGACTTCCTTAGTATTTGATTTTGTGCACCAGCTGTTGTTTACAAATATACACAGACCGCCGCCCCTTGTCTTACCAGAGTCAGACGTTCTGTCCTGCCGATGTAGCGTATAGCCTGCTAGCTGAATGTTGTCATTGTTGTCGTTCAGCCACGACTCCGTGAAACATAAGATATTACAGTTTTTAATGTCCCGTTGGTAGGATAACCGTAATCTTAAATCGTCAATTTTATTCTCAAAAGATTGAACGTTGGCTAATAGGATTGATGGGAGAGGCAGTTTACTCCCTCGCCGTCGGATCCTTACAAGGCACCCGGATCTGCGTCCACGATATCTCCGTCTCTTCCTCACGCGAATGACGGGGATCTGGGCCTTGTTGGGTGTCTGTAGAATATCCTTCGCGAACGCCTCGTTGAAGAAAAAGTATTCGTCCAATGCGAGGTGAGTAATCGCTGTCCTGATATCCAGAAGCTCTCTTTGGTTATAAGAGACGATGGCAGAAACATTATGTACAAAATAAATTACAAATAACGCGGAAAAACACACATAATAGTACAATTGGTTAGAGGGCTGTAAAACGGCAGCCATCTTCTTCCGGCGCTGTAGTGGGAAAAATACCAGCAACAGTGTGTGAAAACCTTGTAAAGACTTATAGAAAACGTTTGACATGTGTCATTGCCAACAAAGGGTATATAACAAAGTATTGAGAAACTTTTGTTATTGACCAAATACTTATTTTCCACCATAATTTGCAAATAAATTCATTAAAAATCCTACAATGTGATTTTCTTTAAAAAAAAATCTCATTTTGTCTGTCATCGTTGACGTGTACCTATGATGAAAATTACAGGCCTCTATCATCTTTTTAAGTGGGAGAACTTGCACAATTGGTGGCTGACTAAATACTTTTTTCCCCCACTGTATTTATATACATATCATTTTTAAAAATACATTTCCCTTTATTACTTTCCAACCCCACCACCCCTTCCCTAATTGGAGAAAACTAGTGAACAACAACGCTTAGGCCTCTACTTCCAACTTATACATACTATATAAATTTTATGGACACAGTCAATTTTACAATAATTCTATTTTGTTTGTTTTTACTCCTGAACTTCCTCTACCCTCAACCTCTCCGATCATTTTCATGATGTCCATCCGGTTTGCTTCTATATGCCATATCTTTCTAACTGTGCTCTTTCACAAAAGCACTCAACCTATAACCTATATACTTATTATGGACACAGTATGCTTTACATTAGTTATCTTGTTGATATTAGTTGTTGTTAGTTGTTATTAGTCCCATCTTTCAGCTCCATTCAACACCTCGCATCTATCTCTTAACACCATCCATATTGGATTTCTATTTGCCATATATTTTTCAACTGTACTGTGATGTTTCACAAAAGGTATGAACCCTTCTATTCTCATTGTTTGAAAATAAACATTTTTGCCAAAAGTATTTTTATATTATTGATCGATTGACTATGACTTTTCAGATCACCCAGTAGTGCTTTTTCCACATTTTGTTACGTTACTGCTTATTCTAAAATTGATTTTCTTTTTTTTATGTCCTCATCAATCTATACACAATACCCCCATAATTGTAAATTGAAAATAAATATTTTTGCTAAAAGTGTTATTATATTATTGATCGATTGACTATGACTTTTCAGATCACCCAGTAGAGATTTTTTTTTTATGTCCTCATCAATCTACACACAATACCCCATAACGACAAAGCGAAAACAGGTTTTTAGAAATGTTTGCAAATTTATTAAAAATAAAACACAGAAATACCTTATTTAAATAAGTATTCAGACCCGTTTTTATGAGACTTGACATTGAGCTCAGGTGCATCCTGTTTCAATTGACCATCCTTGAGATGTTTCTACAACTTCATAGGAGTCCACCTGTGGTAAATTCAATTGTAGGACATGATTTGGAAAGGCACACACCTGTCTATATAAAGTCCCACAGTTGACAGTGCATGTCAGAGCAAAAACCATGAGGTCGAAGGAATTGTCGAGGCACAGATCTGGGGAAGGGTACTAAAACATTTCTGCAGCATTGAAGGTCCCCAAGAACACAGTGGCCTCCATCATTCTTAAATGGAAGAAGTTTGGACCAGCAAGACTCTTCCTAGAGCTGGCTGCCCAGCCAAACTGAGCAATCGGGGGAGAAGGGCCTTGGTCAGGGAGGTGACCAAGAACCTGATGGTCACTCTGACAGAGCTCCAGAGCTTCTCTGTGGAGATGGGAGAACCTTACAGGATGACTACCATCTCTGCAGCACTCCACCAATCAGGCCTTTATGGTAGAGTGGCCAGACGGAAGCAACTCCTCAGTAAAAGGCACAACAGCCCGCTTGGAGTTTGCCAAAAGGCACCTAAAGGACTCTCAGACCATGGAAACAAGATTATCTTGTCTGATGAAACCAAGATTGAACTCTTTGGACTGATTGCCAAACGTCACGTCTGGAGGAAACCTGGCACCATCCCTAAGGTGAAGCATGGTGGTGGTAGCATCATGCTGTGGGGATGTTTTTCAGTGGCAGGGACTGGGAAACTAGTCAGGATCATGGGAAAGATGAACGGAACAAAGTACAGAGAGATCCTTGATGAAAACCTGCTTCAGAGCGCTCAGGACCTCAGACTGGGGCGAAGGTTCACCTTACAACAGGACAACGACCCTAAGCACACAGCTAAAACAATGCAGGAGTGGCTTCGGGACAAGTCTCTGAATGTCCTTGAGTGGCCCAGACAGAACCCGGACTTGAACCCTATCGAACATCTCTGGAGAGACCTCCCCATCCAACCTGACAGAGCTTGAGAGGATCTGCAGAGAAGAATGGGATAAACTCTCCAAATAAAGGTGTGCCAAGCTTGTAGCGTCATACACAAGAAGACTCGAAGCTGTAATCGCTGCTAAAGGTGCTTCAACAAAGTAAAGGGTCTGAATACTTATGTAAATGTATTACTTCGTTTTTTTTTTATATACATTTGCAAAAATGTATAAAAATCAGTTTCTGCTTTGTCATTATGGGGTATTGTGTGTAGATTGACGAGGGACAAAAAAACAATATAATACATTTTAGAATAAGGTTGTAATGTAACAAAATGTGGAAAAACTCAAGGGGTATGAATACTTTCCAAATGCACTGTATTTATAATGTTTAATTCCTAATGTGATTTTATTATATTAGATGTTTTAGCAATGGTTTTCAACATTGTTTAGTCTACCCTTCTCCATTATATTTCCCCTGGTCTTCTCTAACTCCATCCCCCTGGGAACAGAGCGAATATCTGGTGACAGTGCTGCTCTATTCTCGGACAAGCAGAACCACCCAGCCCTGTCTATGCAAATCTCAGTTTCACTCCTATAGCTACCAGTCTAGCAGTTGAACAGTTTCACTGCCTGAAATACCCTGGACTGGGCCAGATGTGAGGGAGTGGACTGGTTTTAACCTCTATGGTGGATTCAGGGAGGGTACAATAACAGATATTCCACCATGTAATCTATGACTGATAAAATGGATATTATACATAATGTAGATATGTCTAATGCCTGAACCCAGCATCATGTCTTATCCACAGATGTAACAGTCAGTAACTTGCTCATCAAAATAGTTAGTATAATGCCAGATGATCACATCAATATTTGGTTGTGAGGTGCATATGGGGATTGTATCTTGGGGTTCTGATGCTGATGTAACATCACCTTCTTTTTCTTTACTTCTGTACATTTTATTTTGCATATTGGACTGGTATTGTGGGTATTTCAGAACTTCAAATAACTTTTGTAGGTGCACTACAATAATGATGATGATGGGGAACATGTGATTTGAATGATGCTTTCTAAACATATTCAAAGTTGACTTCACTAACCAGTCTTCCGTGTCACTGTCTCTTGTATGACAGAACCTCAGGTTGTTTTAATGGGTTATAATCATGTTATATAATCTCAGTGAATATGGTTGAATCTTTGCTTGAAACTTACTACCTGACTGGCGGACCTTGCAGAGACTGGGATATTAACTTTGAAATAATGTGAGACATTATTTCACATAGATGGAGTCCATTCAACTTATTATCTGAAATGTTTGCCATAGCAAAAGGGAAAGAAATGTATGTAGTCTGGAACTATGGTTGTTCAGGAATGCTTTAACATAAAGGTGGATAAATTGACATTATTGTCAGCATCACTGATATATTTAGTTCAGTGTATTTTAGTTCAGTCAGTGATCCATATCACTGTCTCCTCCCCTCAGCACCTGCAGTAGGTCCCAGCTGTAGCAGTACAGTCACTGTGCAGTCTGACTGAGGGAGGTTTATGGACGACTCTGTATCACTGTGTGAACACCCAGTCACTGTTGGGGTTGTGGTGACTCTGACAGTAGTAATCTCCTGCATCTTCAGCCTGGACTCCACTGATGGTCAGAGTGAAGTCACTCCCAGATCCGCTGCCACTGAATCTAGATGGAGTCCCAGAGTTAATAGTACTTCCTTGATAAACAAGGAGTTTGGGAATGGATCCAGGTTTCTGTTGGTACCAGGCCATACAGGGCAAAGATGAACCACAGTTAGGATACACATCACTGCTGGTTTTACAGTTCAGAGAGATTGACTGTCCTGGGAGAACAGCTTTCACTGCAGGAGTCTGAGTCACAGTGATCTGTCCTCTGGATTCTGAAAAATATAATTAAAAAATTCTATGAATAAAATATTTAATATAGTAATAAATTGTTCTGAATAGAAATATTAACATTGATATACATTTCAATGGTGTAGATGTAATTCTTTTTCAACAGTAAATTCTGAAAAGTGTAACCTTGAAAGCAGAAAGCAAGTGTCCAGATGAAGATGGTGATAAAAGTCATGGTTGTTGTGGGTTCTGTTGTCATGAAGGACAGCTCTCAGTCATGAAGTGTTAAACTCACAGCGCTATAAACACTCTTAGAGCAGTGAGGCAGATGCATTATGCAAATGACTGTTTCAAATCAGTGTCAGCCTGGGGATCTGGACTAGCACCCTTTTGGTTACTAGGCCAACGCTCTAAACGCTAGCTACCTAACTTCCCTTTAATAACGTCAAACATTTTTACGCAAATAACTAATATATGCAACATTTATGTCACACCACCATTTATTTTTATTCTGATGATGATCAGATATAATGAACTGTCTGTTCACTCATGCTTGGTCTCTTATGTAAGTTCCTCTAATCAGTTAGTGAACACTTCTCTAAACTAAAGCTGGTAGGATTCCTCTGGTAGTGTTGTCTGTCCTCTGTGACTTTACCACAACTGTTAAATCTGAGATCAACATCTTTAATGAAGGAATATACAACATGGATCACTATCAGTATTGCTGCTGCTGTTGTCTTTCATATGGACAATATGGAGGAATACTAGCAACACTGGATCTAATGCTGGACTGTACCTACAGACTAGGAGAACACCTGGTACACAGAAGAAGGAAAAAATACTCATATCTGGATTGAAGATACAATACATATTTGTATTATCTAGAAACAGCTTATATGAACTGCTTGTTTTACCTGGAAGATGTTATAGTGTATTTGTGTTAAATGTGATTCTGTATGAGTGATCTTCACTGTAACAGCGGCAGCATCACAACACAGAGAGGTTTTTGTACCAGCAGTAACATAGATTGTATCACTGTGGTGGACTTTTGGTAGCGGCACCAGACTTGATGTTGGAAGTAAGTAAACAACAAAATGAACTGTTTTATTCACCTTTTGATCTTGTGTTTCAATTTCTCTATCAATTTAACCTCGATATTGAGGATTCTTTTACTTACATTTTTTAGTTGATTTCTGGACAAATATACTAGGCCTACACATACTATGACCAATTTGAATATGAACGCTATTACATCTTATCAAATTTGACCTGCATTTTTCTATGATGAGAGTGATTAGCCTACATTTTAGATTAGGTGTATGAATAAACATACTGCACCTTGTAGGAATTGTTCAATAAACAGGTTTAGCAATTTTGGGGGGAAAACTACACAAAAAACACTTTACTTCAAATGAACAAGATAAAATTATCTTTGGCAAGTATTCATACCATATTAGAGTCAATGATTTCAACCACAGTCTAAAGAAATGTAGCTTGCCCAATGGGCAGGAGGTTTTTGTACAATCAGTAATAGGGATTGTATCACAGTGGTACACTTTTGGTAGCGGCACCAGACTAGATGTTGGAAGTAAGTAACAAGCTCTCTTGATATTTCTTTCTGATTACACTTATTAAGTATGTTATTCTTAAACTCTGTCTCTATGAAAATATTGTGATTTTAGATGTTCAAAATGTTTTAATTGCTTTTGACTGACCCTTCTTTCTAATGCAATTTTATTGAATCGAAATATTTTAATTGTAGGTTTATTTATGTCTGATTTGTATGATTGCAGACTATAACTCTTAATTCTGGTATGATTACTATTTAATAGCATTGGATATAGTAGTCATTATTGTTGCATTAAGTTCATGGTAGCCTTCACTGTTAGTATGAAGACAAAGGGTCTCAGTTATGTTTGTAACATACTTCATGATCTACCATGGTTGATATGCGATTAAAACTCATCTATGCTCAGCTTTTGCAAATACTATGAATATGAGAAGGCTATTCTGACCAGATCCATTCCCAAAAAATATCTGTATGACATGTATAACTGACACCGTATGACTAGTAACTCTAGTTATTTAACCACTTTGGTTCATAAATCTGCTTTGTATCATATTACTTTTAAACAATCTAACTTTTACATTCATATTTTGAAGGCATTTACATTTCACTTTATTTTGATGTGTCCTTTGCTGAAGATAATCTCTTACTGTAACTGTACTTGATGTAGTTACTTAGTTGATGTGTTCTGTTTGTTCCAGGTAACAGTTCCCCCACCCTCACCGTCCTGCCACCCTCTAGTGAGGAGCTGTCCAGTACAACAACAGCCACACTGATGTGTCTGGCCAACAAGGGCTTCCCCTCAGACTGGACCATGAGCTGGAAAGTGGACGGGACCAGCAAGAAGCAGGAGGCCAGTCCCGGGGTCCAGGAGAAGGACGGCCTGTACAGCTGGAGCAGCACCCTGACTCTCACTGCCCAGGAGTGGACCAAGGCAGGAGAGGTGACCTGTGAAGCCCAGCAGAAATCCCAGACTTCAGTCACCAAGACCCTGAGGAGGGCTGACTGTTCTGGTTAGGACCCCTCAGTCACACACCCCTGTGGAGAGAGGATGCTGGTTCCTCTGCTTTGACTTGCTTTGTTCTAAAATCAGTCGTTCTCTGATTTAGAGATCACTCTGGTGTGGACTAACAGGGGGCTTGGCTTGAGTTCATGTGTCAATCCATTCTGTAGATTGAGATTTTGTTCGTTTTAGATTTGATGTGATCTGCTTTTATTCACTATCATGTTTGCTTTGATGCTTCGATTGTGTGATAATGGATTAAAATAAAGATTTCTTTTTGGAATGCATATTTTTGATGTTTTTATTAATAAACAGGATCATAGATACTGTATATTTGCAATATTCTGGAAAAATATGTATTCAGTAAGGCTGATTAATGATGTCTTTAAAAACGGTCAAGTCTAAAACTCACTCTAACATCATAATTGACCAGTATTTAATACTATCACAATATACTATGATATAATAGAAGAGCTGCTGCCATGGTAGTAGTTGACTGTCTTCATTCATCAGGATACTGAGTCTGTGTCAGACGTGTTTGACTTGACAGACTTTACAGTAATAAAAGAAGAACTATCAAACAGTCAACCGATATCTTGGACTCTCACGTGTGTTATAGGCTGTGATTCGAAGCTAAATATATTTAAAAAAAATACAATTATTACAAGTGGCACTAATTCAAGGTATAGCAGTGTTTCCCAAACTTGGTCCTCGGGACCCCAAGGGGTGCACGTTTAGTTTTTTACCCTAACACTACACAGCTGATTCAAATTATCAAAGCTCGATGATTAGTTTATTATTTTTTATCAACAGTGTAAAGCTAGGGCAAAAACCAAAACGTGCACCCCTTGGGGTCCCGAGGACCGAGTTTTGGAAACGCTGCTATATAGTGTAGTGACAGTCTTCTCTACCTCCAACCCCCTGGGAACAGAGTGAACATCTGGTGACAGTGCTGCTCTATTCTGGGACAAGCAGAACCACCCAGCCCTGTCTATGCAAATCTCAGTTTCACTCCCACAGATACCAGTCTAGTAGTTGAACAGTTTCACTGCCTGTAATATCCTGGACTGGGCCAGATGTGAGGGAGTGGACTGGTCTTAACCTCTATGGTGGATTCAGGGAGGGACTCATAACAGATATGCCACCATGTAATTAATTACAGATAAAATGGATATTATACTTTACATAGATAGTGTATGTAGTGTACATGTGTCTCATGTTTGAATCCAGCATCATGTCTCATTCACAGATCTAACAGTCAGTAACCTGCTCATGAAAACAGTTAATATAACGGTAGAATATCACAATTTAAATCAGACATTTGGTTGAGGTCCATTTTGGGACTTGTTTTGGGGGGCTGAAGTGATTGTAACTTTGAAGTAATGTTGAGGTCAGAACACCTTTTGTTTTACATCTGTAGATCTTGCTTTACATATTGACAGGTAATATAAAATAAAACGCCATTTAGCAGACGCTTTTATCCAAAGCGACTTACAGTCATGCGTGCATACATTTTTGTGTATGGGTGGTCCCAGGGATCGAACCCACTACCTTGACGTTACAAGCGCCGTGCTCTACCAGCTGAAATACAGAGGACCAGTGTTTCAAAACTTCAAATAAATGTTATACACACTTAAAGGCCATGACAAATATAACAGGTTAAAACCATGATGATGATGTTAATGATGATGATGATGGTCATGTGAACTGAATGATTGCTTTCTAACCATATTGTCACATGACACAGTTGACCTCATCTAGTGTTCCATGTCACTGTCTCTTCCCCCCCAGCACCTGCAGTAGGTCCCAGCTGTAGCAGTACAGTCACTGTGCAGTCTGACTGAGGGAGGTTTATGTACGACTCTGTATCACTGTGTGAACACCCAGACACTGTTGGGGTAGTGTAAACTCTGACAGTAGTAATCTCCTGCATCTTCAGCCTGGACTCATTTACATTTACATTTACGTCATTTAGCAGACGCTCTTATCCAGAGCGACTTACAAATTGGTGCATTCACCTTATAGCCAGTGGGATAACCACTTTACAATATGTTTTTTTTATTTCTTTGGCGTGGGGTAAGGGGGGTAGAATGATTACTTTATCCTATCCCAGGTATTCCTTAAAGAGGTGGGGTTTCAAGTGTCTCCGGAAGGTGGTGAGTGACTCCGCTGTCCTGGCGTCGTGAGGGAGCTTGATCCACCATTGGGGTGCCAGAGCAGCGAACAGTTTTGACTGGGCTGAGCGGGAACTGTGCTTCCGCAGAGGTAGGGGGGCCAGCAGGCCAGAGGTGGATGAACGCAATGCCCTCGTTTGGGTGTAGGGAGTGTAAGGCAGGGTCGTACTCTCCGAATGTTGTAGAGCATGAAACTACAGGATCGGGTCACCACCTTGATGTTAGCGGAGAACGACAGGGTGTTGTCCAGGGTCATGCCAAGGCTCTTTGCACTCTGGGAGGAGGACACAACGGAGTTGTCAACAGTGATGGCGAGATCATGGAACGGGCAGTCCTTCCCCGGGAGGAAGAGCAGCTCAGTCTTGCCGAGGTTCAGCTTGAGGTGGTGATCCGTCATCCACACTGATATGTCTGCCAGACGCAGAGATGCGATTCACCACCTGGTTATCAGAAGGGGGAAAGGAGAAGATTAGTTGTGTGTCATCTGCGTAGCAATGATAGGAGAGGCCATGTGAGGATATGACAGAGCCAAGTGACTTGGTGATTAGCGAGAATAGGAGAGGGCCTAGAACTGAGCCCTGGGGGACACCAGTGGTGAGAGCACGTGGTGCGGAGACAGATTCTCGCCACGCCCCTTGGTAGGAGCGACCTGTCAGGTAGGACGCAATCCAAGAGTGAGCCGCGCCGGAGATGCCCAACTCGGAGAGGGTGGAGAGGGGGATCTGATGGTTCACAGTATCAAAGGCAACAGACAGGTCTAGAAGGACAAGAGCAGAGGAGAGACAGTTAGCTTTAGCAGTGTGGAGAGCCTCCGTGACATAGAGAAGAGCAGTCTCAGTTGAATGACCAGTTTTGAAACCTGACTGGTTTGGATCAAGAAGGTCATTCTGAGAGAGATAGCAAGAGAGTTGGCTAAAGACGGCACGCTCAAGAGTTTTGGAGAGAAAAGAAAGAAGGGATACTGGTCTGTAGTTGTTGACATCGGAGGGATCGAGTGTAGGTTTTTTGAGAAGGGGTGCAACTCTCGCTCTCTTGAAGACGGAAGGGACATAGCCAACGGTCAAGGATGAGTTGATGAGCGAGGTGAGGTAAGGGAGAAGGTCTCCGGAAATGGTCTGGAGAAGAGAGGAGGGGATAGGGTCAAGCGGGCAGGTTGTTGGGCGGCCGGCCATCACAAGTCGCAAGATTTCATCTGGAGAGAGAGGGGAGAAAGAAGTCAAAGCATAGGGTAGGGTAGTGTGAGCAAGACCAGCAGTGTCATTTGACTTAACAAACGAGGATCAGATGTCGTCAACCTTCTTTTCAAAATGGTTGACGAAGTCATCCACAGAGAGGGAGGAGGGGGGAGGGGGAGGAGAAGGTGGCAAAGAGCTTCCTAGGGTTGGAGGCAGATGCTTGGAATTTAGAGTGGTAGAAAGTGGCTTTAGCAGCAGAAACAGAGGAAGAAAATGTAGAGAGGAGGGAGTGAAAAGATGCCAGGTCCACAGGGAGTCTAGTTTTCCTCCATTTCCGCTCGGCTGCCCGGAGCCCTGTTCTGTGAGCTCGCAATGAGTCGTCAAGCCACGGAGCAGGAGGGGAGGACCGAGCCAGCCGGGAGGATAGGGGACATAGAGAGTCAAAGGATGCAGAAAGGGAGGAGAGGAGGGTTGAGGAGGCAGAATCAGGAGATTGGAAGGAGAAGGATTGAGCAGAGGGAAGAGATGATAGGATGGAAGAGGAGAGAGTAGCGGGAGAGAGAGAGCGAAGGTTGCGACGGCGCATTACCATCTGAGTAGGGGCAGAGTGAGTAGTGTTGGAGGAGAGCGAGAGAGAAAAGGATACAAAGTAGTGGTCGGAGACATGGAGGGGAGTTGCAGTGAGATTAGTAGAAGAACAGTATCTAGTAAAGATGAGGTCAAGCGTATTTCCTGCCTTGTGAGTAGGGGGGGGCGGTGAGAGGGTGAGGTCAAAAGAGGAGAGGAGTGGAATGAAGGAGGCAGAGAGAAATGAGTCAAAGGTAGACGTAGGGAGGTTAAAGTCACCCAGAACTGTGAGGGGTGAGCCATCCTCAGGAAAGGAACTTATCAAGGTGTCAAGCTCATTGATGAACTCTCCAAGGGAACCTGGAGGGTGATACATTATAAGGATGTTAAGCTTGAATGGGCTAGTGACTGTGACAGCATGGAATTCAAATGAGGAGATAGACAGATGGGTCAGGGGAAAAAGATAGAATGTCCACTTGGGAGAGATGAGGATTCCTGTGCCACCACCCCGCTGACCAGATGCTCTCGGGGTATGCGAAAACACATGGTCAGACGAGGAGAGAGCAGTAGGAGTAGCAGTGTTTTCAGTGGTAATCCATGTTTCCGTCAGCGCCAAGAAGTCGAGGGACTGGAGATGAACTCTGCCTTGTTGGCCGCAGAACGGCAGTTCCAGAGGCTGCCGGAGACCGGGAACTCCACGTGGGTCGTGCGTGCAGGGACCACCAGGTTAGAGTGGTAGCAGCCACGCGGTGTGAGGCGTTTGTATAGCCTGTGCGGAGAGGAGAGAACAGGGATAGACAGATGCATAGTTGACAGGCATGAAATGAACTAAACATCTGGGAAAGCGAGAGAGCGGGGCCTCCCTCACTTACGTTTCACTGAAACACCCAAATATAACTCTCCCAACTTCCACCTCAGAAACTATAATTGTTGTAAACTACAGCGGTTCAATGTTTTCTAGGAATAGACTAACTTAGTTTGGACTCCACTGATGGTCAGAGTGAAGTCACTCCCAGATCCACTGCCACTGAATCTAGATGGACTCCCAGACTGAATGGTTGTAGCCAAGTATATTAGGAGTTTAGGAGCTCCTCCAGGTTTCTGTTGGTACCAGGCCAACCACTGTCCATTGCTGTCACAGTCAAATATTTTACCTTGAATCCAGAGGGCAAATATCCAGATAAAGATGGTGATAAAAGTCATGGTTGTTGTGGAGTCTCTTGTCATGAAGGACAGCTCTCAGTCATGAAGTGATAAACTCACAGGGCTATAAACACTCCCAGACCACTGAAGCATGTGCTGTCTATGCAAAGTGTCCTCTCTATGAAAATGACCGTCTTGGAGCAAGGCAGGTAATGTATGCCTCATTTGGTAATGTATGGGATATACACTGAGTGTACAAGACATTAGGAACGCCTTCCTAATATTGAGTTCCACCCCCTTTTGCCCTCAGAGCAGACTCAATTTGTCAGGTCATGGACTCTATAAGGTGTCGAAAGTGTTCCTTCCACAGGGATGCTGGCCCATGTTGACTCCAATGCCTCCCACAGTTGTGTCAATTTGGCTGGTAGTGGATCTCTACTCCGAATTGCTCGTTCCATCTCATCCCACAGATGCTAATTTTATTGAGATCTGGTGACTGGGCAGGCCACTACAGTAAGCTGAATTCACTGTCATGTTCATGGAACTATTCCTGGACAATCCTAGCCTTGTGGCATGGGGCATTATACTGATGAAAAAATCAATTTGCAGATAGATACACTTTTGCCATGAATGGATGCACCTGATTGGCAATTTAAATGTTGCTCCACTTTTATCAAGGGGCCCAATGTGTGCCATTAAAACACAGCCCACACCATTACATCACTAACGTTGACACACAGCTTTTTGGATGCATGTACTCATGTGGTTTTGTCCATACCCTAGTCCTCCCATCAGCGTGAAACAGCAGGAACAGGGATTCATCAGATCAAGCAATATTTTTCCAATTCTCCAGTGTCCAGTGTTTTCGTTCCGTAACCCACTGCAAACTCAGTTTCTTTTTTTTTGCTGAAAGAAGTGGAATTTTGTAAGGATGTCGGCTGCCATACCCCATTCGTGTCAAGGTACGATGAGTTGTGCATTATTTTATGGTTCTTTGGTCACCAATGTTGTACTAGTCTGTCAGTTGACTAACTGTAGCCCGTCTGTTGCTCTGCACAATTCATGTCAGGCTCCTTTGTCCTCTTTCATCAATGACCCGTTTTCGACCACTGGCCTGCCGTTGGCTGAATATCCTTTGGGTGGTTGACCATTCTTGATACACACAGGAAACTGTTGACTGTGAAAAACCCAGCAGCGTTGCAGGTCTTGACACACAAACCGGTGCGCCTGGCACCTACTACCATACCCTGTTAAAAGGAACTTCAATATTTTGTCTTGCCCATTCACTCTCTGAATGGCACACATACACAATCCATGTCTTAATTGTCTCAAGGCTTAACAATTATTCTATAACCTGTCTCCTCCCCTTCATCTACACTGATTGAAGTGGATTTATCAAGTGACATCAATAAGCGATCATAGCTTTCACCTGGATTCACCTGGTCAGTCTGTCATGGAATGTTCCTAATGTTTTGTGCACTCAGTGTATATCATCCATTTTGTGACTGTTTTCATTTTGAGGTGTTGGTCGGTCAAATAATAAAGGGAACCTATGATACTCTAGACCAGGGTTCTTCAATTCCCGAAACACTTCTGTTTTTTATTTCTACCTGGTAGTTAATTGCACTCACCTGGTGTCCAAGGTCTGAATTAGCCCCTGATTAGGAGGAGAGGATGAAAAACAGAGGTGTTGAAGAACCCTGCTCTAGACTGTAGTCCTCAACACTATCACTGTTCTAGTCCCTAACACTATCACTGGTATAGTCCTCAACACTATCACTGGTCTAGTCCTCAACACTATCACTGTTCTAGTCCCTAACACTATCACTGGTATAGTCCTCAACACTATCACTGGTCTAGTCCTCAGTACTATCACTGGTCTAGTCCTGAACACTATCACCGGTCTAGTCCTCCCCCTCAGCACCTGCAGCTAAGACTGTCTGAGAGTGGTCTGAGTGGGGAGGGGAAAACGGAAAACTAGCTGTTATTGGCAGAGAGATTTGGAACTCTCTTTGTTATTGGTCTATTAACTAATTTGCCACATGGTAATGTCACCATGGAAAGCCGAACCTCTCTCAAATGCAAACCTGCTTATTAGAAGGTCCTATACATCATATGTAGTTCCTCATATTTTCAACGAGGAACTATCAGGAAATAACACTGATCCATTTTTTCACACCTTTACAGTGTTAGTTTCATCAGCTGTTGTACAATATTATATAAAACACAAGAAAAACTGAATTTTGACTGCACAGAACCTTTAATGGATCACTGCTGGTTTTACAGCAGTGGAGAGTAACTGCAGTATGTGACCTGAAAGGACAGCTTTCACTGCAGGATCTGAGTCACAGTGATCTGCCCTCGGGATACTGAGAAATGAATAACACATTGTCAAGATCAGATTCCATTTAAGATCAGTTTTCTAGAACATAATATGCTTTAGAATTCAACAGCAACTTTAACTTGAAAGCAAATGACAAGCATCAAGATGAAGGGGTCTATTCAATCCGTATTGCTGAAGTTCAGTGTTACAGCGTGATTGGAATTTAAAGGCAATGTTCCTGTGTTAGCGGAGACTGCATTCACAGTAAACGCTGCATATGGGGAGGCAGGTAGCCTAGCGGTTAAGAGGTCGCTAGTTCGAATCCCTGAGCCGACTAGGTCAAAAATCTGTCGATGTGCCCTTGAGTAAGGCCCTTATTGCGCCTGTAAGTCCCTCTGGATAAGAGCATCTGCTAAGTGAAGTAAATGTAATATGTCAGCTCAATCAAAAATTATCTTGACATTTCTATCCGGCAATCTGTAACACTTCAACGATACACCTTTTATTTCAGATGAAGGGCTCTATTCAATCCGTATTGCTGAAGTTCAGCGCTAAAGCCCAATTGAAATTTAAAGGCTTCAGCGATACAGATTGAATACAGCCCTAACTGTCACTTCACTCATGCTTGGACTCTTATGAAAGCTTCTCAAATCAGTTACTGAACATTTCTCTAAAATGTTTGGGTTTGTTTTATACCTTTCTATTTTATAATAAAACTATAATGTTTTTCATTTAATCAAAAAACTATTTCAAATGAAGAATATAACATTATATTTGGCCAGTATTCATATGTGCTCATGATTTAAACCACAGTCTAAAACATTTTATTATTCAGCTTGCCCAATGGTCAGGAGGTTTTTGTACCAGCAGTTATAGGGGTTGTATCACTGTGGTACACTTTTGGTAGTGGCACCAGACTAGATGTTGGAAGTAAGTTTCTTGATGTTTGTCTGATTCCATTTTATTCTTAAACTCTTTAATCTCTATTAAAACATTTAGATTTGAGATACTTTACTTTCCAAAAATATTGTTATATATTGATTTTGAAAGAGCCTTATTTAACAGTTTATTTAATCAAAATGTTAAATTGCGGGCATTTTTTTGTATGTTTGATTTGTTTGATTGCAGACTATATAACTCTTATTCTGGTATGATAACTATAATATTTGTTATTGTAGTCATCAGTTTATTGTGTTCATGATAGCCAGAAAGGGTCTCTGTTATTTGTATCCAACCTCTTGGATTCTGCAAAATACTACAAATATGAGTATTCTGATGAGAAACGATCCTAATTTTTTTTTTATGTATGACAAAGTAATGCTAAAGTTAAACACGTCATACTTGTATGCTTTCTGCTTGTATACTTTATACTTGTAATCTGCTTTCCTATCATACTAATGTTTGTGTTTTCATCACGTCTTTTAGCAATCTAATCTAAGTTTTAGAAGTCATTTCCAAAGTACTTTGTTTTGATGTAGTTGATGTGTTGTGTTTCTTCCAGGTAACAGTTCCCAAACCCGTCCTTCCCCCCTCTAGTGAGGAGCTGTCCAGTAAGTCAATAGCCACGCTGATGTGTCTGGCCAACAAGGGCTTCCCCTCAGACTGGACCATGAGCTGGAAAGTGGACGGGACCAGCAAGAAGCAGGAGGCCAGTCCCGGGGTCCTGGAGAAGGACGGCCTGTACAGCTGGAGCAGCACACTGACTCTCACTGCCCAGGAGTGGACCAAGGCAGGAGAGGTGACCTGTGAATTCCAGCAGAAATCCCAGACTCCAGTCACAAAGACCCTGAGGAGGGCTGACTGTTCTGGGTAGGACCCCTCAGTCACACACCCCTGTGGAGAGAGGATGCTGGTTCCTCTGCTTTGACTAGCTTTGTTCTAAAATCAGTAATTCTCTGATTTAGAGATCACCCTGGTGTAGACTAACAGGGGGCTTGGCTTGGGTTCATGTGTCAATCCATTCTGTAGATTGAGATTGTGTTAGTTTTAGATTTGATGTGATCTGCTTTTATTCACTATCATGTTTGTGTTGATGCTTCGATTGTGTGATAATGGATTAAAATAAATATTTCTTTTTGAAATGCATATTTTTGTTGTTTCTATTAATAAACAGTATCTTAGATACTGTATATTTGTAATATTCTGGAAAAATATGTATTCAGTAATGCTGATTAATGGTGTCTTTAAAAACTGTCAAGTCTAAAACTCACTCTAACATCATAATGGACCAGTATTTAATGCTATCACAATATATTATGATATAATAGAAGAGGTTCTGCCATGGTAGTAGTTGACTGTCTTCATTCATCAGGATACTGAGTCTGTGTCAGACCTGTTTGACTTGACAGACTTTACAGTAATAAAAGAAGAACTATCAAACAGTCAACCGATATCTTGGACTCTCACGTGTGTTATAGGCTTTGATTTGAAGCAAAAAAAAATACAATAAAAATACAAATATTACAAGTGGCACTAATTCAAGATTTAGCAGCGTTTCCCATACTCGGTCCTCAAGGGGTGCACATTTAGTTTTTTGTCCTAACACTACACAGCTGATTCAAATTATCATATCTTGATGATTAGTTGATTATTTGAATCAGGTTTGTAGTGCTAGAGCAAAAACCAAAACTTGCAACCCTTCGGGTCCAGAGGACCGAGTTTGGAAAACGCTGCTATATTTACATTTTAGTCATTTAGCAGACGCTCTTATCCAGAGCGACTTACAGTTAGTGCATACATTATTTTATCGAACCCACAACCCTGGCGTTGCAAACGCCATGCTCTACCAACTGAGCTATATCCCCTGCCGGCCATTCCCTCCCCTACCCTGGACGACGCTGGGCCAATTGTGCGCGCCACCCCATGGGTCTCCCGGTCGCAGACGGCTACGACAGAGCCTGGATTCGAACCAGGATCTCTAGTGGCACAGCTAGCACTGCGATGCAGTGCCTTAAACCACTGCACCACTCGGGAGTATAGTGTAGTGATAGTCTTCTCTACCTCCAACACCCTGGGGACAGAGCGAATATCTGGTGACAGTGCTGCTCTATTCTGGGACAAGCAGAACCACCCAGCCCTGTCTATGTAAATCTCAGTTTCACTCCCACAGCTACCAGTCTAGTAGTTGAACAGTTTCATTACCTGTAATACCCTGGACTGGGTCAGATGTGAGGGAGTGGACTGGGTTTACTGTAACCTCTATAGTGGATTCAGGGAGGGGGACGTTCTTACAATGAATAAACCACCATTTAATAGATGACATAAAATATGGGTATTACTAAATATAGGCATTGACAGTTACTGACATCACATTCTAATTCCTAATTATATGGTTACGGATATGTGTGTAATGTCTGAGCTCAAAATCTTTTTCCTGAAAGCAGAGGGCAAGTGTCCAGATGAGGATGGTGATAAAAGTCATGTTTTTGTGGGTTCTGTTGTCATGAAGGACAGCTCTCAGTCATGAAGCATTCAACTCACAGGGCTATAAACACTCCCAGACCTCTGAAGCATGTGCTGGCAATGCAAAGTGTACTCGCTACGCAAACAGACTTTCATGGTCCCACAGAGAAACTGTAGTTGAAGAGATCTTCTTCTTTGGTATAATGTTGTTCGTAACAATTATGTGTATTCCGCCACCTACTGTACAGATGGATAATAAGGAACCAAAAAGGAAAAAAATGTGGGGTAAAAAATAAATAAATAAATATATTTTCTAACTATCAGCCAAAGCACAGAGAGAGAATCTAGCCACATATTTTAATTCATGGGCAATAAAAATAAAACAGCAGGAAAAAAAACGTAGGTGCTATTTTAGATTTTGAACTAAATTTCGTACCAAACATTAAGAATGTGAGCAAAATAGCTTTTTACCACCTGAGGAACATTGCCAAGGTGAGGCTGTTTCTCTCTCAGGCTGATACAGAGCAGGCTTGACTACTGTAATGTTCTCCTGTCTGGCCTACCCAGGAAAGCCATTTGTCAACTGCAAAACACACAGAATGCTGCAGCACGGGTACTGACCAAGACCAGACGGAAAGCAGACATTACAACGGTTTTAAGGTCTCTGCACTGGCTCCCTGTGAGTTTTAGAATATATTTTAAGATTGGTTTTTAAATCAATCCACGATTGTGCACCCCACTACATGTCAGACATGCTTTTAAGTTATGTTCCCAGTATGTCCCTCAGGTTCTCTGGCAATGGCCTTTTAACTATCCCAAAGCCTAGGACCAAGAGGCATGGAGAGGCAGCCTTTAGTTATTATGCCCACAGCCTCTGGAATAGCCTGCCAGAGAACCTGAGGGGGGCCGAAACTGTGGACATGTTTAAAAGAGGTCTTAAAACACATATTTTAGCTTTGCTTTTCTTTCGGTTCTTTTTAGATGTTCAGTTTGTGTCATTATTATTTTTTTTTATATTATGTTTGTTGAGTAGTAAATATTTCAGCTTTTATTTTCATTGTTTTTTATTCGTTTCTTCCTGTAAAGCACTTTTTGTTGCATTCCAAGTCTGAAATGTGCTGCATAAATAAAGCTTGATTTGATTTGATTATACTAGTACTTCAGTAATATCAGTCCCTATTGTATTATACTAGCACTTCAGTACTATCAGTCCCTATTGTATTATACTAGTACTTCAGTACTATCAGGGTGGTACTGAGAGTGCTCTGTGTGTGAAGGTTCTCACTCTTGTGTGAAGGAGGTTTTTGTACGGAGACTTCACCAGAATGAATCACTGTGGAGGACTTTTGGAAGTGGCACAAGACTGGTGCTAAAAAGCACGTCCATTGATGTCTTTCTTCTCTGATTAAAGTAAATGTAATCATGATATTGAACAACACTTTGAGACTTTTAGGCTGTATCTTTTTAGAGATTTCCGTGGACAGATTGGTAGATTGGTAAATTGTAGAGTCACCGAAGTGAGAGAATTGTTCACATACCACCAACTTTTTGTAGCAATAAAAATATTCTAACATATGATATAAAAAGAACACATTTTGATATACAGTATTGCAGGTCAACTCATTGTTCTGTCAAGATGTAGCTCCTACTAATTATATTATATAAGCAGCAGTTTGTATTGTATTCATAGTACATGTTAACACAGACATGGTTTAAAGGTGAACTTCATCTATAGTTTTGAATAGTATTTTGAAGTCATTTTGGCCTTGTATCTCAGAGTAGATTTGACATAAATTAATAGACGTTTCATGTCAGATTTGACATTGTGAATATTGAATTATAATGTATCCAGACTACATATGGTATCTGTTCAATACATGTCTTTCTAAATTTAGGGGCGTATTCCCAGACACAGATTAAGCCTGGTCCTGGAATAAAAAGTAAACTCAATGGAGAATCGCCATTAAAGAAAAAGCTTTTTAGTCTAGGATTAGGCTTAACCTGTGTCCGGGAAACCGCCAGTGTTTTATTGCTAAACTGTAAAGTATGAATATACCTTTCATGTTTTGCCAGACTTTTTTGTTTGCCTATTTCTTCATAGATTAAGTGTTTGGTTGTTCTCGGTTGTGTTTGGTTGTTCTTTGTACTGTAGCTAGTTGTTTATGCTGTTTACTGTCGATCTGAAATGGTTTTGGTCACTGATAACACAGTGGCCATGTCCGAATACCCATATTAGCCTACTATATACTTAAACTGCATACTCATTTTTGCGTTTGATCAAATAGAATTCACTCGTCTTTTACAACTCAAGTGTTTGAAAACAGCTGATAATCAGATAAATTGACTTTCCGACTCACGTGTTTGACAACAGCTGAGTAAGGCACTCTGGGAAGAGGGAGAGGTGTACACCTGCAGGCTCACCCACGACGACACCAGTGGTTCAGTCACCTTCCGGAGAAGTCAATGTACTGTCTAGGGGCAGGAGAAGCCATTGTAGGGGTCTAGAGATTCCCCACATGGTGCTGGATCTGGAAACATTCGTGTTTTAGAGCTGAATGTTAAAGTATAATAGTGAATAATATCAGTAGTGCTGTATGCTAAATGAAATATTTTGAGATTCTGTTGTACATGTCTTCTTGACTCTGAGTTCAAATACAGCTTGTTTTAATTTAAATATAAGCACAAGAGTTACTTTAATCAGGATTGCAGTGATCACTGTCTCATGAAGGCAGCACATTTCATACTATTTTGATGAATCAGGTTCTTTTATCATTTCAGCATTGTAGCATATAGCTACTCTCATGTTATCAAACAGAATTAAAAGGGCATCTGATCCAACAAATACTCTGCAATCATTTCTACAACTGAATGATCCTGTTATACTGTAGCACCAATAACAGTGATAATAATTAGTGATATTTGATAATAAACCTCTAAGATCTGCTCTCAGAACTCACACTGCTAAACTGTTACTTTCCATAACATATATATTTATAATGTTTAATTCTTTATTTATTTTTCTTTAATTATAATAACATATATACATTGCGTTCGGAAAGTATTCGGACCCCTTCCCTTTTTCCACATAAAAAAAATGATATTTTTTTCAATTTCTTTCAAAAACATGTATGGGGGTAGATCAGCTTCAATATTGCAGATTGATTTTAACTTCAATCAATGTAATTGTCTGCATACTTCCAATCCCCCATATGTTTATTTTTTCTCGCAAATATATAATTTATATACATATATATACATACACATACATATACACATACATACATATAAATACAGTGGGGAAAAAAAGTATTTAGTCAGCCACCAATTGTGCAAGTTCTCCCACTTAAAAAGATGAGAGAGGCCTGTAATTTTCATCATAGGTACACGTCAACTATGACAGATAAATTGAGAAAAAAAAATCCAGAAAATCACATTGTAGGATTTTTAATGAATTTATTTGCAAATTATGGTGGAAAATAAGTATTTGGTCACCTACAAACAAGCAAGATTTCTGGCTCTCACAGACCTGTAACTTCTTCTTTAAGAGGCTCCTCTGTCCTCCACTCGTTACCTGTATTAATGGCACCTGTTTGAACTTGTTATCAGTATAAAAGACACCTGTCCACAACCTCAAACAGTCACACTCCAAACTCCACTATGGCCAAGACCAAAGAGCTGTCAAAGGACACCAGAAACAAAATTGTAGACCTGCACCAGGCTGGGAAGACTGAATCTGCAATAGGTAAGCAGCTTGGTTTGAAGAAATCAACTGTGGGAGAAATTATTAGGAAATGGAAGACATACAAGACCACTGATAATCTCCCGTGATCTGGGGCTCCACGCAAGATCTCACCCCGTGGGGTCAAAATGATCACAAGAACGGTGAGCAAAAATCCCAGAACCACACGGGGGGACCTAGTGAATGACCTGCAGAGTGCTGGGACCAAAGTAACAAAGCCTACCATCAGTAACACACTACGCCACCAGGGACTCAAATCCTGCAGTGCTAGACGTGTCCCCCTGCTTAAGCCAGTACATGTCCAGGCCCGTCTGAAGTTTGCTAGAGTGCATTTGGATGATCCAGAAGAGGATTGGGAGAATGTCATATGGTCAGATGAAACCAAAATAGAACTTTTTGGTAAAAACTCAACTCGTTGTGTTTGGAGGACAAAGAATGCTGAGTTGCATCCAAACACCATACCTACTGTGAAGCATGGGGGTGGAAACATCATGCTTTGGGGCTGTTTTTCTGCAAAGGGACCAGGACGACTGATCCGTGTAAAGGAAAAAATGCATGGGGCCATGTATCGTGAGATTTTGAGTGAAAACCTCCTTCCATCAGCAAGGGCATTGAAGATGAAACGTGGCTGGGTCTTTCAGCATGACAATGATCCCAAACACACCGCCCGGGCAACGAAGGAGTGGCTTCGTAAGAAGCATTTCAAGGTCCTGGAGTGGCCTAGCCAGTCTCCAGATCTCAACCCCATAGAACATCTTTGGAGGGAGTTGAAAGTCCGTGTTGCCCAGCGACAGCCCCAAAACATCACTGCTCTAGAGGAGATCTGCATGGAGGAATGGGCCAAAATACCAGCAACAGTGTGTGAAAACCTTGTGAAGACTTACAGAAAACGTTTGACCTGTGTCATTGCCAACAAAAGGTATATAACAAAGTATTGAGAAACTTTAGTTATTGACCAAATACTTATTTTCCACCATAATTTCCAAATACATTCATAAAAAATCCTACAATGTGATTTTTGGGATTTTTTTCCCTCATTTTGTCTGTCATAGTTGACGTGTACCTATGATGAAAATTACAGGCCTCTCTCATCTTTTTAAGTGGGAGAACTTGCACAATTGGTGGCTGACTAAATACTTTTTTCCCCCACTGTACATATACATACATACAGTGGGGAAAAAAAAGTATTTAGTCAGCCACCAATTTTGCTAGTTCTCCCACTTAAAAAGATGAGAGAGGCCTGTAATTTTCATCACAGGTACACGTCAACTATGACAGACAAATTGAGAAAAAGAAATCCAGAAAATCACATTGTAGGATTTTTAATTAATTCATTTGCAAATTATGGTGGAAAATAAGTATTTGGTCACCTACAAACAAGCAAGATTTCTGGCTCTCACAGACCTGTAATTTCTTCTTGAAGAGGCTCCTCTGTCCTCCACTCGTTACCTGTATTAATGGCACCTGTTTGAAATTGTTATCAGTATAAAAGACACCTGTCCACAACCTCAAACAGTCACACTCCAAACTCCACTATGGCCAAGACCAAAGAGCTGTCAAAGGACACCAGAAACAACATTGTAGACCTGCACCAGGCTGGGAAGACTGAATCTGCAATAGGTAAGCAGCTTGGTTTGAAGAAATCAACTGTGGGAGCAATTATTAGGAAATGGAAGACATACAAGACCACTGATAATCTCCCTCGATCTGGGGCTCCAAGCAAGATCTCACCCCGTGGGGTCAAAATGATCACAAGAACGGTGAGCAAAAATCCCAGAACCACACGGGGGGACCTAGTGAATGACCTGCAGAGAGCTGGTACCAAAGTAACAAAGCCTACCATCAGTAACACACTACGCTGCCAGGGACTCAAATCCTGCAGTGCGAGACCTGTCCCCCTGCTTAAGCCAGTACATGTCCTGGCCCGTCTGAAGTTTGCTAGAGTGCATTTGGATGATCCAGAAGAGGATTGGGAGAATGTCATATGGTCAGATGAAACCAAAATATAACTTTTTGGTAAAAACTCAACTCGTCGTGGTTGGAGGACAAAGAATGCTGAGTTGCATCCAAAGAACACCATACCTACTGTGAAGCATGGGGGTGGAAACATCATGCTTTGGGGCTGTTTTTCTGCAAAGGGACCAGGACGACTGATCCGTGTAAAGGAAAGAATGAATGGCGCCATGTATCGTGAGATTTTGAGTGAAAACCTCCTTCCATCAGCAAGGGCATTGAAGATGAAACGTGGCTGGGTCTTTCAGCATGACAATGATCCCAAACACACCGCCCGGGCAACGAAGGAGTGGCTTCGTAAGAAGCATTTCAAGGTCCTGAAGTGGCCTAGCCAGTCTCCAGATCTCAACCCCATAGAAAATCTTTGGAGGGAGTTGAAAGTCCGTGTTGCCCAGCGACAGCCCCAAAACATCACTGCTCTAGAGGAGATCTGCATGGAGGAATGGGCCAAAATACCAGAAACAGTTTGTGAAAACCTTGTGAGGACTTACAGAAAACGTTTGACCTGTGTCATTGCCAACAAAGGGTATATAACAAAGTATTGAGAAACTTTTGTTATTGACCAAATACTTATTTTCCACCATCATTTGCAAATAAATTCATTAAAAATCTTACAATGTGATTTTCTGGTACACGTCATAGTTGACGTGTACCTATGATGAAAATTACAGGCGTCTCTCATCTTTTTAAGTGGGAGAACTTGCACAATTGGTGGCTGACTAAATACTTTTTTTCCCCACTGTATTTATATACATATCCTTTTAAAAAATACATTTCCCTTTATTACTTTCCAACCCCACCACCCCTTCCCTAATTGGCGAAAACTAGTGAACAACAACGCTTAGGCCTCTACTTCCAACCTATAACCTATATACTTATTATGGACACAGTATGCTTTACATTAGTTATCTTGTTGTTATTAGTTGTTGTTAGTTGTTATTAGTCCCATCTTTCAGCTCCATTCAACACCTCCCATCTATCTCTTGACACCATCCATATTGGATTTCTATTTGCCATATATTTTTCAACTATACTGTGATGTTTCACAAAAGTTCTGAACCCTTCTATTCTCATTTTTTGAAAATAAACATTTTTGCCAAAAGTATTTTTATATTATTGATCAATTGACTATGACTTTTCAGATCACCCAGTAGTGCTTTTTCCACATTTTGTTACGTTACTGCTTATTCTAAAATTGATTTTCTTTTTTTATGTCCTCATCAATCTATACACAATAACCCCATAATTGTAAATTGAAAATAAATATTTTTGCTAAAAGTGTTATTATATTATTGATCGATTGACTATGACTTTTCAGATCACCCAGTAGTGATTTTTTTAAAATGTCCTCATCAATCTACACACAATACCCCATAACGACAAAGCGAAAACAGGTTTTTAGAAATGTTTGCAAATTTATTAAAAATAAAACACAGAAATACCTTATTTAAATAAGTATTCAGACCCGTTGCTATGAGACTTGACATTGAGCTCAGGTGCATCCTGTTTCAATTGACCATCCTTGAGATGTTTCTACAACTTCATAGGAGTCCACCTGTGGTAAATTCAATTGTAGGACATGATTTGGAAAGGCACACACCTGTCTATATAAGGTCCCACAGTTGACAGTGCATGTCAGAGCAAAAACCATGAGGTCGATGGAATTGTCGAGGCACAGATCTGGGGAAGGGTAATAAAACATTTCTGCAGCATTGAAGGTCCCCAAGAACACAGTGGCCTCCATCATTCTTAAATGGAAGAAGTTTGGACCAGCAAGACTCTTCCTAGAGCTGGCTGCCCAGCCAAACTGAGCAATCGGGGGAGAAGGGCCTTGGTCAGGGAGGTGACCAAGAACCTGATGGTCACTCTGACAGAGCTCCAGAGCTTCTCTGTGGAGATGGGAGAACCTTACAGGATGACTACCATCTCTGCAGCACTCCACCAATCAGGCCTTTATGGTAGAGTGGCCAGACGGAAGCAACTCCTCAGTAAAAGGCACAACAGCCCGCTTGGAGTTTGCCAAAAGGCACCTAAAAGACTCTCAGACCATGGAAACAAGATTATCTTGTCTGATGAAACCAAGATTGAACTCTTTGGACTGATTGCCAAACGTCACGTCTGGAGGAAACCTGGCACCATCCCTAAGGTGAAGCATGGTGGTGGTAGCATCATGCTGTGGGGATGTTTTTCAGTGGCAGGGACTGGGAAACTAGTCAGGATCATGGGAAAGATGAACGGAACAAAGTACAGAGAGATCCTTGATGAAAACCTGCTTCAGAGCGCTCAGGACCTCAGACTGGGGCGAAGGTTCACCTTACAACAGGACAACGACCCTAAGCACACAGCTAAAACAATGCAGGAGTGGCTTCGGGACAAGTCTCTGAATGTCCTTGAGTGGCCCAGACAGAACCCGGACTTGAACCCTATCGAACATCTCTGGAGAGACCTCCCCATCCAACCTGACAGAGCTTGAGAGGATCTGCAGAGAAGAATGGGAGAAACTTTTCAAATAAAGGTGTGCCAAGCTTGTAGCGTCATACACAAGAAGACTCGAAGCTGTAATCGCTGCTAAAGGTGCTTCAACAAAGTAAAGGGTCTGAATACTTATGTAAATGTATTACTTCGTTTTTTTTATATACAGTGAGCTCCATAATTCACTGGACAGTGACCATTATTTTGTTATTTTGGTTCTGTACTCTAGCACTTTGAGTTTGAAAGGATGCAATGACAATGAGCGTGAAGTGCAGACTGTCAGCTTTAATTTGAGGATATTTTCATACATATCGGATGAACCGTTTACGAATTATAGAAGCTTTTGTACATGGTCCCCCCCATTTTCGGGCATCAAAAATCATTGGACAGTTTAACATAATGTAGAATAAAGTAATCATTGTTAATATTTGGTTGCATATCCTTTGCATGCAATGACTGCATCGCCATCACCAGACGCTGGGTATCTTCCCTGGTGATGCTCTGCCAGGCCTGTACTGCAGCCATCTTCAGTTCCTGCTTGTTTCGGGGACTTATTGCCTTAAGTCTCCTCTTCAGCATGTAAAATGCATGTTCAATTGGATTCAGATCTGGTGATTGACTCGGCCAGTCAAGGTTTTTCCACTTTTTGGCCATCAAAAACCCCTTTGTTGCTCTAGCAGTATGTTTAGGGTCATTGTCTTGTTGCGTGATTAAGTGCCGTCCAATGAGTTTGGAGGCATTTGGTTTTATCTGAGCAGATAAAATATTTCTGTAGACTTCAGAATTCATTGTTCTACTTCTGTCTGCAGTCACATCATCGATGAAGACAAGTGAGCCTGTTCCACTGGCAGCCATACAGGCCCAAGCCATAACAACCCCTCCACCATGTTTCATGGATGAGGTGGTATGCTTTGGATCATGGGCATTTCTTTTTTTCTCCACACTTTTGTCTTTCCATCACTCTGGTACATGTTAATCTTTGTCTCATCTGTCCACAATATTTTTTTCCAGAACTCTTGGGGTTCTTTTAGGTGCTTTTAGCAAACTGTAATCTTGCCTTTCTGTTCTTCAGGCTTATCAGTGGTTTGCATCTTGTAGTGTACCCTCTGTAGTCCTGCTGGTGTAGTCTTCTGCGTATGGTAGACTTTGACACATCTACACCTGCATCCAGGAGAGTGTTTTTGATCTGTTGGGCTGTTATCAGGTTTTTTTTCTTCACCATAGAGAGTATTCTCCGGTCATCCACTACAGTGGTCTTCCTCTGTCTACCGGGTCTTTTGACATAATTGAGTTCACCGGTTGTTTTTTTCTTGTTAATGATGAACAAAACTGTTGACTTGGGCATGGCCAGGGTTTTTTGCAATGTTCCTGAATGATTGATTTTCATTTCTGAGCCTTATGACGGCCAACTTCATTTGCATCGACACTGCTGTCTTCCTCATGTTGTCACACCCCAATAACAACCTCCAAAGGCAATAGCAACGTCTAGAATCATTACTATTCATCAACAGCTCTCCTGCATTCACTAACGACACAAATGAATACACCTGCCTAACGACACACATCTGTGAAGCCAATTTAACAAATACTTGTAGTACCTTAAAATGGGGGGACCATGTACAAAAGGTGCTGTCATTTCTAAACGGTTCATCCGATATGTATGAAAATACCCTCAAATTAAAGCTGACAGTCTGCACTTCACGCTCATTGTCATTGTATCCTTTCAAACTCAAAGTGCTAGAGTACAGAACCAAAATAACAAAACAATGGTCACTGTCCAATGAATTATGGAGCTCACTGTACATTTGCAAAAATGTATAAAAATCAGTTTCTGCTTTGTCATTATGGGGTATTGTGTGTAGGTTGACGAGGGACAAAAAAACAATATAATACATTTTAGAATAAGGTTGTAACGTAACAAAATGTGGAAAAACTCAAGGGGTCTGAATACTTTCCAAATGCACTGTATTTATAATGTTTAATTCCTAATATGATTTTATTATATTAGATGTTTTAGCAATGCTTTTCAACATTGTTTAGTCTACCCTTCTCCATTATATTTCCCCTTGTCTTCTCTAACTCCATCCCCCTGGGAACAGAGCGAATATCTGGTGACAGTGCTGCTCTATTCTGGGACAAGCAGAACCACACAGCCCTGTCTATGCAAATCTCAGTTTCACTCCTATAGCTACCAGTCTAGCAGTTGAACAGTTTCACAGCCTGAAATACCCTGGACTGGGCCAGATGTGAGGGAGTGGACTGGTTTTAACCTCTATGGTGGATTCAGGGAGGGTACAATAACAGATATTCCACCATGTAATCTATGACTGATAAAATGGATATTATACATAATGTAGATATGTCTAATGCCTGAACCCAGCATCATGTTTTATCCACAGATGTAACAGTCAGTAACTTTCTCATCAAAATAGTTAGTATAATTCCAGATGATCACATCAATATTTGGTTGTGAGGTGCATATGGGGATTGTATCTTGGGGTTCTGATGCTGATGTAACATCACCTTCGTTTTCTTTACTTCTGTACATTTTATTTTGTATATTGGACTGGTATTGTGGGTATTTCAGAACTTCAAATAACTTTTGTAGGTGCACTACAATAATGATGATGATGGGGAACATGTGATTTGAATGATGCTTTCTAAACATATTCAAAGTTGACTTCACTAACCAGTCTTCCGTGTCACTGTCTCTTGTATGACAGAACCTCAGGTTGTTTTAATGGGTTATAATCATGTAATATAATCTCAGTGAATATGGTTGAATCTTTGCTTGAAACTTACTACCTGACTGGCGGACCTTGCAGAGACTGGGATATTAACTTTGAAATAATGTGAGACATTATTTCACATAGATGGAGTCCATTCAACTTATTATCTGAAATGTTTGCCATAGCAAAAGGGAAAGAAATGTATGTAGTCTGGAACTATGGTTGTTCAGGAATGCTTTAACATAAAGGTGGATAAATTGACATTATTGTCAGCATCACTGATATATTTAGTTCAGTGTATTTTAGTTCAGTCAGTGATCCATATCACTGTCTCCTCCCCTCAGCACCTGCAGTAGGTCCCAGCTGTAGCAGTACAGTCACTGTGCAGTCTGACTGAGGGAGGTTTTTGTACGACTCTGTATCACTGTGTGAACACCCAGACACTGTTGGGGTAGTGTTGACTCTGACAGTAGTAATCTCCTGCATCTTCAGCCTGGACTCCACTGATGGTCAGAGTGAAGTCACTCCCAGATCCGCTGCCACTGAATCTAGATGGAGTCCCAGACTGAAGGGTTTTAGCCCAGTATATTAGGAGTTTAGGAGCTCCTCCAGGTTTCTGTTGATACCAGTGCAAATAGTGTCCATTGCTGTCTGACTACAGCACTGTTGGACTTACAGCTCAGACTGACTGAGTGACCCACTGAAACAGTTTTCACTGCAGGAGTCTGAGTCACAGTGACCTGGCCTCTGGACTCTGAAACAGAGATGGCACGTAGAATTAGCATTAAATTGTTCAATCATTTGTCCATATAGCATATTCACCAAACCTGTAATGAGGTTATATATGTATTTATATGATCCGGGTCATTTTCTGTAAAATATATTACCTTGGAGACAGAGGGCAAATATCCAGATGAAGATGGTGATAAAAGTCATGGTTGTTGTGGGTTCTGTTGTCTTTAAGGACAGATCTCAGTCATGAAGTGTTAAACTCACAGAGATATAAACACTACCAGAGTACTGAAGCATGTGCTGGCAATGCAAAGTGTTCTCTCTATGCAAACATACTTTTTTGGTCCCACAGGGATACTGTAGTTGAAGGGTTCTTCTTCTTCTTTGGGATTTGGTTGGCGGATCACATCCAAATTTTAGGTGCTTACACCGCCACCTACTGTACTGATGTGTGAGGCCATTCACAGCCTACCTATCTTATATGCTTTGATACAATAATACAACATTGGGAAAAAGGAAAATGACCCTACCACCTATTAGCCCTCTCTAAAAACCCACCACCCATTCTACTATTTAACCCTACCTAGTCCTACTACAGACCAACGGTCTGAGAGACATATCACTAACACTCAAGACCCCCTGCAGCTGTTCAGCAGTAAATGCCTCTTTCACAAAAACCTATATTTCTGTGACTTTCGAACCATTTCTGCAGTACAATTAACAACCATGGCTATAAATGCTAAAAAGCCCACCTTAATGAAGCACATATTCCTCCCATCACTCTCTCTTGTTCTCTGCCTACTCACAGGAATCCTCTCAGGATCCCTCACCCTGTACCCATCTTCCTCTACCACTCTCTTCACTGCTTCAGCATATGACACTTTCTGTACTACTCTGACCCTGGCAACCTCAATCTGTCTTTCTCTCACCAGACACCTCCGATCTCCAGCCCCATGAACACCCCCTCAACTAACACACACAAATCTCTCCACCGAAAACACACATTCCTTTGTCTCATGCCCTCCTGCACACTTCTCACATCTAGAAATCTCCCTACTACACACTGCTACAATATGCCCATAACCTTGACACCTAAAACACTGTAATATTTTCGGAACATAAGCTCTCACAGGATAACTGACACTTCCTACCTTGACCTTATCTGTTAACGACTCTGCATCAAAACTCAGCATGACAGATAATGTCTTCTCCGTTTCCCAATCGGATCTATGTCTCACCAAACGGAGGGCATCACAGACACCGGGAATCTTCAATTTCAACTGCTCCTCCTCAACACTTAATGCCACCCCTGTTATCACTCTTTTCACTCTGACACCACATATGGATCAACCAAAAAGCAAGGATCCATTCTCTCTACAAATCTCACTCCCACTGGGCCAAAATCATCCTTATAATACTTGGAATGAGACCTGAACTCTGCGATCCTCGCTGCAGGTACTTCACCCTCACTCTCAACAACTTCCATCTCTGAACTACTGGAGTATCCCTGTTTTTGCACTTAAAGCCTACCTTCCTCACCTCACTACTTCCCTCTACACTCAACTTCTTCTCAGTAGTCATCACTGCACCTGCCACCTCATTTAATTCATCATCACTCTTGTCATGTTCCATTTCCTCCTCAAGCTCTTCCAAAAGTTCTGTGCGATCCTCCATTGCATATTTACTCAAAACATATTCCGTCTCTCCTTTTTTCTAGTCCATCATCTTCTCCTTCACCAGATCTTCCAGATGACTAGTATAATCCCTCACTATATATTTATTCAGAATATGTTTATCTTTCTTCCTTTTTCTCTTGTCCTCCATCTTCCCGTCCGACAGAATGTTAACCCCTCGTCCTCCTCCGCACTCGTTCAAAACAACTGGGCGTTGAAGGGATCTGTGTGAACAGAATAATTTTAAAGGTTGAGGCTGATTATCCAGCCAATCATGGCATTGATTGGTAAACAAGCTTCATCTAGGATCAATCAAAGGCTGGGAAGGTTTGGAAGGTTCTAGCCGGGCGTGGCAGGAGAGAGGTTTTGCCTTGACAGAACCTTAGGTCGTTTAAGTGGCTTTTATCATTTTATATAATCTCAAAGCAAAGTGTCTTATATGTCATTATAAACTGGGTGGTTCGAGCCCTGAATGCTGATTGGCTGACATTCGTGGTATATCAGACTGTATACCACATGTATGACAAAACATGTGTTTTTACTGCTCCAGTTATGTTGGTAACCAGTTTATAATAGCAATAAGGCACTTCGGAGGTTGGTGGTATATGGCCAATATACCACGGCTAAGGGCTTTATCCAGGAACTCCGCTTTGCGTCGTGGATAAGAACAGCACTTAGCCGTGGTACATTGGCCATATACCACACCCCCTCGTGACTTATTTCTTAATTATAAACATGGTGGTTCGAGCCCTGAATGCTGATTTGCTGACAGACGTGGTATTTGAGACCGTATACCACAGGTATGACAAAACATTTAATTACGCTGGTAACCAGTTTATAATAGCAATACGGCACCTCAGGGATTTGTGGTATATGGCCAATATACCACGGCTAAGGGCTGTGTCTAAGCACTCCATGTTGCGTCGTGCGTAAGAACAGCCCTTAGCCATGGTTTGTTGGCCATATACCACACATCCTTGTGCCTTATCGCTTAAATAGTCTTCCTGAACAATCAAACGTATTAATACATGTTGTGTGATGTGATGTGATGTAGAAACCTGATAGCTATGTAATCACTGACATGGTTTCTGATATAAGTGCTGAATGGGGACTGATGTATTGATTATAGACATCTACAAATGGAGCATATTGATATTACTGTGTTATTAGACCAGCTAGTATCTGCTTTCTGTCTCTCTCCTGTGGTGGGGGTTAGTAACTGCAGTCTGTGTGTGGACTGTGTGATGCTGATGACTGACTTCTCTAAAGGGGAGATCTCCAGAGCTCTGACGTCTCCAGTCTCCTGCTTCACCTGCTGGTCTCTGGAACTACCACAGTGGTGTGAGGGAGGATTTATGGGTAATGTTTAGGGGCTTTTTTGTATGTGTTTGAATCATGTTGATTAAATTCTAGATATTCAAACCACAGGTTGTCTGTAGTGGTGTTGATCATTGTCCATCATCTCTTTTCAGACTGGTTGATGGTTTTCCTTGAGTTACTCAACAGAGTCAACATGTAGTTAATGGTCAGGAGAAACATTTAGTGATCAGTTATGATCTAAGGTCTTCTAGACATAGCTCTAGTTTGACTCTATTGTTGTTCAGCTCTACTACACACTGTGTCATTGTACTGGATCATCTCCTACCATCAGCACCTGCAGTAGGTCCCAGCTGTAGCAGTACAGTCACTGTGCAGTCTGACTGAGGGAGGTTTTTGTACGACTCTGTATCACTGTGTGAACACTCCACCACTGTGGTAACTCTGACAGTAGTAATCTCCTGCATCTTCAGCCTGGACTCCACTGATGGTCAGAGTGAAGTCACTATGAGATCCACTGCCACTGAATCTAGATGGAGTCCCAGACAGACGTTGGTTGGAAGAGTGCATCAGGAGTTTAGGAGCTCCTCCAGGTTTCTGTTCGTACCAGGCCATACAGGTGTAAGACCCAGTACAACCATTTGATACAGTCGCACTGGTTTTACAGTTTATAATAACTGTCTGTCCTGAGAGAACAGCTATCACTGCAGGAGTCTGAGTCACAGTGACCTGTCCTCTGGAATCTGAAAAATAGACAATTAAGATCTCAGATAACATTTGGTCATGTTGTCTAATTTTTTCAATTTCAGACAAACTTAAGATGAAACACTTAAATAATAAACTGATTTTAGACCAATAAATTGTAAATCTTACCTTGAATTAAGAACATCAATATCCACACAAAACTCATGATAATAGTCATCGTTGAAGTTCTGTTGTCATGAAGGACAGCTCTCAGTAATGAAGTGTTGAACTCACAGGGCTATAAACACTCCCAGACCACTGAAGCATGTGCTGCCAATGCAAAGTTTCCTATGTAAATATTCTTCCTGGTAAGGACCCACATTCAACTGTTAACTATGATTCAGATTATACAGATTATTTTATCGTGTTTTAAATAACTTTTACTGTAAATCAGTGATTCAAGATTAACATTTAATGAACTGCGTTCTTCAGTGGATTATAGTCATAACCCAGAACTATCAGTCCCAATTGTATTATACTAGTACTTCAGTACTATCAGTCCCTATTGTATTATACTAGTACTTCAGTACTATCAGTCCCCATTGTATTGTACTAGTACTTCAGTAATATCAGTCCCTAGTGTGTTATACTAGTACTTCAGCACTATTAGGATGGTATTGAGAGTACTCTGTGTGTGAAGGTGCTCACACTTGTGTGAAGGAGGTTTTTGTTGAGACTTCACCAGAATGAATCACTGTGGAGGACTTTTGGAAGCGGCACAAAACCAGTGCTAAAAAGTATGTCCATTGTTGTCTTTCTTCTTTCATAAAACAAAATATAATCATGCTATTGAACAACGTTATGAGATGTTATCATCTTCTCCAGAGGAAAGACTTTTAGGCTATATCTTTTTAGAGATTTCTGTTGACAGATTGGTAGATTGGTAAATGGCAGAGTCACCGAAGTAAGAGAATTGTTCACATACCACCAAGTTTATTTGGCAATAACATGCGATTTAAAAAGAGCACATTTTGATAGACACTATTGCATGTCAGCTCATTGTTCTGTCGAGACGTAGCAAATACTATTTCTATAATATAAGCAACACTTTGTATTGTATTCATAGTAGATGTTAACACTGACATGGTTTAATGGTGAACCTCATCTATAGTTTTTAATAGTATTTTGAGGTCATTTTGGCTTGTGTCTCAGAGTGGTTTTGACATAAATTGACATGGAGAATTTGTCGTAGAAATATTTGACTAATAAATAATCAACTCAAAAATATCTCTCAAAACACCGGAGCTTGTGAATCCAAGATTTAGACTTTATTGCGTAACAAAGCCGAGCTTGCTCCATGGAACAACTGTCTTCCTTTAGCTTAGAGCTCCCTTTTATACACACAAATGCATAATCATGTTACATAGCATATACAGTCCCTCCCCTTAGGGCAAATGATTAACTTATTTTAGTACCACTCTACCTTAGCTTTCAACGTCCAGATGTCACCTGTAATGTACTCCAAAAGGTCATGGGCGCTTTTCCACAAGAAGCCTCTTCCCTAATCTCATTATATTGGTAGCAGACCCTTTCCCTAATCTCATTATATGGTTGCAGACCCCTTCTTGACAAATAATACACGTACATACATTAAGGCATTTATCATTTACCATCCTCCCTGGCCCTTGAGATTATGTGCATGTGGCCATGTGTCAGGTCATAGGGTCATAAGCAAAACAAATGATAACACTAGGTCCATTGTTACTCCAATCCCCACACAGCCATCACATGTCATTGACAAACTCAGACAAGCTGCAGAGAGTCTATGAAAAACACATAAATGTCTCTGCCCTTCAACTGGTTCTCAATCCATAAACATTTTAAGTTTAGGTGTTTAATTCTACAACATATGTACTTGAAAATCATCCATAATTTCATGTCAGATTTTACATTGTGAATATTAAATGATACTGTATACAGATTATATATGGTATCTGGTCACTGCATGTCTTTCTAGATTTAGCGGCGGTTTCCCAGACATAGATTAAGCCTGGTCCTGGAATAAAAAGCAATCTCAGTGGAAAATCTCAATAAAAAGGGCTATTAAGTCTAGGACTAGGCTTAACCTGTGTTTGGGAAACCGCTGGGGTTTTGTTGCTCTTTGAAGGCTAAACTGTAGAGCATGAATATATCTTCCCCAACCTCTCCTCCACCCAACCTGACACCACATATGGATCAACCAAAGAGCAAGGATCCATTCTCTCTTCAAATCTCATTCCCACTGGGCCAAAATCATCCTTATCATCCTTATGACGAGGCCCGAACTCAGCGATCCTCACCGCAGGTTTCAAGTTCCATCTCTGAACTACTGGAGCACGTCCCTTTTTTTGCACATAACGCCCACCTTCCTCACCTCACTACTTCCTTCTACACTCAACTTCTTCTCAGCAGTCATCACTGCACCTGCCACCTCATTTAATTCATCCTCACTCTCGTTATGTTCCATTTCCTCCTCAAGCTCTTCCAAAAGTTATGTGCGATTCTCCATTGAATATTTAATCAAAACATATTCCATGTCTCTCCTTCTTTTCTTGACCATCATCTTCAACTTCACCAGATCTTCCAGAAGACTAGTACAATCCCCCACTCCATGTTTATTCAGAATATGTTTCACTTTCTTCCTTTTTTGCTTGTTCTCCATCTTCCCATCCGACAGAATGTCAACCCCTCGTCCTCCTCTGCACTCGTTCAAAACAACTGGGCATTGAAGGGATCTGTGTGAACATTTTAAAAGTTGAGGCTGATTGTCCAGTCAATCATGGCCTTGATTGGTTACCAAGCCTCATCTGGGCTCAAACAAATGCTGGGAAAGTTCTGGAAGGTTCTAGCCGGGCGTGGCAGGAGAGAGGTTTTGCTTTGACAGAACCTTAGGTCGTTTAAGTGGCTTTTATCATTTTATATAATCTCAAAGCAAAGTGTCTTATCTGTCATTATAAACTGTGTGGTTTGAGCCCTGAATGCTGATTAGCTGACATATGTGGTAATTCAGACCGTATACCACAGGTATTACAAAAAATATATTTTTATTGCTCTATTTACGTTGGTAACCAGCTTATAATAGCAATAAAGCTCCTCAGGGGTTTGTGATAGATGGCCAATATACCACAGCTAAGGGCTGTGTCTAGACACTCCGTGTTGCGTCACGCATAAGAAGAGCCCTTAACGTGGTATATTGGCCATTTACCACCCCCCCTCAGGCCTTATTGCTTAAATAGTCTTCCTGAAAATCAGACTTATTAATACATTTTGTGTGATGTGATGTAGATTCATGATAGCTATGTAATCACTGACATGGTTTCTGATATAAGTGCTGAAAGGGGACTAATATATTGATTATAGGCATCTACAAATGGAGCATATTGCTATTACTGTGTCATTGGACCAGAAAGTATCTGCTTTCTGTCTCTCTCCTGTGGTCAGTGTCAGTAACTGCAGTCTGTGTATGGCCTGTGTGATGCTACTGAATGACTGATCTAAAGGGGAGATATCCAGAGCTCTGACGTCTCCAGTCTCCTGCTTCACCTGTTGCTCTCTGGAACTACCACAGTGGTGTTAGAGAGGATGTATGGGTAATGTTTATTGCTTTTTTGTATGTGTTTGAATCATATTGATTAAATTCTAGCTATTCAAAACACAGGTCATCTTAAGTTTTTTATATATCATTTCACATAATATCTATTCAGATTGGGTGATGGTTTTCCTTGAGTTACTCAACAGAGTCAACACGTAGTAAATGGTCAGGAGAAACAATTAGTGATCAGTTATGGTCGAAGGTCTTCTAGACATAGCTCTAGTTTTACTTTATTGTTGTTCAGCTCTACTACACAGTGTCATTGTAAGTTCCTTTCCTGAGGATGGCTCACCCCTCACAGTTCTGGGTGACTTGAACCTCCCTACATCTGACTCATTTCTCTCTGCCTCCTTCTTTCCACTCCTTTCCTCTTTTGACATCACCCTCTCACCGTCCCCCCCTACTCACAAGGCAGGCAATACGCTTGACCTAATTTTTACTAGATGCTGTTCTTCTACTAATCTCATTGCAACTCCCCTCCAAGTCTCCGACCACTACTTTGTATCCTTTTCTCTCTCGCTCTCCTCCAACACTACTCACTCTGCCCCTACTCAGATGGTAATGTGCCGTCGCAACCTTCGCTCTCTCTCTCCCACTACTCTCTCCTCTTCCATCCTATCATCCTTCCCTCTGCTAAATCCTTCTTCCTCCGATCTCCTGATTCTGCCTCCTCAACCCTCCTCTCCTCTCTTTCTGCATCTTTTGACTCTCTATGTCCCCTATCCTCCCGGCCGGCTCTGTCCTCCCCTCCTGCTCCGTGGCTTGACGACTCATTGCGAGCTCACAGAACAGGGCTCCGGGCAGCCGAGCGGAAATGGAGGAAAACTAGACTCCCTGCGGACCTGTCATATTTTCACTCCCTCCTCTCTACATTTTCTTCCTCTGTTTCTGCTGCTAAAGCCACTTTCTACCACTTTACATTTCAAGCCTCTGCCTCTAACCCTAGGAAACTCTTTGCCACCTTCTCCTCCCTGCTGAATCCTCCTCCTCCACCCCTCATCCCTCTCTGTGGATGACTTCGTCAACCATTTTGAAAAGAATGTTGACGACATCCGATCCTCATTCATTAAATCAAATGACACCGCTGGTCCTGCTCACACTGCCCTACCCTATGCTTTGACTTCTTTCTGCCATCTCTCTCCAGATAAAATCTTGCGACTTGTGACGGCCGGCCAACAACCTGCCCGCTTGACCCTATCCCCTCCTCTCTTCTCCAGACCATTTCCGGAGACCTTCTCCCTTACCTCACCTCGCTCATCAACTCATCCTTGACCGCTGGCTATGTCCCTTCTGTCTTGAAGAGAGTGAGAGTTGCACCCCTCCTCAAAAAACCTACACTCGATCCCTCCAATGTCAACAACTACAGACCAGTATCCCTTCTTTCTTTTCTCTCCAAAACTCTTGAGCGTGCCGTCTTTAGCCAACTCTCTTGCTATCTCTCTCAGAATGACCTTCTTGATGCAAACCAGTCAGGTTTCAAGACTGGTCATTCAACTGAGACTGCTCTTCTCTGTGTCACGGAGGCTCTCCGCACTGCTAAAGCTAACTCTCTCTCCTCTTATCCTTCTAGACCTATCTGCTGCCTTTGATACTGTGAACCATCAGATCCTCCTCTCCACCCTCTCCGAGTAGGGCATCTCCGGTGCTGCTCACTCTTGGATTGCGTCCTACCTGACAGGTCGCTCCTACCAGGTGGAATGGCGAGAATCTGTCTCCGCACCACGTGCTCTCACCACTGGTGTCCCCCAGGGCTCAGTTCTAGGCCCTCTCCTATTCTCTCTATACACCAAGTCACTTGGCTCTGTCATATCCTCACATGGTCTCTCCTATCATTGCTACGCAGACGACACACAATAAATGTTCTCCTTTTCCCCTTCATATAACCAGGTGTTGAATCACATCTCGGCATGTCTGGCAGACATATCAGTGTGGATGTCGGATCACCACCTCAAGCTGAACCTCGGCAAGACGGAGCTGCACTTCCTCCCGGGGAAGGACTGCCCGCTCCATGATCTCGCCATCACGGTTGACAACTCCATTGTGTCCTCCTCCCAGAGTGCAAAGAACCTTGGCATGACCCTGGACAACACCCTGTCGTTCTCTGCTAACATCAAAGCGGTGACCCGATCCTGCAGGTTCATGCTCTACAACATTCGCAGAGTACAACCATACCTTACACAGAAAGCGGCACAGGTCCTAATCCAGGCACTTGTCATCTCCCGTCTGGATTACTGCAACTCACTTTTCGCTGGACTCCCTTTCTGTGCCATTAAACCCCTACAACTTATCCAGAACGCTGCAGCCCGTCTGGTGTTCAACCTTCCCAAGTTCTCTCATGTCACCCCGCTCCTCCGCACACTCCACTTGCTTCCAGTTGTAGCTCGCATCTACTACAAAACCATGGTGCTTGCCTACGGAGCTGTGAGGGGAACGGCACCTCATTACCTTCAGGCTCTGATCCTACACCCAAACGAGGGCACTACGTTCATCCACCTCTGGCCTGCTAGCCCCCCTACCTCTACGGAAGCACAGTTCCCGCTCAGCCAAGTCAAAGCTATTCGCTGCTCTGGCACCCCAATGGTGGAACAAGGTCCCCCATGATGCCAGGACAGCGGAGTCACTGACCACCTTCCGGAGACACTTGAAACCCTATGTCACAAGAATTTCTATCTCTAATTAAACTCAAATTTGAATAATTCCCAGAGGGTGTAAGGCTCTGGTTTTAATCATGAATTAAACAAAGGTCCACAACCAGCAAGAATGATCTGTATTATTTAATCATGGAGAGCTCTGCCGCCAAAACACATATACAGCCTTTATATATGCCTCCACACAAAGAAACTTTGCTCCGCCCACCTTTAGGCGGCCTGTACATTTCCACAACTAGTTTCTAAGTCTCCTCCCTCCTGGAATGTTTGTCTCAGCAGTTTCTAACTCACCCCATCTGTTAGTGGGTTTACACTACATTATAACTCTAACACAGTTCACACATTTATACCGTATTTGGGGTGAAATCCTTTAGTCATTATTTTCAAAATACAAATTAATCTATCAATCCACCCTTTGACAAAAAATGTCACACTCAGGATGAATGTATTTACAAGCCTGATTAATCTCAGAGATTAGTTCTATTTAACTCCTTCCAACCATAGGCCTTCTGTCACGGACGTTGTAAGAGGAAGCGGACCAAGGCGCAGCGTGATAACCGTACATCTTTATTACGTACTTAACACACGATCAAAACAAAACAACAAACGATATGTGAAGTCCTAGGTTTTACACCAAAACAAACCTTACGGAACAAGATCCCACAATTAACTGTGCAAAACAGGCTGCCTAAGTATTGGCCCCAATCAGAGACAACGAGCTACAGCTGTCTCTGATTGGGAACCACCCTGGCCAACATAGAAACTAAACGTTCTAGAACAACACCCTAGAAAACAAAACATAGAAACTAACACCCTGGCTCAACATTAAAGAGTCCCCAGAGCCAGGGCGTGACACCTTCTTTTTAAGATTTTCCCTATGATATTCATACGTCAGAACTAATAAATGTTTCATCCAATTGCGGTCTTTCAGGGTCAAAGTCCTCGTTATCCACCAAGCCTGGAGGATCGTATTTCACATTCCACTGGTCAGAGTCCGGAGTCGGTCCATATCTCATCATCTGTTAAGAAACTGCATTCTCCAATGCCTTACTCACCAACCCTCGGACACAGGGAACAAGACAACAACAACCGCATAATACAAGCAATTGCATCCAATTGCGGTGGCTGCCCCCAAGATGGTGGCTGCTATGGTTTTCCATTTACCAAACATTTTGTGACGAGTACTGAGGATACGAAGAGGTAGGACGCAGACGCAGGAATTAACAAGGTCAAGGTTTACTCAAAGAGAATTAACAAAGATAGAGTACATGACACGAAGTAAAACAATCACACACAACATGACACAGAACAGTCCAGGGTCAGGGCGGCGACTGTGGAAGTCCCGAATTAGGTTGGGGTCCACAATGTCCCCAGCCAGAACCCAGCTCCTCTCCTCAGGACCATACCCATCCCAGTCCACCAGGTTATGGAGCCGTCCCCCACGGAACCTGGAGTCCAGCAGGTCCCTCACCACATATGCCGGACTCCCATCAATGTCCAGGGGCGGAGGAGGCGTACCCCGGGGGACGGCATCCGCCTAAGGACCAGGAACCACCGGCCTGAGGAGAGACACATGAAAAGTGGGTGAGACACGGTAGTGAGGAGGAAGGAGCAGCCGGTACGATACCTCATTTATCTGCCGGAGGACCTTAAACAGCCCCACAAACAGGGGGCTCGGTTTCTTGCAGGGCAGGCGGAGAGGAAGGTTTTTTGTGGACAGCCAGACACGAGCCACAGGCTGGAATACAGGGGCTTCACTGCGGTGGCGGTTGGCTTGGTCCTTCTGCAGATGAATGGCCCTCTGGAGATGGACATGGGCGGCGTCCCAGACCTGTCCGGCCCTGTGAAACCACTCGTCAACAACGGGCGCATCGGTCTGGCTGGGTGTCCAAGGGGCCAGGGCCGGCTGGTACCCCAGGACACACTGGAAGGGAGTGAGCCCCGTGGAGGAGTAAATGAGGGAGTTCTGCGCATATTCTGCCCAGGGAAGAAACCTCGCCCACTCACCCTGCCGGTCCTGACAGTGGCAACGAAGAAACCTCCCAAGCTCCTGGTTCATGTGCTCCACCTGCCCATTAGACTGAGGCCTATACCCGGAAAGGATTCCACACTCGGGAGGTGAACTGGGGGCCACGGTCCGAGATGATGTCCTCCGGAAGTCCATAATGCCGGAAGACCTGTTGGAACAGAACCTCAGCAACCTGGAGAGCAGAAGGAAGACCAGTTAGTGGCAAAAAACGGCATGATTTGGAGAACCGATCTACGACCACTATTATTGTGGTGAAGCCGTCAGAACGTGGAAGGTTGGTGACAAAGTCTATGGACAGGTGTGACCAAGGTTGCTGAGGCACTGGGAGAGGAACTAGTTTGCCTGCCGGGGTGTTCCGAGGTGTCTTCGTTTGGGCACATACGGAACAGGAGTTGACATAGCGGGACACATCAGAAGCCAAGGTGGGCCACCAGTACTTTTGTGCTAGAGAATGCAGAGTGTGCGTAATACCGGAGTGCCCTGCCATAAGGGTGGTGTGCACCCAGATCAGCATGTGGTTACGGACACTGGTGGGTACATACACGCGCCCCGGAGGGGCGTTGGCAGGCTCCGGGTCCTCCTGAGCCGCCGGGCGGATGTCTTTTTCCACATCCCAAATGACAGGTGCAACAATGTAGACGTGGGCAGAATAGGACCCCCCAGATCCTTCCTTTCTCCGGTATGGTGCATCCTGGAGAGTGCGTCAGCTTTCACATTCTGGGACCCAGGGCAGTAGGACAGAATGAATTGAAATCGAGTGAGAAATTGGGCCCACCTGGCTTGACGAGAGTTCATCCGTTTCGCTGCCCGAATGTGCTCCAAATTCCGGTGGTCAGTAAGAATCCGGAATGGATGGACTGCGCCCTCCAGCCAGTGTCTCCATTCCTCCAGAGCGTGGACCACCGCCAACAGCTCCCTGTCTCCAACTCCATAGTTCCTCTCTACGGGGGTAAGCTTTTTTGAGAAAAAGGCACAGGGATACATTTTCTCTGGCTTACCGTGCCACTGGGAGAGGACCGCACCCATGCCCTCCTCCAATGCATCCACATCCAGGATGAAAGGACGAGAGGGATCTGGGTGTTTTAGGATGGGCGCTGTGGTGAACCTCTCCTTCAGCCTCTTGAGGGCATCGTCAGCCTCAGGGTTCCAGGTCAGCTTCTGAGGCCCGCCCTTAAGGAGAGAGGTGAGCGAGGCGGCTATGGAGCTGAAGGACCTGATGAAACGGCGGTAGAAATTGGCGAAGCCCAGGAAGCTCTGTAGGCCCTTGATGGTAGTGGGAACTGGCCATGACCTGACGGCGTCCGTCTTCACTCCTTCCATGAACACCCCTTGAGGACTGATCCTGTATCCTAAGAAAGAGATGGCCGGTTGGTGGAATTCGCATTTTCCCATTTCACGAACAGCCTGTGTTCCAGGAGACGAAGTAGGATGTCCCTGACGTGCTCCTCGAACGTAGCCGAGTAGATCAGGATATCGTCGATGTACACCACCACCTGTCTACTCAGCATGTCCCGGAACACGTCATTGACAAAGGACTGGAACACAGATGGTGCGTTGGCGAGGCCGTAGGGCAAGACGCGGTATTCATAGTGGCCTGAGGTAGTACTGAATGCCGTTTTCCACTCATCTCCTTCCCGGATTCGGATTAGGTTGTAGGCACTACTCAGGTCCAACTTGGTAAAGTACCGGGCCCCTCATAGCTGCTCGATGGCCGACGGAACCAGAGGGAGGGGGTACCGGTACTTGGTGGTGACTGTGTTCAGCCCCCTGTAGTCAATGCATGGTCTCAGTCCTCCGTCTTTCTTTTCATTATTATTTTTTTATTTAACCTTTATTTAACCAGGTAAGCCAGTTGAGAACAAGTTCTCATTTACAACTGCGACCTGGCCAAGATAAAGCAAAGCAGTGCGATAAAAACAACAACACAGAGTTACATATGGGGCAAACAAAACATAAAGTCAAAAATACAACAGAATATATATATACAGTGTGTGCGAATGTAGTAAGTTATGGAGGTAAGGCAATAAATAGGCCATAGTGCAAATTAGTTACAATTTCGTATTAAAATTGGAATGATAGATGTGCAAAAGATGATGTGCAAATAGAGATACTGTGGTGCAAATTAGCAAAATAAATAACAATATTGGGATGAGGTAGTTGGGTGGGCTAATTTCAGAATGGCTGTGTACAGGTGCAGTGATCGGTAAGCTGCTCTGACAACTGACGCTTAAAGTTAATGAGGGAGATAAGAGATTCCAGCTTCAGAGATTTTTGGAGTTCGTTCCAGTCATTGGCAGCAGAGAACTGGAAGGAAAGGCGGCCAAAGGAGGTGTTGGCTTTGGGGATGACCAGTGAGATATACCTGCTGGAGCGCAGACTACGGGTGGGTGTTGCTATGGTGACCAGTGAGCTAAGATAAGACAGGGATTTGCCTAGCACGAAGAAGAAGATGGCGGAGGCAGGAGAGGTAGAGCATCTGATGAACCCCTGTTTCAGGGTCTCCGCCACATACTTCTCCATGGCCTCAGTCTTCGCCATGGAAAGGGGGTAAATGCGACTCTTCAGGGGGTGTTGTCCCTCCAGCAGGTCAATGGCGCAGTCCCAGGGCCTTTGAGGAGGGAGACACGTAGCCTTTACTGAAGGGAAGACATCGGAGAGATCTGCATACTCACGTGGAATGTTGGGCTGGAGGGCGGAGTCCGGACTCTCCACTGACGTGGAACAACAAACCACCGGCAGCCATGTCTTCCGGCATGAGGTAGACCAGGCTGTGATACTCTTGGTGCTCCAATTGATGGTCGGGTTGTGAAGTCTGAGCAAGGGCAATCCCCAGACGATCTGGTGAATGGGTGACGTGACGATGTGGAATGACAGCTCCTCGTGGCGCTCCGTTAGTGTGGGAATGGTGATGGTGATGGGGACAGTGACGTACATAATGGTGCCTGATCCAAGGGCTTTATTGTCCAGTGAGGTGACATGTAGCGGAGATGGCAGTGGCATGGTGGGCAACCCCCATTCAGAGACCAGCTCCCTATCTATAAGGTTCCCCACTGATCCGGAATCTATCATAGCAGTAGAAATGGAAGAGAAGGAATAACCAGACACCGTTATGGGAACTAAAAACAATGGTTTTGTGATAGGAGCTGACGTAACACTCACGGAGCGGCGACTGGAGTCATATCGCCTAGATAGGGAGCCGCCAGGAGATCTGTGGTCCGTGGTGGTGTAAGGGGTGCTGCCCACCTCCATGGGTGAGGACTCGGAAGCAGGGTGGCTTCCATAGCTCAGATGGGGTGAGCGTTGAGACTCCGGGAGGTGTTGGGAACTTCGTCTCTCTCTCAACATGTTGTCAAGACGGATAGACGTGGTGATGAAGGTATCAAGGTCCATCTCGTCGTCCCGACATGCGAGTTCCATCTTGTTGTCCTCCCGTAAGCCTCTTCTGAAGGCCATGCGCAGAGCACGCCCATTCCAGCCGGAAGACGCCGCCACCGTGCAAAAGCTCAGAGCGTACTCGGACGCGGGCCCCTCTCTCTGTTGTAGATGGAGGAGACGCTCACCCCCGTCCTTTCCCTCCGTGGGATGATCAAACACCGCCCTGAACTGAGCGAGGAAGGTGGGGTAGGGTAGTGCCACTGCCTCCTCTCCTTCCCAGACTGCCGTCGCCCAATCCAGCCCCTTCCCCTTAAGAAGTGAAATCACCAGCGCTATCCTGGCTTGGTCAGATGGATATGCCCCAGGCTGACGCGCCATATAAAGTGACACTTGTAGCAAGAAGCCTCTACATTTAGTAGTTTTACCATCAAAGCACTCCGGTAGGGCGAGGGTTCCCGCAAAAGTGGGTTTGGAGGCACTCGCCGCTCCTGAGGTAGAACTGGAGAGCTGGGCAGATTGTGCAGAGTTTGGAGTACTTCCTGCATGGCGATGTTCAACTGTGCAAGCTGCTGCTGGTGCTGGTCGAGACACTGGGAAACTCCTGCTGCATCCATTTTTGTTTGATGTGTGATTCTGTGACGAGTACTGAGGATACGAAGAGGCAGGAGGGGAGCAACGGGAGGAGACGTGATAGATTTAAATACTTGAATGGCTCACAACTTCCTCCAGCTAAATCAAGACAAGATGGAGTTATTTATTGTTGGAGCCAAAGCACAGAGAGAGAATCTAGCCACATTTATATTCACGGGCAATAAAGATAAAACACCAGGTAAAAAAACCTAGGTGTTATTTTAGATTCTGAACAAAATTTTGAATCAAACATTAGGAATGTGACCAAAATAGCTTTTTACTACCTGAGGAACATTGCCAAGGTGCGGCCGTTTCTCTCTCAGGCTGATACAGAGAGACTCATTAATGTCGTTGTTGTTTTTGTTGTAGTAGTAGTAGTAGTAGTAGTAGTAGTAGTAGTAGTAATAGTAGTAGTAGTAGTAGCTGAACCTCTCCTCTCCTCTCCTCTCCTCTCCTCTCCTCTCCTCTCCTCTCCTCTCCTCTCCTCTCTTCTCCTCTTCTCCTCTCTCCTCTCCTCTCCTCTCCTCAGTAGTTGTAGTAGTAGTAGTAGTAGTAGTAGTAGTAGTTGTATTAGTAGCAGTAGTATTAGTAGTAGTAGTAGTAGTTGTTGTTGCTGTTGTAGTAGTAGTAGTAGTAGTAGTAGTAGTAGTAGTAGTAGTAGTAGTAGTAGTAGTAGTAGTAGTAGTAGTTGTTGTTGTTGTTTTTGTTGAAGTAGTAGTAGTAGTAGTAGTAGTAGTAGTTGTTGTTGTTGTTTTTGTAGTAGTAGTAGTAGTAGTAGTAGTAGTAGTAATAGTAGTAGTAGCTTTACCTCTCCTCTCCTCTCCTCTCCTGTCACGGTTTCGGCCGAGGCTGCCTCTCTCTCTTGTTCGGGCAGGCTTCGGCGTTCGTTGTCTCCGGAGTACTAGCTGCCACCGTTGTATGTTTCATGTTCGTTTGCTTCTGTCTAAGTGTTGTCACACCTGTTTTCATTCAGTGTCATTAGTGTCCTATTTAGTTCCCGTTGTGTGTGTCAGGTGTTGTGTAATATTGTTTTGTGTCAGATGTGTTTTCGCTCGGTTGAGCTTCTCTCCACTGCGCTGGAGTTACGCACCTGTTTGTGCGCTGTTCTGTTTCGTTTTCGCCTTCGTGCGTATTTCGCCTTCGGGCAAGAGTTGTCCGTTTTGCCGTGTTTTCGGCTCAATACAAGTTTGTTGGATTATCCGTCTGCGTCCTGCAATTGATTCCGCCACTACACCTACAGCACACCTTGACAGAATATTACACCACCTATGGAATCAGCAGGAGCCGCAGCAGCCCAGGCGACTCTGGAGGACAGGGTCCGGGAGCAAGGGGGACCAGATCCTGCAGATGGGGACCGCCCTGCAGGAGGTGATCACCACCATCCGAGGCTGGGGGACGCCTCCACCGCCACCCTCCGTGCCAGCACCATCGGCCAGTCAGCCTAGTCCCGCACCAGAAACCCGAGGAGTCCGACTCTCGCTCCCGAGGGCTTACGATGGGACCGCAGCCGGGTGCCAGGGTTTCCTTCTCCAGGTGGAGCTGTACCTGGCCACCGTGCATCCGGCGCCCTCGGGACATGAGAGCGTGTCCGCCCTGATCTCCTGCCTGTCCGGGAAGGCGTTGGAGTGGGCCAACGCGGAGTGGAGGAGGATCGACGCGGACACCATCACGTACAGCGAGTTCTCCCGCCGCTTCAAGGCGGTGTTTGACCATCCCCCGGAGGGGAAAGCGGCGGGGGAGCGTCTGGTCTTCCTCCGGCAGGGAGGAGGAGTGCTCAGGAGTTCGCCCTCGAATTCCGTCTCTAGCGGCAGATGCAGGGTGGAATGATCGGGCCCTCGTCGATCACTACAGGTGTAGTCTACGAGAGGACGTCCGTCGGGAGCTGGCCTGTAGGGACACCAGCCTCACGTTCGACCAGTTGGTTGACATGTCCATCAGGCTGGATAACCTGCTAGCTACCCGCGGGCGTTCCGAGGGGGGTCCGTCCATTTCACCCTCCAGCGCTTCCGAGCCGTGCCCCATGGAGCTCGGGGGTGCTGGCGCTAGAGAGAGGAGGGGGTCGGCTTGCTAGGGGGTCCATCCCTTGCACCAACTGTGGTCGGGGAGGACACACCGCGGCTAGGTGCTGGGGATGGCCTCCTAAGGGAGAGGACGACAGGTCCCGCACTGGGGATTCCCTCCAGGTGAGTAGGCGCCCCACTCACCCAGAGCTCTCTGTTGCACATTTTTGTATGCCTGTGCGTTTTCCACAGGTAGCACCTCATTCCCAGCATAAGGCGCTGGTAGATTCAGGCGCGGCTGGGAATTTTATTGATAAAAAAGTTTTGTTTAGCGTTAGGGATTCCCCTTCTTCCTGTTGATGTTCCTTTCCCCGTTCATGCCCTAGATAGCCGTCCGTTGGGTACGGGCTTGATCAGGGAGGTCATGGCGCCACTTAGGATGTGTGCGCAGGGGGTCATCAGGAGATGATTCAGCTATTTCTGATTGACTCTCCTGCGTATCCGGTGGTGCTGGGCATGCCCTGGTTGAGTACCCATAACCCATCCATTTCGTGGCAGGAGAGGGCTCTGATGGAGTGGTCTGCTCAGTGTGTGGGTAGATGTTTGGGCGTTTCCGTAGGGGCTACCTCGGTGGAGAGTCCAAACCAGGTGCCCGCATTGCACGTTCCCCCCTGAGTATGGGGATTTGGCTATTGCGTTTAGTAAGGCGAGGGCGACGCAGTTGCCGCCCCATAGGCAGGGAGATTGTGCGATAGACCTCCAGGCAGGGAGCTGCGCTCCCACGGAGGCATGTGTATCCTCTGTCTCAAGAGGAGAAGAAAGCTATGGAGACTTACATAGACGAATCTCTGAGACAAGGATACATACGGCCTTCCACTTCCCCTGCGTCCTCGAGTTTCTTTTTTGTGAAGAAAAAAGATGGTGGTTTGCGCCCGTGCATCGATTACCGTGGTCTCAATCAGATTACGGTGAAGTACAGTTATCCACTCCCGCTGATTGCGACCATGACTGAGTCGTTGCATGGGGCGCGTTTCTTCACAAAATTAGATCTCAGGAGCGCATACAACTTGGTGCGCATCAGGGAGGGCGATGAATGGAAGACAGCCTTTAGTACCACCTCGGGCCATTACGAGTATCTGGTCATGCCATACGGGTTGATGAACGCTCCGTCAGTTTTCCAATCATTCGTGGATGAGATCTTCAGGGACATGCAGGGGCAGGGGGTGGTTGTGTACATTGATGACATTCTCGTGTACTCGCCTACCCGTGTCGAGCATGTGGCCCTGGTGCGCAGAGTGTTGCGGAGGCTGGTGGAGCACGACCTGTATGTGAAGGCAGAGAAGTGTCTGTTTTTCCAGGAGTCGGTCTCCTTTTTGGGGTATCAGTTGTCTGCGTCAGGGGTGAAGATGGAGGTAGACCGGGTGTCGGCCGTGCGTAATTGGCAAACACCAACCACTGTGAAGGAGGTGCAGCAGTTTTTGGGGTTTGCGAATTACTACCGGAGGTTTATCCGGGGTTTTGGACAGGTGGCAGCTCCCATCACGTCTCTGTTGAAGGGGGGTCCGTGCGTCTGCAGTGGTCGGCCGAGGCGGACAGGGCGTTTGGGAGGCTGAAGGACCTGTTTACCTCGGCCCCGGTGCTGGCGCATCCGGATCCCTCTTTGCCGTTCCAGGTAGAGGTGGACGCGTCAGAGGCCGGTCTAGGAGCCGTGCTTTCACAACGGTCTGGCGCGCCACCTAAACTCCGCCCCTGTGCTTTTTATTCTAAGAAGCTCAGTCCGGCGGAGCGGAACTATGACGTAGGGGACAGGGAGCTGTTAGCCGTGGTACAGGCCTTAAAGGTGTGGAGGCACTGGCTTGAGGGGGCTCAACACCCTTTCCTCATTTTGACGGACCACCGTAACCTGGAGTACATCCGGGCGGCGAGGAGGCTGAACCCTCGCCAGGCAAGATGGAATATGTTCTTGACCAGGTTTACTTTTAAGATCACGTACATCCCTGGGTCACAGAATGGTAAGGCAGATGCGCTGTCTCGGCGGTATGACACGGAGGAGAGGTCCGTGGAGCCCACTCCCATACTGCCGGAGTCGTGTCTGGTGGCACCGGTAGTGTGGGAGGTCGATGCTGAACTCGAGCGGGCGCTACGCACCGACCCTAGTCCACCACAGTGCCCGGAGGGTCGGAAGTACGTTCCGCTCGAGGTTCGGGATCGATTGATCTATTGGGCTCACACGTCACCCTCCTCTGGACATCCGGGTATCGGCCGGACAGTGCACTGTCTTAGTGCCAAGTACTGGTGGCCCACGTTGGCAAGGGATGTGAGGGTTTATGTTTCCTCCTGCTCGGTGTGCGCCCAGTGTAAGGCGCCTAGACATCTGCCTAGGGGTAAGTTACTACCCCTGCCCGTGCCACAACGACCATGGTCCCACCTCTCGGTGGATTTCCTTACTGACCTTCCTCCTTCACAGGGGAATACCACCATACTGGTCGTTGTGGACCGGTTTTCTAAGGCCTGTCGTTTGCTCCCCATGCCGGGCCTTCCTACCGCCCTGCAAACTGCCGAGGCCCTGTTCACCCATGTGTTCCGGCACTACGGGGTACCCGAGGATATTGTGTCTGATCGGGGTCCCCAATTTACCTCCAGAGTCTGGAGGGCCTTTATGGAGCGGTTGGGGGTCTCGGTGAGCCTCACCTCGGGTTACCACCCGGAGAGTAATGGGCAGGTGGAACGTGTAAACCAGGATGTGGGCAGGTTTCTTAGAACATACTGCCAGGACCAGCCGGAGGAGTGGGCAAGGTACGTTCCCTGGGCCGAAATGGCCCAGAATTCCCTACGCCATTCCTCCACTAACCTAACCCCTTTCCAATGCGTGTTAGGTTACCAGCCGGTTCTGGCACCCTGGCAGCAGAGCCAGATCGAGGCTCCTGCGGTGGATGAGTGGGCGAGGCGCTCGGAGGAGACATGGAACGCTGCACACGTCCACCTGCAGCGGGCCCTCCGACGTCATAAGGCGAGCGCTGATCTCCACCGCAGTGAGGGACCGGTGTACGCACCTGGTGATCGAGTCTGGCTCTCTACCAGGAACCTGCCCCTCCGCCTGCCCTGTCGGAAACTGGGTCGGCGGTTTGTAGGGCCATTTAAAGTCCTGGGAAGGTTGAACGAGGTGTGTTATAAATTACAGCTACCTGTTGAATATAAAAGTATTAACCCCTCGTTCCATGTGTCCCTTCTCAGGCCGGTGGTAGCTGGCCAACTCCAATACAGTGAGATCAGGGAGACTCCTCCGCCCCCATTGGACATCGAAGGGGCACCGGCGTACTCCGTGAGGTCCATCTTGGATTCGAGACGTCGGATGGGGGGTCTCCAGTATCTAGTGGAGTGGGAGGGGTACGGTCCGGAGGAGCGGTGCTGGGTGCCGAGGGGAGACATTTTGGACCCGTCTCTCCTGACGGAATTCCATCGTGGACACCCGACGCGCCCGGCTCCGCGTCCTCCGGGTCGTCCCCGAGGCCGAGTCAGCGCACGTCTGGAGCCGCGTCAAGGGGGGTACTGTCACGGTTTCGCCGAGGCTGCCTCTCTCCCTTGTTCGGGCAGGCTTCGGCGTTCGTTGTCTCCGGAGTACTAGCTGCCACCGTTGTATGTTTCATGTTCGTTTGCTTCTGTCTAAGTGTTGTCACACCTGTTTTCATTCAGTGTCATTAGTGTCCTATTTAGTTCCCGTTGTGTGTGTCAGGTGTTGTGTAATATTGTTTTGTGTCAGATGTGTTTTCGCTCGGTTGAGCTTCTCTCCACTGCGCTGGAGTTACGCACCTGTTTGTGCGCTGTTCTGTTTCGTTTTCGCCTTCGTGCGAATTTCGCCTTCGGGCAAGAGTTGTCCGTTTTGCCGTGTTTTCGGCTCAATACAAGTTTGTTGGATTATCCGTCTGCGTCCTGCAATTGATTCCGCCACTACACCTACAGCACACCTTGACATCTCCTCTCCTCTCCTCTCCTCTCCTCTCCTCTCCTCTCCTCTCCTCTCCTCTCCTCTCCTCTCCTCTCCTCTCCTCTCCTCTCCTCTCCTCTCCTCTCCTCAGAAGTTGTATTAGTAATAGTAGTAGTAGTAGTAGTAGTAGTTGTTGTTGTTGTTTTTGTTGTAGTAGTAGTAGTAGTAGTAGTAGTAGTAGTAATAGTAGTAGTAGCTGAACCTCTCCTCTCCTCTCCTCTCCTCTCCTCTCCTCTCCTCTCCTCTCCTCTCCTCTCCTCTCCTCTCCTCTCCTCTCCTCTCCTCTCCTCAGAAGTTGTATTAGTAATAGTAGTAGTAGGAGTAGTAGTAGTAGTAGTAGTTGTAGTAGTAGCAGTAGTAGTAGTAGTAGTAGTAGTATTTGTAGTAGTAGTAGTAGTAGTAGTAGTAGTAGTAGTAGTAGTAGTTGTTGTTGTTGTTGTTGTCCTCTCCTCTCCTCTCCTCTCCTCTCCTCTCCTCTCCTCTCCTCTCCTCTCCTCTTGTCAAGGGCTGAGCGTAGATGTGGTGCAGAAATCAAGCGCAAGACAACAGAGGCTCTTCAACAGTCTTTAGTGAGGATCAAACAATTCAAAAGACTCACGGCAAAATCCCAGCCGGGGGGCAAGCGAAAAATTACGCACACAGAAAACAGTGCGTAACCCAAACTGCGCACACAGTGCGGACACTCTCTCAAAACAAAATAGAACGAGAGAGAACAAACTGACGCCTAGCTGACACGAAACAATTACACACAACACATGACAAAACCTAAGAGAACTTATAGGGCACATAATCAACACTAACAAAGAACAGGTGTACAAACAGACCAAACCAAACGAACATCGAAACATAGAACGGTGGCAGCTAGTACTCCGGAGACGACGACCGCCGAAGCCTGCCCGAACAAGGAGGAGAAGCAGCCTCGGCCGAAACCGTGACAGTACCCCCCCCTTGACGCGCGGCTTCAGCCGTGCGCCGCTCCGGCCTCGAGGATGACCAGGCGGACGCGGAGCAGGGCGCTTAGGATGACCACGATGGAACTCGGTCAGAAGTGACGGGTCTAAGATGTCCCTCCTCGGAACCCAGCACCGCTCCTCCGGGCCGTACCCCTCCCACTCCACGAGATATTGGAGCCCCCCCATCCGGCGTCTCGAATCCAGGATGGACCGAACAGTGTACGCCGGAGCCCCCTCGATGTCCAGTGGGGGCGGAGGAGTCTCCTCTATCTCAAAGTCCTGGAGTGGACCAGCTACCACCGGCCTGAGGAGAGACACATGGAACGAGGGGTTAATATTCTTGTAATCAATAGGCAATTGTAACCTGTAACGCACCTCGTTCAACCTCCTCAGGACTTTAAAAGGCCCAACAAACCGCCGACCCAGCTTCCGGCAGGGCAGGCGGAGGGGCAGGTTTCTGGTCGAGAGCCAGACCCGATCTCCCGGTGCGTACACCGGTCCCTCACTGCGGTGGAGATCGGCGCTCGTCTTCTGTTGACGGATGGCCCGCTGCAGATGGACGTGAGCAGCGTTCCACGTCTCCTCCGAGCGCCGCACCCACTCATCCACCGCAGGGGCCTCGATCTGGCTCTGATGCCAAGGTGCCAGAGCCGGCTGGTATCCTAAAACACAATGGAACAGAGTTAGTTTGGTGGAGGAGTGGCGGAGAGAGTTCTGTGCCATCTCGGCCCAGGGAACATACCTCGCCCACTCCTCCGGCCGGCCCTGGCAATATGACCTCAGAAACCTACCCACATCCTGGTTCACACGTTCGACCTGCCCATTGCTCTCCGGGTGGTACCCCGAGGTAAGGCTAACCGAAACTCCCAAGCGCTCCATGAAAGCTCTCCAGACTCTGGAGGTAAATTGGGGGCCTCGATCAGACACTATATCCTCGGGTACCCCGTAATGCCGGAAGACGTGGGTGAATAGTGCCTCAGCGGTCTGTAGGGCAGTAGGGAGACCCGGCATGGGAAGGAGACGACAGGCCTTCGAGAACAGGTCCACAACGACCAGAATGGTGGTATTCCCCTGTGAGGGGGGAAGGTCTGTAACAAAATCCACCGAGAGGTGCGACCAGGGTCGTTGTGGAATGGGCAGGGGTTGTAACTTACCCCTGGGCAAATGTCTGGGCACCTTACACTGGGCACACACCGAGCAGGAGGAAACATAAACCCTCACATCCCTGGCTAACGTTGGCCACCAGTACTTTGTGCTAAGGCAGTGCACTGTCCGACCAATACCTGGATGGCCAGAGGAGGGTGACGTGTGAGCCCAATAAATGAGTCGATCCCGAACCTCGAGCGGATCGTACGTCCGACCCACCGGACACTGGGGAGGACTAGGGTCGGTACGTAACGCCCGCTCGATTTCAGCATCGACCTCCCACACCACCGGTGCCACCAAACAAGACTTCGGTAGTATGGGAGTGGGCTCAACGGACCTCTCCTCTGTGTCATACCGCCGAGACAGGGCGTCTGCCTTTCCGTTCTGGGACCCAGGAATGTAAGTGATCTTAAACACGAAACCTGGCTAGAAACATAGTCCATCGCGCCTGGCGAGGATTTAGTCTCCTAGCTGCCCAAATGTATTCCAGATTACGGTGGTCAGTCAAAATGAGAAAAGGGTGTTGAGCCCCCTCAAGCCAATGCCTCCACACCTTTAGGGCCTGTACCACGGCTAACAGCTCCCTGTCCCCTACGTCATAATTTCGCTCCGCCGGACTGAGCTTTTTCGAGTAAAAGGCACAGGGGCGGAGTTTAGGTGGCTCCGATACCGGCTTCTGACGCGTCCACCTCCACTTGGAATGGTAAAGCGGGATCCGGGTGCGCCAGCACCGGCGCCGAAGTAAACAGGTCCTTCAGTCTCCCAAAAGCCCTGTCCGCTTCAACTGACCACCGCAAGCGCACCGGACCCCCCTTCAGAAGGGACGTGATGGGAGCTGCCACCTGTCCAAAACCCCGGATAAACCTCCGGTAGTAATTCGCAAAGCCCAAGAACTGCTGCACCTCTTTAACTGTGGTTGGGGTTTGCCAATTACGCACGGCTGACACACGGTCAACCTCCATCTTGACCCCTGACGCAGACAACTGATAACCCAAAAAGGAGACCGACTCCTGGAAAAACAGACATTTCTCTGCCTTGACATACAGGTCGTGCTCCAACAGTCTCCCTCAATACTCGGCGCACCAGGGCTACATGCTCGGCTCGGGTAGAACTGTACACCAGAATATCGTCTATATACACGACCACCCCCTGTCCCTGCATGTCCCGGAAAATCTCATCCACAAAGGATTGGAAGACTGACGGAGCATTCATTAAACCGTATGGCATGACGAGATACTCGTAATGACCCGAGGTGGTACTAAATGCTGTCTTCCATTCATCGCCCTCCCTAATGCGCACCAAGTTGTAGGCGCTCCTGAGGTCCAATTTTGTGAAGAACCTTGCCCCGTGTAATGACTCCGTCATAGTCGCAATCAGAGGGAGTGGATAACTGTATTTTACAGTAATCTGATTGAGACCACGGTAATCAATACACGGGCGCAAACCTCCATCTTTCTTCTTCACAAAAAAGAAGCTCGAGGACGCAGGGGAAGTGGAGGGCCGTATGTATCCCTGTCTCAGAGACTCAGCTATGTATGTCTCCATAGCTCTCTTCTCCTCTTGCGACAACGGATACACATGGCTCCGCGGGAGCGCAGCTCCTGCCTGGAGATCTATCGCACAATCCCCCTGTCTATGAGGTGGCAATCGCGCCGCCCTCGCCTTGCTAAACACGACTGCCAGATCCTCATACTCGGGGGGAATGTGCAATGCGGGCACTTGGTTTGGACTCTCCTTGAGGTCGCCCCCACGGAAACACCCAGACATCGCCCCACACACTGGGCAGACCACCCCTTAAGAGCCCTCTCTCGCCACGAAATAGTGGGATCATGAGTAATCAACCAGGGAAGCCCCAGCACCACCGGATACGCAGGAGAGTCAATCAGATATAGCTGAATCGTCTCCTCATGACCCCGCTGCGTCTCCATCCTAAGTGGCGCTGTGACCTCCCTAATCAACCCCGATCCCAACGGACGGCTATCTAGGGCATGTACAGGGGATGGATCTTTAACAGGAAGGAGAGGAATCCCTAACTCTTTACAAAACTTACGATCTACAAAATTCCCAGCCGCGCCTGAATCTACTAGCGCCTTATCCTGGGAACGAGGTGCAACCTGTAAAAAACAAACAGGTATGGTTATGTGCACGACAGAGAGCTCTGGGTAAGTGGGGCGCCTACTCACCAGGAAGGACTCCCCAGCGCGTGGCCTGCCGTCTCGTCCCTCAGGAGACCCTCCCCAGCACCTGGCCGCAGTGTGTCCTCCACGGCCACAGTTGGTGCAGGGGACGGCCCCCCTCGAACTCCCTCTCCTCCGTTCTCTAGCGCCAGCCCCCCCGAGCTCCATGGGACTCGACTCGGAGGTGCTGGAGGGTGGAATGGGCGACCCCCCCCCAGGGCGTCCGCGGGTGGCCAGCAGGGTGTCTAGGCGAATTGCCATGTCCACCAGTTGGTCAAAGGTGAGAGTGGTGTCCCTGCAGGCCAACTCTCTACGGACGTCCTCCCTGAGGCTGCAGCGAAAGTGGTCTATGAGGGCCCGCTCATTCCACCCTGCATCAGCAGCTAGAGGCCGGAACTCCAGTGCAAAATCTTGGGCACTCCTCATCCCCTGCCGGAGGTAGAACAGACGCTCCCCCGCCGCTTTCCCCTCTGGTGGATGATCGAACACAGTCCGGAAGCGGCGGGAGAATTCCGCATATGTGATAGTAGCGGCGTCTATCCTCCTCCATTCGGCGTTGGCCCATTCCAACGCCTTGCCGGTGAGACTGGAGATGAGGGCCGAAACGCTCTCGTATCCCGAGGGCACCGGGTGTACAGTGGCTAGGTAAAGTTCGACTTGTAGAAGGAAACCCTGACACCCGGCAGCGGTGCCATCATACGCCCTCGGGAGCGTGAGCCGAATCCCACTGGGTTCCGGAAGTTGAACACGGCAAGTTGGAGGGCCGTATGTATCCCTGTCTCAGAGACTCAGCTATGTATGTCTCCATAGCTCTCTTCTCCTCTTGCGACAACGGATACACATGGCTCCGCGGGAGCGCAGCTCCTGCCTGGAGATCTATCGCACAATCCCCCTGTCTATGAGGTGGCAATCGCGCCGCCCTCGCCTTGCTAAACACGACTGCCAGATCCTCATACTCGGGGGGAATGTGCAATGCGGGCACTTGGTTTGGACTCTCCACCGAGGTC